>NW_028318321.1:6627500-7227500 GCF_062004578.1 Staurois parvus | reverse complement strand
AAGGCCTGGTTCACACTATTGTAGTTTGTGTTTTCTCCGTTTTGCAGCGCTTTTTGCGGTGTGTTTTGACTTTGTTAATGCACATTTGTTTTTTTTTGTTTGTTTTTTTTGGCTAACTTGTTGCTGGGCAGATTAAAACTCAAAACACCTAAAACAATGCACTACATGCATTTTTTTTGCAGCATCTCCATTGAAGTCTATTGAACCAAAATTGCAATGCTTTGCATTTAAAAAAGTCCCTGATCTTTTGCAAGAGCGCAGCGGCTCAAAACAGCATAGATGTGAAAGTGTCCCATTGGAAACCATGTTAAATGGACTGTAGTGCATTTCTGCAAAATGTACAAAAAACTCATTGGTGTAAACAAGGCCTTATAGAATTGTTAGTTGTGCCTTAGGTTTGGTTCACACCAATGCATTTTCCTTTTGATCCATTTCTGCAGTGCTTTTTTGCGGTACGTTTTTGCACACGCATTTTTTCACACTGATTGTAATGCATTTTGTTTTTTATTCTTTTTTTGGCCAATTTGTGTGCAGTTTGCAAAAATGCGTAAATATTGCTGTTTTCTGCAGCATCTCCATAGAAGTCTAATGAATCATTTAAAAAATTTCTGACCCTTTCCAAAAATGCAGCAGCTAAAAAAAGCATAGGTGTGAACGTGTCCCATTGAAAACAATGTTAATTGCACTGAAATGCATTTCTGCAAAAAGCACCAAGAAAATGCACAGGTGTGAACCAGGCCTTAAAGTGATATTAAACCCAAAGCAAACATTATATTGCAGCTTACCAGATTTTGGATGTGATGGCTGCATTAATTTTCTGTTTTACGTTTTCGTACTTTGATTATCACCCAGGGGCGGACTGACCATTTGAGCATTCAGGCAGTGCCTGAAGGCCTGGGGTCCGTAGGGGGACCCATGAAATGCCCCTGGTACTTTTTTTTTTTTATTTTTTTATATAGGCTTTTTTGGGTGTGCTTTGAGTGTTGGCAAGGACACAGGGGCCCCATGATCCCCTATTGCCTGGGGGCCCCATGAGTTGTCCATCCGCTCCTATTGTCACCTGTTGATCTAGACAGTAAGTCAAATCATTTTAACACTAGCAGGGGTGCTTACAGTGATCAACTTTTATTTATATAAAACCTTTCTCCCAAAAGGAAAAAAAACAGTTTGCTAAAACCACTTATAAAGTATTAGCTGGAGTTTGGCTTCATTTTATTAGTGTCTGCTAGTCCACTTAACACTCCCCTCCACTTACACTGACAGTGCTGCTGTCCAAAGGAGCTCCCTGTGCTCCTTCATGCAGAGTGAGGGCACTCTAATACATTAGGTGTATTACTGGCCAGATCACTGGGTGGGGAAAAAAAGCCTAAGAAAACTAATTCAGCTACCACATATAATAATTGGTAAAGTGCAATATAATCCATTTTTGGTTTCAGGTTTAATACCACTTTAAAGTAGTTGTCAACGTACAATATTATAGACACTTTTTATACAGTTATAACTATTCAGGCACCATAACTGCCTTTGCTTAGTTTCAGAAATTATTTTTCTTACCTATGTTTCAAGGCTTAAAAGTTACATCTTGTGATGTGCTGCATTGCTTTGTTTTGATAATGAGGGGACGAGTTACAGGACACTGTGCAGACACACAATGCGCCTATATTCCATTGTCTGTTCAATCTCAGGCAAGATGCAGGATGTGCTTGAGAAGGGGATATGGCCATATCTGTGAGGGGGTGTGTGCTAGAGGTAGGCTGTGATTGGTTACTGGATGTGATGGCTGAACAATCTACCCAATACAAACATGCTGTGTGTCTGCACAGTGTCCTGTACCTCTGAATGGTCAGCCAAAGTATGAAAACTGGGCAGCACAGTGGCTAAATGGTCAGCACTTCCACCTGGCAGTACTAGGGTCGTTGGTTGGTTTAAATTAGAACAATGACAGTGACTGGCAGAATCAGTCAAGTATTTCAGATGGAAAAATGTACATGAAAATAATGAATACATTTATGCACATATGCATTTATGTGCATTGTGACATGCTTATGCTCATTTTATTCTGGTCAAAAGCTCCTCTCAGAACATGCCTTTTGGTGTGTTTTTTTTTTTTTCCCTTGTAAATGCTCCTCTTTAAATATGCCTGTAAAAGACTGTGTTTTCATGGCTACATAGGTTAACACAGAGGTGGATTTTTCCCCAGAGCTTAATGAATGAGATGATGTTTTGACGACATCCATCATCCAATTGCATGCAAGCAAAAATGCTTTTTTGTTTTTTTTTTGTTAAATTTTCCCTGCTTGTGATTGGATATTCTCTGCAAAGTGAAATTTCACCACATTTACCAAGATCTGGGGAAAATTCCCTCGCACTGAATTGTTTATGGTACCCCACGCTTTAAGGATCATGGCTTTCAGACCTTGCCTGGTCCTGAAATATTGAACAGTATTCTAGCATAAAGAACCAACAGCATTCCCTTGTTTGTTCTACTTAACTGTGGAATTTCTTGAATGATGTACAGCCATGCACATGATATAAAGTAGACCATACACCAGTGGGAATTTGTTTGAACGTTTTACTGAAATTCTGATACAATATTCATCAAAACATTTGACCTAGCCATCCTTCTATCAACTATTTTATATTAAAAGCCCTTACAATTTTTTCAGACCTGCTGCTTGATTTGGATTCCTGACATATTATGGTGAAGTTGAGCAGTAATAGGTAGGCCTCACTTAGCAACATCCTAGCAATGTCATGGGAGCTTTCAGGTCAGGCTTCCTGAGGTAAATGAATGGCCTACACCTATAGCAAGGGTATTATTCAACTTTAGTCAAAGCTGCACAGTTTATTTTTATCTACAGAAATTTCAAACAAAATTCGACTAGTGTCTGGCATCCCCTCTGTTTGGGATGCTCAGTGTCTTCTGTTTCCTCTGGTTTAGAAATACACTGGTTGGCACACAACGCCATTTTCTGAATGGCAAAATTTGGGTTATGATTTCATAAAAATGCCTTTGCTGTGCACTTCGATGTTCTTGTATGTCTTTTCCACATAACCCCATGTGAAACCTATGTGAACATATTGATCCTTACATGCTTGAGTTGTATATGTGCTACTCGTGTATCCCTTTGAAAAATGGTCAATAAACCTTTATTCTATAAAAAAAAAAATGCTACTAGTGTATAGCCAGCTTATTTATTATGGTGCTGGTTTTTTAATGTAATAACCCGTTTTTGTTTTTTTTTCATTTTCTTTTTTTCACTATGGCTCAGAGATTCAGCTGTCACTTTCCCCCAGCTAAAAGAAAGAAAGTTTCCTTATTTCCCCAAGTTAAAAGAAACAAAGCTTCCTTTAACTCTGGGGAAAGTGACAGCTAATTCTGTGAGTTATAGTGAAGAAAAAAAAAAGCCGGCAATTGCATTTAAAAATCGGCACCGACATTCACTTCATATTGCGAAAAAAAATTGTAAAAATGTGTAAACTGAGGCAATATGTTCAGTGGATTTTCATTCGTAAACCGAAAATTACGTTAACCGTGGCGTTTGTAAACCAAGGTATGCCTGTATAACATTTCAGCAAGTGCAGGAGATGCCAGTTGATGTTGCCACAAATGCTGTATCCCTGTTGCTTACTGTAAGCTCAACTACAAACAAAACAATGTTATCTTTCTTCTGGAGACTAAGTATCAACCCTTAAGGATTCATGTACACAAGCCTACCCTGACCACCGGCTACGGGAAAACGCAGATTGCGGCAAAAACACGGTACCGTGGTTTTGCCGCGTTTTGCAATTTCTCGCAATCAGCGGTAAAAACGTTCCTATCCTGAACGCGATTCTTCCGTGTTCAGGAGAGGGGGGTTAAACCTCACCTAAACGCGGCAGCTCCTAAACTCTGGCCAAAGCCTATTTTATGGAATTGAGTTTAGGAGCTTTGGCAAAAAAATGTCAAAAGCTCCTAAACTCGAGCTTAGGAGCTGCTCATGTCCATGAAGCCTAACCCATGTAAAGCAAATAAACAAAGGCAGACACATTAGTAGTCCAGCCTGGGTGGCAACCATGGCTCTCTATAAATACAATGGAGGAGTGAGCATAGCAGCACCAGAACAGTAAGCGTATTATTTACAGGATTACCAGTTAAATAGAGGGAAAAAGCCTGAAAAATGAATGCAGAAACATCCTAGGATTGGTAAACTACAAAATCATAAATCTCTTTTTTTTTTTTTTTAATTTAGTATGTTTTCAAGAAGTACGGCCAAAGGTTTTTTGGCTCTACTTGTCCTATAGATCACAGGAATGCAGTTCATTCTGTAGTCCTGTGACCCATTTTCAGCTGCCTGCGGACTAAAACCAGCTGTCAGATTACATCACAGAGCTGGTCCTTACCATATGGTTGGGATCCACTCAGAAGCCTGACTGGCAGCTGGCTCAGCCAATCCGCATGTTGCAGAGAGCCTGAGCCAGTTGCTCCCTCCCCTCCACAGTCCTGCGCTTCAGTGAGTGCTGGAGTGGCAGAGTAGAGAACTGGAGACTGACAGTCACCGCTGTCTGCTCAGAGCAGCGGGAGAACTGAGCGATCAGTGGCCTTTGATTGCCCAAGTCTCAGTGCAGAGCTGGTGGGGGACAGATTCAGAATCCGATCAATACTGCATCCACCTAGGTGAGTATAATTCCTCCCCCCAAACCCATACTTCTCTTTTAAGGCCTATAATACATTTTTAACTGAATCATTTAAAATGCAGTGATTGGAGACTCGATAAGCTATAGTGCATTGATCCATGACAACCAGTCAGAAAGCTTCCATTAATTTAGAGCAGTTCTGATCAGTTGCTATGGAATCCTGCACATTTTCTCTTTTTTGCTAGTCTACTTCAGACAACTATTATTGACATTTGCTATATAACAATTGGTGTTGCATTTAAAGGGACTAATTTATGGTCAGCAAACGGGTGCTACGCTGTCCCCAAGCAAAGGGCCAGGCAGGTAGTAGCAGTGGTGAATTGTCAGGTCTGAGGTAAGATCACAGGGGTTGATTTACTAAAGGCAAATAGTCCTACATGTGCAGTTGCTCTAGATCTGAGGGGACATTAAAAAAAACAAAACAACAAAAAACGTATTTTTGCTTTCACGTTTAGATGATAGAAATCAGCAGAGCCTTCCCTCATTTCAGAGCTTGCCCTCAGTTCTAGCGCAACTGCACTTGCAGCGGACAGATTTAGTTGCCTTTAGTAAATCAACCCCAATGTGTAGCCATAAGAATGGGGGAGATCACATAGTAGCGGTGAACTGTCAGGTCGGGGAGGGGGGGAAGATCACAATGTAGCAGTGGTGAATTACCAGGTCTGGGGTGAGCTCACATATGCAGTCAATTCTAACTGACATTTTCAGTATGGCAGTTGGTGTTGCATTTAAAGGGACTAACTAATGTTCAACAATAGGAGGCTATGGTTACATCCATGTAAAAGCAGGTAGTAGCAGTGGAGAATAGGGGTGGGGGGCAGTGGTGACTTTCCAGGTCTGGGAAGAAGGCCACAGTGTAGTGGTGGGGTGGGGGGAGGCAGTAGTGGATTATCATGTCTGAGGGCGATCACACTGTAGCATTAGGGGTGGGGTGGGGGGCAGTGTTGAATTGTCAGCAATGGGGATCAGTGGTGAATTGTCTGCTCTGGGAGTGGGGGTGGCTGGTGAATTGCTTGGTCTGTGGGTAGAAGACAGTGGGGGGTCAGTGGTGAATTTTCAGCTCAAAGGGTAGATGTCAACAGGGGTCAGTGGTAAATTGTCAGATTGGAGGGGGTATGTGGTGGCCAGTCAGTGGAGGGGTAGGTGTCAGTTATGAATTGTCAGGTTAGGGGCAGGTGTGAGGGGTGAGTGGTGGGGTAGGTGTCAGTGGTGAATTGTCAGGCTGGGGGTAGGTGTCGGAGGTAAGTGGTGGCTGGTGTGGTAAGTATCGGTGGTGCACTATCAGGTGGGAGGGTATGTGTCAGTGGTGAATTGTCTGGTTTGGGGTAGGTGTCGGTGGTAAATTGTCAGGTTGGGGGTAGGTGTCGGTGGTAAATTGTAAGGTTGGGGGTAGGTGTCGGTGGTAAATTGTCAGGTTGGGGGTAGGTGTCAGTGGTAAATTGGCTTGTGAGGGGCACACAGTGGTAATGGTGACCAGTCAGTGGTGAGGTAAGTGTTGGAGGTGACTTGTCAAGTTGGGAGTAGGTGTTGGTGGTGAATTGTCAGGGAGAGGGGGGTGAGTGGTGACCAGTGGGTCAATGGTTATCAGGTGGGGAGGTAGGTGTCAGTGGTGAATTACCTGGTTTGGGGGGGGACACCGTGGTAATGGTGACTAGTCTGCGGTGGGGTAGGTGTCAGTGGTAAATTGTCAGGTGGAGGGGTAGGGGCCAGTGGTGAATTGTCTAGTTTGGGAGGGGACACACAGTGGTAATGGTGACCAGTCAGCGGTGGTGTAGGTGTCGGCGGTGAATTGTCAGATGGGATGTAGGTGTCAGTGGTGAATTGGGGAACACATGGTGGAGGGTGAGTGGTGATCGGTGGGGTAGGTGTTGGTGAATTGTCAGATTGTCAGGTTTTCGGGGGGTAGGTGTCGGCGGTTTATTGTCAGGTCGGCTGTAGATGTCAGGCTGGTTGTCAGGTTTGGGGTAGGTGTTGGCGGTTTATTGTCAGGTCGGGGATAGGTGTCGGCGGTTTGTCAGGTCAGCGGTAGGTGTCGGCGGTGTATTGTCAGGTTTGGGGTAGATGTCAGGCTGGTTATTGTCAGGTTGGAGGTAGGTGTCGGCGGTTTATTGTCAGGTCGGGGGTAGGTGTTGGCGGTTTATTGTCAGGTCGGGGGTAGGTGTCGGCGGTGTATTGTCAGGTGGGGGGGTAGGTGTCGGCGGTTTATTATCAGGTCGGGGGTAGGTGTCGGCGGTTTGTGAGGTCGGGGGAGGGGGGTAGGTTTCGGCGGCTTATTGTCAGGTCGGAGGTAGGTGTCGGCGGTTTATTGTCAGGTGGGGGTAGGTGTCGGTGGTGTATTGTGAGGTCGGGGGTAGGTGTCGGCGGTGTATTGTGAGGTGGGGGGTAGGTGTCGGCGTTGTATTGTGAGGTGGGGGGTAGGTGTCGGCGTTGTATTGTGAGGTGGGGGGTAGGTGTCGGTGGTGTATTGTCAGGTGGGGGGTAGGTGTCGGCGGTTTGTGAGGTCGGGGGTAGGTGTCGGCGGTTTATTGTCAGGTTGGAGGTAGGTGTCGGAGGTTTGTCAGGTTGGAGGTAGGTGTCGGCGGTGTATTGTCAGGTGGGGGGGGGGGGTAGGTGTCGGCGGTGTATTGTCAGGTGGGGGGGGGTAGGTGTCGGCGGTGTATTGTCAGGTGGGGGGGGGGGGTAGGTGTCGGCGGTGTATTGTCAGGTTGGAGGTAGGTGTCCGAGGTAGGTGTCGGCGGTTTGTCAGGTTGGAGGTAGGTGTCGGCGGTTTGTCAGGTGGGGGGGGGTAGGTGTCGGCGGTGTATTGTCAGGTGGGGGGTAGGTGTCGGTGGTGTATTGTGAGGTCGGAGGAGTGATCGGTGGGATTCGGTGTAGTACAGCCCGGTAACCTTGCTGAAGGACGCGGAGCCTTTATTGACGTATGCAAATGTAGAGGGGCATGGGGCGTGGCCTGGCAATAACAGGAACCAGAATGAGGCGGTGAGTGCGGACAGAGTTCCGGTAGGGAGCAGACAGACGTGGCGGTGTAATGTGGCTGGGCTCCCCCGGGAAGGGCTGACAGTACAGGGGCTCGGTTGGTGACATGCGGCAGCGGGGCTCCCCCGGGCTGGGCCGTGTGATCGGTGTTGTGTATTAGGGGAGGCCGGCCATCCGTCCATCAGCTGACATCTGCTTTTTTCTCTCCTCCTCTTCCAGCCGTACAAGCCATGCAGGATGATTTACTGATGGACAAAACCAAATCCCAGCAGCGGCACCAGCAGTCCTCCTCCTCCTCCGGCTCCCAGACTCAGCAGCAGGACAGCGGCAGTAGCAGCTCGGAAGCCCCGTGTGCCGCAGAGCCCCCCAGCTCGGAGAGCATTGTCGGCGCCCCCACCCTGAAGGAGAAGATGCAGATGGAGTCTCCGATCCTCCCGGGGCTCACCTTCCCCCAGCAAGAGCCCCCCGCCGGCCCTTCCCTGTCCCCATCGTTCGGCAGCACCTGGTCCACCGGAGGGACGAGCAGTGCGGTGGATGACAGCTTCTTCCAGGGGATCCCCCCTGTCAATGGGACTATGCTCTTCCAGAACTTCCCCCACCACCACGTCAGCCCGGTGTTCGGGGGCACCTTCTCCCCGCAGCTGGGGCTCGCCCACCAGACTCAGCAGCAGAGGAGGTCCCCGGTCAGCCCCAGCAATCATCCCCCCTACAACCAGAGGAACGCTTACAGCCACCAGGCGATCCTCACCAACAAACCTTCCTCTTCCTCCTCCTCCTCCCCGTCCCCTTCCAGCTGGAACAACCAGCACAACGCTGCCTGGAACAACCCCACCAACCCCTGGGGAGGGCTGCAGCCTGGGAGGGACCCCCGACGGGCAGTGGGGGTCGGGGTCGGTGTGGGGGTTGGGGTCCCCTCACCCCTCAATCCCATCTCCCCACTCAAGAAGCCTTTCTCTAGCAATGTGATCGCACCCCCGAAATTCCCCCGAGCCTCCCCCATAGCTCCCAAATCCTGGGTGGATGACAACGTCTTCAGAACGGATAATGGAAACAACCTACTGCCCATGCAGGTAATCCATAGTGTGTGTGTCCAGTGCCTGGCATCGGTGGGGTTCATGAGGCTCCCATTTACTCATCAGCTCCTATTAGAGGGACTGGCCCCTAGACAGTGCTTGGCTGCATATGGGCCATGTGAGGGGCAGGGCAGTGCCAGTTCAGCACTGAGATCCCTGACATCTGCTGCAGGTTCCCATCCATTTACAGTCTATGCTCCATGCAGTACAGATGAGCTGTCAGGGCTGGTATTGAAGAAGGCACAACTGCGAATCTGCAGCAGAGAAGGCATGCCATAAAAAAAATACAGTGACACCATTTAGTTTAGCCATGCTTTTGGTTTTGTTGACACCTTTTTTTTTTTTTTTTTTTTTTTTTTTTTTTTTTTGCTCTTTTAGATCTTCACACCTGAGCATTTTGTAGCTGGAAGCTCTAAAAATTTCCAAAATCCCATGATTTTCAATTTGGCCTGTTCACACCTGAGCATAGTGGTGCTTGTTGGCCCCAGTGACCTGCAATAGGAAACCTGCAAAAGCGCATTTTATTTATTTTTTTAATCCCTACTAATTGGCTTTTAATTGGCTACAATTTTTATATATATATATATATCTCAAAAACTCTGAAACCCCATACAAAAAGAAAAATTCTGTAAAAACAACCTAAGACACTCCGCTGAAGGGTTTGTGTAGCCTTTTGGCTGCGTGTTTACAAATACAGATCATGTCTGTGTTTGGCTTGCTTTACAATCCAATACATAGTAACTTTTAACCAATTGGGGGGGAATCATTTGGTACATATCTATCATTTAAAAATGTATTTCTCAGCACACTTACCAGCTGGCGACTAGAGGGGAAAAAAATGACATTGTAACAATTTGCACATATGTGGAAGCTGCAATGCCTGGTCAAGGCATGGAACGTATATAGCAATGGGTAACCTAACCACTCCCCCCCCCCCCCCCACCCCCCCCAGAGGATTTACCCCCCCCCCTCCCTGAACAGGCCATTTTTTATGATACAGCGCTGCATTACTTTGACAATTGTCCAGTCATGCAATGCTGTATATAAAATGAGATGTTTTTTGATTTTTCCCACAAATAGAGCTTTCTTTTGGTGGTGTTTGATCACCTCTGTGTTTAATTTTTTTTGTTTTTTGAGCTATAAACAAAAAAAGACCCACTATTTTTTGAAAAAAAACAAAACAATTTTGACTCTGCTATAAAATATGTCCAATAAAAAAATAAAATTTCTTCATAAATTTAGGCCAAAATGTATTCTGCCACATGTCTTTGCTGAGGAAGAACAAAATCACAATAGGCATATATTAACTGGTTTACCTGAAAATTGTAGCGGTTACAAATGGCTATATATATATATATATATATATATATATATATATATATATATATACACACATACTGGAATTTTATTTTTTTTTTATATTTGTAATGGCGGTGATCAGTTAATTATAGCAGGACTATGGCGGACATTTTGACGTTGGTTGGGAATTGACTAACTGCCATCCCCAGTGACACTAATAGTGATCAGTGCTAATAAAAAGCACTGACACTGTACTAATGGCATTGATGACCCTGGGTAGAAAGGGTTAACATCTGGGGCGATCAAAGGGTTAACTGTGTGCTGTGTGTTTCATATGTGCTGTTTTACAATGGAGACATGCTTCTTTGTATTTCTTTGCTGTGCAGAGAAATACAAAGCAGCATGTCCTTGCTGACAGAAGAGACCTGTGTTGTTTACACACAGGTCTCTTCCCTGTCAGCGTTCTCTGATGATCAGAGTGACGGAAGGGATTCACCGGATGGGACTCGGCGATTGACATCTTTAGTCGCCAATGGCGGCACGGGTAGGCCGATGTGCTTGTGCCCCCAACCTGGAAATGCAAATCACGTGTATATATAAACATAGAAGTGCCATTATTTTAGTAGATATAAACTGCTAAATACCTTTTCTCATAAGTCTTGTGACTTCTATCACTGTCCAGCCGAGCACATGTTAAAGCTTGTAGGAGGAGTTGTAATTTTGCTGTAGGACAGACTTTTTCAACCAGAGTGCCTTGAGGTGTCTTAAGGGGTGCTTTGGCCAAATGTCTAAAAATTGCCCAAGACTTGTATACAAGCCAGCAGGTGGCACAAGCCTGCCTTTTAGTTACACAGAGCCAGAGGTTTTTATTGTGCGTCTTTACGACCTTCTAGCCTCTGGCATCCTAACAACCAATGACATCATCAGTTAAGGATGATGTTTCTACAGAGCATCCTTGTTTGACCTTCCTCTGCCCCTCTCTGTTCAGCTCTTGGGTCATATTAGCTCAGTGATGGAGAACAACTGAGGGAGAAGAGAAATGCAGGAATACTAGTAGGTACCAGTGTGCAAAGGTGTATTTGCATTGGAAGAATAAATCACCTCTAACATTGGGCGTCCTACATGTGTGGCGTTTGCTGTGTTTTATATAAAACGATTAGAAATTTTTTTAATATCTTAGATTGGGTTGCCTCAAGACTGTCCATAATTTTATAGGGTGCCTCCAGGGGCGGACTGACCATTGGGGAACTCGGGCACTGCCCGAGGGCCCGGGGTCAGTAGGGGGCCCCATAAGATGTCCCTAGGCTTTTTTGGGTGTGATTTGAGTGTGGGCGAGGACACGGGCCCCATGATCCCCTATTGCCCGGGGGCCCCATGAGCTGTCGGTCCACCCATGGGCGCCTCAGGACTGCCCATAATTTTTAGAGGGTGCCTTGACTGAAAAAGGGTTGAGATACACTGCTGTAGGAGGATGCAGAACCTCTGACCTGATTAACCCTGTGCTGATCACATGCACTCTCCCAAGGAAAAAAAACCCCTAGCAATACACACCAAACTGAGCATGTGCAGAGTGACTCCATGCAGTATGTCTTATCAGGAGATAAGGGGGGGGGGGGCACTGGAAGAAGAGAAGGATCAGAGAAGTCAGGATCAAACAGCCTTTTTACACAATGCAGAGGATTAACCCCTACAGTGAATAGAAACAAGTGTGCTTTGCTGCATATACAGACTGATTTTACTGTTGTGGGTTTAGTAACACTTTAAGTGCAGGTATGCCTGAAGGCATTCCTCCTTATAGGAGCAGGGCCACACCAGAAGTGCAGTAGAGTACAATGACAGCTGAAGGCGTCCATGTACCCGTGCCAAATCTAGCAAGCTAAACACGTGATGGTACATGCCCCAATCCTTAATTTGTGGCTCAGTTCCCCAGTGATTGTGGCATTAGCCCCCATTCATACTAATGTAGCACAACATCTCTTACAAAATCATTCCTACTCGAAATGCATGAAAGATGTGTATTATACTTGCAGTGTCATTCATTGTTAGTGGCACCCCAAACATGCCAAGCCAAAAGCAAGTCTTTGCAAGCACAAAAATACATGACAATAATGTAGACCTAAAGCTCAAAAAATGCACATGAGCCTCCTCGACACATTTGTCGCATGTACGGTTGCCCTTGAAACAGGCTGTTGTGTGTGCGTAAAAAACCACTCCCAATGTCCTGCTATACTAATGAATGGGGGCTTGGAGTAAAATGCATCTTGGATTTTACAAAATGTATCCATAGATAGTAAATATGTATCTATTGTACCTGTTTTGTCCTGCTTCAGCCTGTGAGTAAATATGAAAGCAGTGCAGCTGTTTAGTTTTTGGCTATTGGGCTTACTATGTGATAAGAAGTGTAGGTAAAAAAGGATTTTTTTTTTTTTCTTTTTTTTTTTTTTCTTGCATGGGTTTTGGTATCAACAGTATTTGGAATTGCTGAAATGAAATTGGTCAATTTGTGTAAAGCAGAGCCTAAGATGGCACTTTTGTGAATCCAGTGCATTGAATTTGTTGAGAAATTCCGAGGACCTCGAGAGCAAAGGTGAATGTTTGTATAGTCCTGTAACAGCTGTTAGACAAAGTGGCTCTAAAAAGCCATTCATTATATATAGTACAGTGTGCTTGACAGTACAATTAATTTGTTCATGTGACAGGAGCTTTCTAGGCCTTTTTGTTTCAGTGGAAAAAAAAAGAAATGTCCATAGAAAAAATTGCATTCTTGTGCCCATTTTGAAGGCATTCAGGACATCATTTTAGGGGGGTAACGGGGGAAAAAAAATGTATGGCTGGGGTTGGGTATGTGTAAGGCAAAATGTATTTTTATTCTTTTGGCCAGCTTTGTCAGGTTCATTTGAAGCCACCTTTTTGTACAGCTAGCCACTTCTAATATCTAATAAAAAAACCTGCAGTGAGACCTTCGGACTGGCGTTGCCTACATGCCACAGCTGTTACAAGGGGCTTTCATTACACTCTGTCCTTTGTTCTGCAATCCAACAACATAACTGGAAGGTTATTTCTATTCAAATTGGCCTTAGTGTGTCTAGCACTAGGACTACAGCAGCAGTGAAGAATCTGTTGGTCATTGGGAATATCCATTTTATAAATGTTGCCAGTGACATGATTCTTCTTGCTGATCATTATAGGATAGTATTCTGCAAGAATTTAGTGAAGCTGTCAGGTTATCTAGCCTTTTTGGTGTTGTTCCGGGATTCACTTGAATGAACAAACATTCATTTTAGATTTAGTTTTGTAGAACACGGCTTATAGTTTTCTCAGTGGTAAGGTGGAGGATGTGTAACTGTCTCATTGGGTACAATGGTTACTGCAAAAGTTTGTACAGGTGTAATGGAAGGAAACTGGCAGTCAGTGTTATATGAAACATATGATCTCCCTTACCTTGCCTTGCAGCATTATTCCTATCGGGTAATGTCCAATACCGGCCCTCATCTACTTCAGTTGCTTTCTACCATAATCCTTTCCCTTTCTCACAATTGCTTATTTCAACCTTTTCTTAAAAATACTTTTTTGTGATGTGTTTTGACCTAAACGTCCAAAGTTTCTTGCATAGTTGAGAATGACATACCTCCTACTGCCCACAGCCTGCTGGGGTACTCATGCCATGCATCCCAAGACGCTTTGGGTTAATATATATCTCTCTGCTCGTACACTGAGGCGTGACATCATGGAGCTGGCAGTAAGAACCAGGATAAGACAGCTAGTTTGCTGATGTACAAATAAGATGGCTGTACTGGTCCTGGTGTGCAGCAGAGAAGGGTTGGATTCACTGGGCATGTTAGAGGAGAAGCAAGCAAACAAATTAACTGCAGTGTAAAAAAAAAAAAATAGTTATAGTTGAAGCTTCTCTTTAACCTTATTTATTACTGGAAATACACTTTGACAAGTTTGTATATCTCAACTCATAAGCTGTTTAGAACATTAGATTGTGTGCAGCTATCTGCTCCCCCCCCCCCCCCCACAAACAGAATGCAAGTATATTTGTAGCAAGCAAGTGAATGGCCTCTAACCACTTCAATACCGGCACTTATACCCCCTTCCTGCCCAGGTCAGCTTTCAGCACTGTCTCGCTTTGACAATTGTGCAGTCATGCAACACTGCACCCATATGACATTTCTATAATTTTTTTTCACACCAATACAGCTTTCTTTTGGTGGTATTTAATCACCGCTGAGTTTTTATTTTTTGCTAAACAAAAACCACCTTTTGACAAAATAATGCACTTTTCTTCGTTTCTGTTATAAAATTTTGCAAATAAATAACCTTTATAAATTTAGGTCAAAATGTATTCTGCTACATTCTTTGGTGAAAATACTAATAATAATAATTGAATTTGTATTTTTTTTTTTCAAATGTTTCTATTTTTTTTTTTTTCTTTTTTTTTACTATTTTATTTTCAGCACACTTTGACCAAAGCAATACAATATTACCATAATAAAATTGAACTACTCTGGGCAAGTGATCAGGATTTTTTTTACACATTATGGTGTCCGTTTATGACACAGAGAATAGCTGCGATTCAGAGGATCACAGCTATTCTCTGGTCATTCACAGTTTGACACTCAGGAGATCAGCGGAGAACATGTTCAGCCCTTCACTGGAGATCTGTGTTCTCCCTTCAGATTCTCCAGCCCAGAGCTGGAGAATCGGAGGGACCGCAAACTAAGCAGCGATAATTTACCTCTGCTTGGTAAACTGATCGTTTACTGTAATCTTGTGAGATTATAGTAAAATCAGCTACTATGTTGTGTATTAACTTGGACTCTGTTACTATGACAAATCTTGGTTACATATCTGGATGTAGCAAGAAGAGCAACTGCTTCAGGTGTTGAGTAAACCAGTAACCTAGTTAAAGTGGAACTTTACACATAACCACTTGATAAAAAAAAAAGTATGTTCTTTATCAAGGAACATACATTCCATATTAATACTTATACTACTAAATTTAGTGTGTGCTGTAAATTACCTCCAGCTTTCTTTCTGTTCATTCTTGCCAGAGGCTGCCATTTTACTGCAGCCCAAAGCCCCTTAGCAGCAGTAAATCTTTAGGCTGTCAGCTGATTGGCCTCTGGTGGCCCTGATTTTAGGCGAAAAAAAACAGAGCAACTGAGCATGTGTAGAGCAGGGTGACACTGTGCGTTACTTGATTTTAAACTGTATAGGCATTTTTAATGGTTTACATAGCTATACCTGTAAAAGGGGCCAGCATGAAGTGATCTAACCGAACTTAATTTTCTGACTAAAATTCCACTTTAAGTTTAGTAATTGGATAGCAGATTTTTAATGCAGCCACCTCCTTAGCACCTTTATGCGCCTCTGTTTAATTTATATAACATCCCACTACCAAGAAAATCCAGCTTTCTCTGTTACAGAAATGGCAAACAAAATACTTATGGCTTGCTTCGCCTCATACTGCTCTTCTTGTGTTCTCATTGTCCACAAAGTGTGATTAGGTGCTAATAGGGATACAAAGATCAGGAAGGGTCAGGCCAAAGTGTAACCTTGAGAACTGTAAGAACTGTACTTGCTTTATCACACTCCCACCCATTTTTTGCACTTAAGGGCTCATGTACACTGAAGCTGCTTAACTGACTTTCAGGAGCTGTTCAGCGTATTTCTTTTCAGCAGCCCCTGAACTCTCCCTAATGTTTTCCTATGTGTCCATGTGCACATAGTCGTTTACAGGCAGTTGAATTTATAGTGTGCTTTTTTTTTTTTTTTTTGCACCAAACTTGCGTTCAGGAGTAGATTTTACCAGCTTTTCAAACACATATAAACGTTTTTAACCGTGTGTATAAGTATTTGCATTTAGAAGCATTTTTTAACTGTTCCACATCCAGATGCTGTTCAGAGCCTTTTTTCCATCAGAAATGCATGCAAAGCATTTTCCATGTATTCAAATGGACCCGGTACACCAACGCAGTCAGTTCCAAGATTCACTTAAAGGAAAAAATGTTAGAACGTGCTGCATTCTGCTCATGATGGGATCCATAGTGAATACAACCAGGAAAGACCAGTCATCTCAACACATAAGCAGCTGTCTCTGCTTCTGCTCTCTATTCCTCTCAAAATGTCTGAAATAGTTTTTTTTTTTTTTTTTTTTTTTTAACTATTTTTCAGTGCATTCTGGGCATTTGGGAAGGTCTCCTGAGGTTATCTTTTAACAACACTTCTAAATGCAAACATGCATAAACGCGGTATGCAAATGCAGCTAAACTGATATTTTTTTTTTTTTAACATTTTTCAGCAGTCAGTTTCCATAGTTCAGAAGAGTTTCCAATTGCCCTGTGTACATGAGCACTAAAAGGGCCTTGTGCTACATGTTTCCAGCACTAGTGATTTATTGGACTGTCAACATTATGTTGCAGATATGTGCAGTAACACACATGCAGTATTACATGTGATTTTTAATTGGGTATGAATTGGGGCCTTTACTGCTACCAGTTAGGGCGGCTATATAAATAATACATTCTTCCTTTTAGCAGAGTAATGTTATATTGTAACATTTCTACTTTATAAAATGTTGCAGCTTGCATTTAATGTATTCTTCTCATGATGTGTTCGCTCATGTGGTGGTTTTTGTTTTTTTTGTTTTTTTGTTTTTTTTTTATTCCCTCCCTCCCAACCTGGTGGGTAAAGCAGAGAAAAATTAGAGTATTGGTGTGTTGCTATAAAAGTAATTGCTATCTCACTTGCTTATCTAATAGTGCATTATAGATGTATTCTGTCAAATGTCATGGACCAATATAGTGGGATGGTATTGGATCCCTTTTATTTAATAAATTGCAGACCTAAGTCAAATCGCTGATTGCTGAACACATATTTAATTTTTAAAAAGCCAATAAATAGGATCAACAAAATTATGATGTCAAAAGTCTTATCCAACCAAAACAAAACCAATCTACAATTATTTTCATCACAAAGTACTGTGAAACCTGCATTAACCACTTCCCGACCGGCCGTTGTATATAAACGGCCGGACGGTGGCACTGCAGGGTCGGGTGGCCGTCTATAAACGGCCTCCCCGCACCCTGCTTGTGCGCGCTCCCTGGGAGCGCGCAGCACCGCGATCCGGTGCCCGCTGTGTCCTCCGGACACAGTGAAACACCGATCGTCGGACGGGACCTCTGTACGAGGTCCCGATCATGTGATCACTGATTGGCCAATCAGTGATCACATGCAAAGTAGTAAGCAAGATGTCACTTGTAACATCATTGCTTACTATGTGTGAAATCTGTGAATGATCACAGAGGTCACATGGTACTCACAAAAGCCTTGTACCATGTGACAAGCTGTGACCAATCACAGCTCACTCTGTATTTCTCAATGAGTGCAGGAATGCACACAGAGAGAAAGAGAAATGATTGCTTTTACATCCTATATGGGTGTAAAAGCAATCAGTGTAAAAAAAAAAAAAAATCTTTATCACCCCTCACAAGTAGTACAGTGTCACCATGGTGACACTGTACTGCTAGGGTGACAGTATGTAAAAAAAAAAATAAAAAAAAAATAATAATATAAAAAAATAAAATAGAAATGTTAAAAATTATAATTTTTGCTTATAAACTAATTTGGATTTTTTTTTTTTTACTAAAAAGATAACGGAATAAATTTTGGCTAAGATTTATGATGAAATATTATTTATTTGCAAACTTTTATAAAAAAAACACTTTTTAAAAAAATTTTTGGACATTTCATTTACATAGCAAAAAAAATACAAATCCCAGCGGTAAATAAATACCACCAAAATAAAGCTTTATCTATCTAAAAAAAATGGTAAAAAATTCATTTGGGTACAGTGTTGCATGACCGCGCAATTGTCATTCAAAGTGTGATAGCGCTAAAAGCTGAAAATTGCCCTGGTCAGGAAGGGGGTAAAAGTGTCCGGACAGGAAGTGGTTAATGATCTTACAGATTCCTGTCAATTACAGTAACAAAAAAGCCAAGTTTGGAAAAGAAGGCAGTTATTTACCCATGTAATTTGAATGAATGACTCCAACCTTCTTGTATACCTGATGTCAGCAGTGCTTGGCATTTAGAGTATATAGTCATGACGTTACCATGAAGCCAGGTGCTTCTGCTACATCATTGTGATAGTAACGTCAGATGCACATTTCCTTGATGAAAACGGGCATGCATGTAACCAACAAAGAGCTGCTGTTGCTGCAGAGTGGCCTATGTAAACTGCTAGATTCAGGCCAGGTCAAAACCCACTCTCTGCCTGACTTTCTTGTTCCTTTAGCAGTTTCTGTAACCTATTAACTGCTTGGCTCTGGAGGGTTTTACCCCCTTCATGGCCAGGGCATTGTTTGGCTTTTCAGCACTGCGCTACTTTAAGTGGTAGTTGCACAAACATGCAATGCTGCACCCAAATTAAATGAATATTATTTTTTTTTTTGTCAGGCAATTAGAGCTTTCTTTTGATGGTATGTGATCACCACTGGGGTTTTTTTTTTTTTTTTTTTTAGTTTATATATTAAAAACATTTTTGTTTATATAATTAAAAAATAAAATGTATATAAGCAAAATGAATCCTAGCTGAAACCTGACAATCTGTTGTGGTGGTGGTGGGGGGGGGGGGGTTTGGGTGTGTACTTCGGAAGGACTGGCTTGTTTTATACTATAGAAAAAAAGAATGGTACTCGTTTAGCCCTTTCACTGCCAGAGCGGTTTTTGCATTTTTTTGCACACATTTAAAAAAAATAATTTTAGGCCTGAAGATTACACAAACCCTAGAGAATAAAATAGTTGTAGTTCCAATTTATGTTACACAATATTACCACAAAGGTCTAGGAAACACAAATTTTCAGTAAAATACACACTAAAGTTAATTTTAGGGCAAACAAACGCAATAAGTTATCCACGTTTTTTGTAAAATATGAAAAACGAGTAAATGGATACCCAACATGTCAAACTTTAAATTTGTGTGCGCCTGTGAAATGGTGACAAACGTCAGTACTAAAAAGCCCCTGCAGGTCATCAGTTTAATGTTATGCAGGAGCTCATGTGCCAGAATGGGGGGTAAAGGGGATTTGGTTCCGTTGGGGAAGGTAAAGGTTGCTTTTTGTTTACATTATAAACTTTGTATATTAGTACCTTGGTTTAGGATTTTGCTTTAGACTGTCGTACAGGAGCTTTTAGATTAACTTTTAAATGTTTGCATTTTTTATTGAGAACCAACATGTTAAATTATTTGCAGAGGACAAAGTCATGCACATAGTCCTTACCACAGTCCTACTCTCTTTTATACCCTTCAGAGCTTAATTGATTGGTCAGCAGCCATTTGTATGAACTTTAGAGTAGATTTATTATTATATATATATATTTTTTTTTTTTTTTTTTTTTTTTTTTTGCTGCACTGAGACCTCATAAGGAGACTTCGTTTTTCTTCCTAGGTGTCAGCAATAAATGAGACAGGAAGTGAAAGGAAAAAGAAAAGGACCCTGAGACTCTGAACACTTCCCACACTGGTAGAAAAAAAAATGCAGTTTGCATTAATTGCTCTTCACGCTTTTTTTACTAGGTGGCCACAGTTGAGATTATAAAAAAAAAATGGTCGATTTGGACATCAAAGTATGCTGGTGTATGCTGTCAGAAATAGTACCCGTGTGCTGGTCCCTGAACATTGCGCGATTTTCTTTGTGGTTTTTTTTTTTTTTTTTTTTTTGTTTTTTTTTTTTTTTTGTTTTGGTTTTTCTCTTACAGAACTTTCTGGAAATGTTATGGGTAACACTTCAATGGTTTTATTCACTGCAACTGTGTTGTGATGTGATGGTGCGCGTTGCAACCTGCTGGGCTGATAAGTTCTGCATGCTGTACTTTTTTAAAAAAAAACATTTCCCAGCATGCACTGCAGCAATCTTCTTTGGGCTTATTCCTACTTTGTGGATTGGGAAGGTAGGAGGTCTCCTTCAATAATAGCTTCTTCTGACAAGCCTACATTCAGTTCTGGGCTGCTCTACCTCTTAGTTCCATATAGAAGTAACCCGCTAAGCTTTTCTTTTGTGGAGATGAGTGTAGCTTTAGATTGATGTAACCATATGATGCCATAAACCAAGTATGGCCACTGTATTGAGGCCAATGGAATTGTATGGATGTCGTGTAACTCTTTCACTGCCAGTCCTGATGAAGTGGGGATTATTTACGATATGTGCTGATTGCAACCTGCTATCTGTGAATTGGAACCCTCAGAGTGTGTGTTTGTTTTTTTTTTTTTTTGTTTTTTTGGTTTTTTTTCCTTACTACAGCACTGCTGTGTTGTGTAGTGGTACTAATAAGAAACAAGGCACTTTGTCGTGTCTGTGCATTGGAGCTGTGATGGGAATAAGCACCAGCACTGCCAACATGTCTGTTGTAAATGGGGCCTTTAATTCTTGATGTAACAATCTACAACGGTATTTATTATTTTTTTTTAAGCTGCATATTTTTTATCATTTTAAAAAGCTGTACTTGAGCTTCAGCAACTTGGTCTAGGTTACAGTGGTTCTGCAGGCTCAGGGTTATCTACGGAATGCATTCAATGTTTTAAGGTAAAAAACCTGAGTGCAGCTCACACAGCAGTGAGAGCCATTGGTTCCTGATGCTTTCAGTCACAGCCAGTGAGCCAATGAGCGAGAGTGGGGAGCTGGGTCAAGCAGCGTTTCATGTGTGGACAAACAGAGCACGGCTCGGGTGCAAGCCTGGTTGAGTGCCCCCATAGCAAGAGACTTTCTATTGGGGGCATTCAGTGGGGGGTTGTTGGAAGAGCCAGGATTGCAGGTGGGGAATCCAAAACGAGGATATTTTTTTTCTTTTCTTTAAATCTTTCCTTTTTAGAATCTGTTTCCTCTGTCTCCTTTCCTAGAGTGATAGGATTGCAGCTTTGTAGCAAGGCAAAAGGCTACAACAGGGAACTGATCTGTGTTGAACAATCTGAGAACACAGTCGGGAACAGGTACTAAGATTTACATGACCATGCCTTCTCTGAGCCAGAATCTCTGCCCAGAAAGGTGCTCCGTCTGGGAGATGCCTGAACAAAGATAACCACGCCACAAGAAAAAGCAGCTAAAGGCATTTTTTTTTTTTTTAGGGGGTGCACTTTACTCTCTGCAAGAAATAATACATACTTTAATATGTTACCCTTAAACTTAAAATCCTAAGCATGTGCGTAGGGAAAATCTGTACATTTTGAAATCGGCAAGGTCAAATCTGTCCAGAAGTGACTATATAAATGCATGTGTGCTATTAACAGCTGGTCCTGTAACTACCAATTCGATCCAGGCAGCTTTCCTTCTTTCCTTTTTAAAGCATAATTATTGCTAACTTTTTTTTTTCTTTTTTTTTTTAAAGTGGCTCAAGACATGGTACTTGCATTCAATGAAAAGTGTCCCGTGTACTAGTGGCTGCTCTCCTACCTCTTAAGCTTTCAGCCTTTTGCCCAAACACCCCCTCTTCACCCCGCAGTGGTACTCCTTCAGTGCTGTGGGGTTCAATAAAAGACGTTGGACCAGTCATAGGCACTCATTGTGACCATTTTCTTTCCCTTTCCACCGTCATCCTCCATTCATACAATCTATACTATTGTTTCCAACAATTAAAAGCCCTCTGTATAGAGGAGGCAGACATTTCATTCATGCGCCCGTCCTTCATTCATAGAGTGCTTTTTCATTTATGGAAGCTATTGTAATTCCATTATGAATGGAGAAGGGGGTGGAAAGTGTATACATAGTTGGCACTCTTGATAAGTGCCTATGATGGGTCTAGTGGTTTGCATTAAAGTGGTTGTAAAGGCTTAAGGTTTTTTTTCCCTTAATGCATTCTCTGCATGGCCTCGTGTCCTCCCAGTCTTGATCCAGCGCTGTACCTGAGAGTAGCAGCATTGTCCTTTTTCTTTCTCTTTTTTTCTTTCCTTTTTTTTTTTTTTCCCCTTCTTTCTTCCTGCTGTCAATCAAATCCTGGGTGGGGGGAGGACGAGCAGGGTTGAGCCTGGATGTATGCCACCATAGGAAGCCGCTTCCTATAGTGGCAAACACAGTAGAGGAGGAGCCAAGAGCAGTGGCTGGGGACATTTAGCTGCGTGGAAAGTAAACTGAATGGGTTTGCACATTAAAGGATAACTTCACCTTTAACAACATATTGTACCCATATCCAGGGTATAACATGTAACATTTTACTTTTTCAGCAACTGGGTTTCATTCATTAAGTACATTTTAAATTAAAAAAACATGTTTCCTACCCAGCTTAAAAAGTGACATCCAGCTTCACGGAGATTCGACTGTCTCTTGCAAACACTTGTGATTAGCACCCGACATGATATTTTATTCAGATAAATATGCTCTTACTACCTTCTATGTCTGTTTACTTCAGGCACATTACTGCTGTAACGTATTTAGCTGTGTGCGGAGAGTAGTCGGAAACTTCTCTGCTTACTGCCGTGAAATGGAAGGCGAGGGATATTAAGATAGTATATCACACTTAACAGCTCAGGCATAATGGTTTCCCCACCTGCTCACTAATGGGCTTCCATGAGAAGCTGCTAGAAAACCCTCTGAGTTTTGTCCATGTAAATTAGTTTCCACAACAGCTATGATCATTTTAGTTCCTGAAGCAAAAAAAAAGTAACTTGTGTTTAGTTTAAGTAAATCTAGACGGTAAGTGAACTCCTGCTAATGCTGTCCAAAATTCTGCAGGTGTGCTCGGGTATAGAAGTTTGCTTGGTGTAACCAATCTATATGAAGGTTTTATGATCCCTTTTCTGTTGGGGTGTGCAGGTTTTTCAGTGTGCCACAGGTTGGTAGTGCAGCCTCCTTTTTGAAGTCCATTTCTTAAGCTGTGTAAACTTGTGTCATAGTTTTAAAAATGAACTTTATGAACTACATGAAATTCCACTGATTGTTATCCTACCCACCCGTGTGTGTTGTGGTGGTTGTGTTGTGGGTTTTTATTTATTTATTTTTTTTGGGGGGGGGGTTCTGGGAGAAGGTACCTACTCAACTTTCATCTCAGATTGCCTAGGCTCACCACCCACAGCCTCGTGGGACACCTCACACACAGGTCCCAGAAAGCTGCTGCACTCAGAGAAGCACTGCTTGCATACGAGCAGTGGGGAGTCAGCTGTGAAGCCACAGGGAGTCACAGCTGGCTTCCTACAGCCAACATGGTAGAGCTATAGACCCGAAAATATGGTGCTGGATCCCTGGGCTGATGACTAAACTTTTTTTTTTTTTTTTTCCCATTTGACGTTTTCTCTTTTAATGTTAGTTCGTCACTATAGATGAAGCTGATTCCCATCCTCTTTAGCGCTCTACTCCAATCTGACTGACTAGCTCCTACTCTTTCCACTTTAAGGCCCCTTTCACACGAACGTTCTGATCAGTTCCGCCTGTCTGTTTTTCAGGTAGACCCTATTGGAGCCTCTTTGGAGCGGCGAGTGTAAACAGACCGCATAACACCTGCCTACATCCAATCTGATCCACCAAAAAGACAAATGGCGATCCATTCCCCTTCCGTCCAGAGGATTGGATGGCAATTGGGTGTAGACAGGTGGTCCATTTACACACGACCGCCCATAGAGGAGAGTGGTCTGTGTCCGCTCTGCATAAGTGGAGCGGACACAGACTTGTCGTCCAACTGCTCAGCGGGGATCAGCAGACAGATCCCCTGCTGAGCAAGCAGATTCCAGCCTTAGTCCGCCCTATGTGAAAGGAGGTTCACACTGCTGCAATCTAATTTTGTTCTGATTTTCAGTGCAGTTATGTAATTCTAGTACAGGTACCTTTTCCAAAATTGCTCTGTGCTGAGTTGCTTAATCTGAATGGACACTATTGAAAACCATGTGATTTCCATTGTTATGCGATTCTTTGTGACTCAAGTGAAATCTGGATCAGATTAGTCTTAGGCAGGTGTCATGTGGTCTGTTTACACTCGCCACTTTAAAGAGGTGCTAGAGAGGATGGGAATCGCACTAGTGTGAACCAGGCCTTTAGTGATCCATGACAACTCCTCTCTTCAGGGAATCCTATCCTGCCTTCCCCCAACAACTGAACTTGTAATTCTCCCATCAACTCGGCTTGCACAAGTATTGCCTTTTGTACCACTTGCCCCTCCCTATTAGATTGTAAGCTCTCAGGGCCCTACTAACACTCTACAATTGAGTTGTATTGTACTGTCTCCCTTTTTATAATATAAAGTGCTGCGCAAACTGTTGGTGTTAAATCCTGTGCAATAATAATAATAATTGATTCTGGCCTGTGGAGTTAGAGTGGATTAGGGTTTTTTCAGAATTTCGGACTTCCATGTATTTCTATACTGTGAATGCAAGGTTGTTTAGAGTTGACCATTTGTTGGGCTTTGTTTGGGCTTGTTTGCTTGCATTTGACATCTGTTTCGGACACTTCTGAGATTAGTGCAAGAGGAAGGCCAGCAATATGCAAAATCTTCTTGACATTCGAGTTGTTATACCAAATGTAATGATGCTAAATTAACAGGCGCTATTGAGCTCCCTGTTGAAAAGTGTTCATTTTGCCATTGAAAATATTTTTGTTGACTAAAATAGAAATTTGACGTAAAAATTAACACTACCACACAAGAATAAGTAGAGGGGCATCTACTAAGCTGCTGAAAGAGGCGGGCAAAAATTAAGTTTTTTTTTTTTTCTTTAATATTTAATGTTGGTAATATGCTCAATGGCTTCAGTGGGGTGGTTTTTTTTTTTTTTTTAATCGCAATTTTACATGAGCTACAGGCCAATGGCGACATACACCAATTAAATGCATATAATGTAGCCATTTTACCTGGTAAAATATTTGGATTTCTGTCCATCTATTTCTGAGGTGTACACAGCCTTACCAGAAAACAGTCCTGCAGATGATGCCACTTTCTCTGTTCAAGTTACAGGCCATTTTAAAGGGGATAAAATGGTGTATTTTCTCCACTTAACTCTGATTGGACAGTGAAGGAGCAGCCGGACACTGATGAGGGAGCTCCTCTTCTCCTGACTCTCCTTCTCTGACGCCTTTCAAATTCAGACACTTGGGGATTGTTTACCTGTGAATTATGAAGGATGAAGTGATGCTCATTAACACGGCTGTAGCATATATGATGCGTTTTTGATGTTTTGGTTGTGTGTTTGAATGCTATAGTTCTAAAAGAATGCTTGATAAATGCCAATGAAAGTGTTGCATCGCTGGAGGGAATTGCTTAAAGGGGAAGTGATGCAGAGGAAGTGATCCTGTTTGCGGCATGTTTGTTATGATGGGATGGCAGACGTTTTTGTGAATTCTATACTATGATCTTTGTGACACTTGGCTCAGTCCAGCTCAACTTTGCTGAAGCAAAAAGCTTTTGCCATTAGCAGTAATGCTCAATGCCTCTGCTCCTGCCTGGCACTGTCAGTATTGATGACTGGCTTGATGCATTTGCCGGCAAATTATAGCAAATCGTATTACCACATGGCTTCTCTGTACAAATAGCAAGTGCTTGGAGCTATCCTAGTTCTCTATTTCCTACTGCATTTTGGGATACGGGAACCTCCACTGTCTCTCCCCCAGTGCACAGGTAACACTTTATAAATGCTTCACTAACAAAAAATGCTCAATGTGCTTTTAAGGCGTGGATTCAGAGCATTACCATTGAAATCATTGGAGGTGGCTGACCAGCCTTGATGCCTCATGAAAGCGGCATGCCGTTTCATTTTTTTGTCACAATGCTACCGCTCCTGTGTGTACGGCTGTGTTGTGCCTATTGTAATATTTATGGCAGATGTTGAAGGGTGGTTATGAGGCTTTAAAAATGCTGAATACATGCCTAAGGGTATTGGCTCAAGTGTCAACAAGCCCTTAAGCTAGCCATACACTAGTAGATTAAAAATAGTTTTTTAACTTTCTAATCATTAGTTGGGTCACATCAATGTTCATGTTCAACTGCAGTGATGACAAAATTCAAAGAAACCGTACGGGAAAATGTTTTTTTAGAACAAATTTCTCAGTGAATGTGGTTTTTATTCAGGAAAGTGCATGAATTCTAAAATTGATTTTTAAAAGCAAATGAAACTTTTAAGTACTTTTTGAAGGATATTTGTCAAATCTTGGAATGTCCTGAGAATTTTCCTATAAAAATCTACTAGTTTATGGCCAGCTTTACATTAGTTGCAATTAAAACTGGTCAGTTAATTACTACAGGGCTGCATTGGCTTTTATATGTATTATTTTATTGTCTTCCATATGATTTATCTGGATTATGAAGGAAATGCTATGATATTTGAGACTTTGGATGCTGTTTTTCTGGGTCAGGTGCATCCCATTTTATACAGTGCTAAGCCTGGATGTGGCGGATTTTTTTTTGGTTACATATTTGCCACTCCAGCTATTTTTACAAAGCCAAAATGTTTAGTCTAGCTTACTATCCTCACATAGATACTAGCAAGTAGGTCATAAACACACTCGTTTGAATATTTAATGCAAAGCCATGTTCTTTCAGAACTTGGCACTAGATGTATAAATAAATGAACTTCAACAATATTTTTTCTGGCAAATAAAGTCAAATTTTTAGCAGAGAGCTGGTGCCAAGAAAGGAAAATAAATGCCATTTCATGGAGATTTTCTAATTTTTTTTAATGACTGCTGTTTGTCTTGCATATGTTTAAAATAAAAGCCTCTGTAAATTGTTGTTGTGAAGTTTTAGGTTAAATGTTAAAAAGTGTGTGTGGGGTGTTTTTTTTTTTATGTACAGTTGCAAATATATGTAATACCATACTTTGCTGTATCATGGCTGCGGCTTTCACCAGGTAGGTGCGGTGTAGCTGCACCTATTTGCGTCTCACTCTGCAGCCATCGATTTACTTGCGGGGATCACTGCTGGACACACAGTGCATCCAGCAGTGATTATCGCAGGTAATCATTGCTTGTGGAGAGAGACTCACTAAATTTTTATTTATTTGGATGCAGTAAGGAAAGGGTGGAACATCTGCAAAATATAATTGCTACCTATGTCCCAAGTTGAGAGATTTCTCCTCACTGTTTCTCTACGTGACAAGTAGAACACATTTTTCTGCCCACAACAGGAACACAGAAAGCGATAAACTTTTTCAAGCATATTGAGAGAGGCTTAGGCCCCATTCACAATCGCTTAGTGGGAATGTGGGTTCTTGATGGCAGCCTAAAGGGCACAATTCACACACGGAAACATGTGTCATGCATAGGGAAGCCCTTTCACTTGAATGGGCTGACCTTTGTGCTATTGTCGCTCAAAACAAGTTCAGGGACCAAATTTAAGCGCTCGTTTTCTGTGTGATAATCATGGCAAAATCGCTCTGCATTTGGGGTGCCAGTCATTGTGTGTTTTGCTATGATTTGGAATCACAGGCAGAATTGTGGTGATTCTGCCCGTGCTATCAAAACGCCTGTATGTGAACAGGATCTTAGACCTCTCTCAGGAGATTATTTCTGTCTGTGCTCTCATGAGGGAGAGCAATAACCACACCTCCTGCCTCCCAATGAGTACCAGATAGAACAAAACATCTTCCTGCTCTATACTGTATGTGTATATACAGTGCTCAGCATAAATGAGTACACCCCTTTTTGGAAAGTGAGATTTTAATCAATATCTCAATGAACACAAGAACTATCTGTAAAATGTTGACAAAACATAGAACATTTTGTTTAGCTCATTACATGAAAGTAAGGTTAATAATTATAACCTAGATTACAAGATCTTTGGTTTTACTCAAATTAGTTGATACAAAAATGAATATACCCAACAACAAAAACTACTCCATCTAGTACTTTGTATGACCTCCATGATTTGTAAGCGAATGCATTTCTTCTAGGCATGGAATGAACCAGTTGGCGACATATTGCAACATCCCTCTTTTTCCATTCTTCAAGAATGAGCCTGGATGCTGGATGGAGAATGATGCTCAACTTTTCTCTTCAGAGTTCCCCATAGGCGTTCGATTGGGTTCAGATCAGGAGACATACTTGGCCACTGAGTCACTTTCACCCTGTTCTTCAAAGCCACGCATCTAAGGCCACTGTTGCATTTCTGAACACCAGCAGCACTCATGCAGCCCCACAGAAGGACACTGCCACCACCATGTTTCACTCTAGGCACCATGCATTTTTCTTTGTATGGCTTTGCAAAGGTGAAGAATACAGTTTTGAAGCCATCAATTCCAAAAACATTTATCTTGGTCTCATTACTCCACAGTACAGAGTCCAGTAGTCTTTTTTTTTTTTTTTTTTTTTTTTTTTTCAGCATGGGCCCTGGCAAATTCTAGGTGGGCTCTTGTGCATGGCCTTTAGGAGAGTTTTCTTTCGTGGATGACACCCATGCATGACATTCCTCTGCAGTGTACACAGTATTGTGTCACGAGAAACAATCACCCCAGTTCGGCTTTCTACTTCTTTAGCTAACTGTAGTGAACTTGCATGGTGATTTTCTTCAACCCTTCTCATCAGAAGATGCTCCAGTCAAGGTGTTTATTCTGTAGATGGTCTGGACGTCTCTGTGAGATGGTTGCCATTCCATCTTTTGCTACAGTATTCTGACTGATAAGCTTTGCTGATCTTCTTATAGCCCTCACCTTTATTGTGTAAAGAAATTATTTTCTTAGGTCTTGTGACATTTCTCTTCCATGTGGTGCCATTGCTAACAGCATGAAATGGGAAAGGGTTTTCTTAAGTAATGTCCTTTTATGATCAACTGTCTGCTGGACACCTGTTTAATGAATAATTAGGCTCGCCTGTAGTTGAATTCTTGTTAGGATTTTGTTGCCTATAATTTAGCTTTGGTCCTAAGACTTTTATTGGGGTGTATTCATTTTTTTTTCTACGTGGTCTTGAATTTAATTTCTTAAATTGTGTGTGCAAATGAACAAATCTTGTTTGCAGTCAATGACCCGCTTTTTTTGGGAGTATTTTGTAGTATAGTTTTCCATAGAAAATGTTGATTCTGAAAAGAAAGTAAAGGTTTTCTAATAAATCTGTTGGGGTGTACTCCATTTTGGCCCACCCTTTACAGCTATAACAGCTTCAACTCTTCTGGGAAGGTTGTCCACAAGGTTTAGGAGTGTCTATGGGAATGTTTGACCATTCTATCAGAAGCGCATTTGTGAGGTCAGGCACTGATGTTGGACGAGCAGGCCTGGCTCACAGTTTCTGCTCTAATTCACCCCAAAAGTGTTCTATCGGGCTAAGGGTCAGGGCTCTGTGCAGGCCAGTCAAGTTCCTCTACCCCAAACTAGCTCATTCATGTCTTTATGGACCTTGCTTTGTGCACTGGTGCTTAGTCATGTTGGAATAGGAAGGGTCCATCCCCTAACTGTTCCCATAAAGTTGGGAGCTTGCAATTGTCCAAAATGCCTTGGTATGTTGACGCCTTTAAGAGTTCCTGTCACTGGAATGAAGGGGCCAAGCCCAACCCATGAAAAACCCCACACCATAATCCCCCCTACACCAAGGTTTACACTTAGCACAATGCAGTCAGGCAAGTACTGTTTTCCTGGAAACTGCCAAACCCAGACACATCCATTAGTGATGTAAAGTTTGGATGCTGCTGCACGGCCATGGAAACCCATTCCTTAAAGCTCTCTACGCATTGCTGTTGTGCTAATCTGAAGGTCACACGTAGTTTGGAGGTCTTTAGCTATTGACTCTGCAGACAGTTGGCGACTTCTGTGCACTTCATGTGCTGACCCTGCTCTGTCATTTTATGTGGTCTACCACTTCTTCGTGGCTGAGTTGTTGTTCCCAGTTGCTTCTACTTTGTCATAATACCACTAACAGTTGTCCGTGGAATATTTAGTAGCAAGGAAATTTTTGGGATGGAATTATTGTACAGGTGGCAACCTATTGCGGTACCACGCTTGAATTCATGGAGCTCCTGACCGCAACCCATATATCGTAAGAAATGTAAAATAAAAAAAAATTTTTGACTAAAGTTCAAGATCTGCAGCATATAGTGGGCAGGCGCAGAATAATTATACCAAAATATATATGCATTGATTTTGCACATTTCCTGAAATACCACAATAAAAGAATAAACGACCACCCAAAATCTAGTAATTATCTTATCTTTTCCTACAGGTGTCTGTGTGTACTGGCTCTAACCTTATCTTAAATCTAATAAATAATAAAAACAACCACAGGAACCTCTCCTAGTACACTAGAAAATCTGTCCGACTCATTCACGTATTGGGTAGTGTCCACTGAATAATACAAAAGAACAGTGTGCAGGGAAGAAGCTGCATTAAGAGTCCCAAATGAGGACAGCTGTGGCTTCAAAATGGAATACTACATTTTAGTAAAGCATGATAATAAATACAACAAAAATCACCAGCAAAAAAAAAAATACCTTCATTCTACATAAAAAAATATTTGACAAGGCAATAAAAGCATAGCCTGGGCTCGCAGGCATACACCTCACTCACTCATGGATGCAAGCAGAAGGGCGGGATTGGTAGAGCAGCAGAGCATATTTTGGTAAGATGGTCAGCAGCAGCAATGTAATGCTTTGACTACTCTCATAATGAAAATAAGGGGACCCTGATTAAAACAGGGATTACCCACAATTGGCTACAAAAGCCATGAATATGATGTAGTGACAGTCCAAAGTTGACAATATGTTGATCTCCTTAACTCTGTGATAATTGACTAGGCAGCTCACTGCCATGTAACAAACTTTGATTATCCAGTCAGCTGGTACATAAGAAACAGAAGTTCCAAAGTGGATCATTGGTGGCATGGGAAATGGTGTGATTGTACACTGCTCAAAAAAATTAAAGGAACACTTTGAAAGCGCATAAGATCTCAACGGGGAAAATATCCTGTGTAATGTGTTAGGAACGTAAAGATGCCCCTTTTTTTTTTTTTAATGGAAATGAAAATGATCAACCTACAGAGGACTGAATTCAAGAACACCTTAAAAATCAAAGTGAAAAAATTATGCAGTAGGCTACTCCATTTTGCTGAAACTTCATTGCAGCAACTCAAAATGGTACTCAGTAGTTTGTATGGCCCCCACGTGCTTGAATGCATGCCTGACAATGTCAGAGATGCTCCTAATGAGACAACAGATGGTGTCCTGGGGTATTTCCTCCCAGATCTGGACCAGAGCATCATTGAGCTCCTGGACAGTCTGAGCTGCAACCTGGTGGTGTCTGATGGACCGAAACATGATATCCCAAAGGTGTTCTACTGGATTTAGGTTATGCGAGCGTGGGGGCAATTCAATGGTATCAATTCCTTCATCCTCCAAGAACTGCCTGCATACTCTCGACACATGAGGTTTGGTATTGTCATGCACAGAGGAACCCAGGACCCATTGCACCAGTGTACGGTTTGACAGTGGATCCAAGGATTTCATCCCGATTCCTAATGGCTGTTGGAGTGCCATTGTCTAGCCTGTAGAGGTCTGTGCGTCCTTCCATGGATATGCCTCACCAGGCCATCACTGACCCACCACCAAAATGGTCAAGCTGAACGATGTTCTAGGCAGCATAACATTCTCCATGGCTTCTCCAGACCCTTTCACATCTGTCACATGTACTCAGGGTGTACCTGCTCTCATCTGTGAAAAGCACAGGGCGCCAGAGGTGGACCTGACAATTCTGGTGTTCAATGGCAAATGCCAATCGAGTTCTATGGTGCCGGGCAGTGAGAACAGGGCCCACTAGAGGACTTCGGGGCCAGAGGACCCCCTCATGAAGTCTGTTTCTGATTTATATGGTCAGACATTCACACCAGTGGCATGCTGGAGGTTATTTTGTAGGGCTCTGGCAGTGCTCATCATGTTCCTCCTTGCACAAAGGAGCAGAGACTGGTCCTGCTGATGGGTTAGGGACTTTCTATGGTCCTGTCCAGCTCTCCTAGAGTAACTGCCTGTCTCCTGGAATCCCCTCCATGCTCTTGACTGTGCTAGGAGATGCAGCAAATGTTCTGGCAATGGCACATATTGATGTGCCATCCTGGTGGAGTTGAACTACCTATGGTACCTCTGTAGGGTCCAAGTATCACCTCGGATCACTAGTGTAAGATGGTGGCTCACCACTCCCAATATGTTGATCCAGTTACAATCTTGTATGCTGGTGCTAGTCGTGGTCATTGCTAAAATGTGTCTCCAATGGTGACCATACACATGGAATCTCAAAGGATCCCATAAAACTGACCATGCATCAAGGCGGTGTGGCGTGATGGGAAGCCGTGCGGTGTGCCCGGAGTGTGGGCATAGTGATGCCTGTGACGTCAACACTGTTCACTCACCAGGTCTCATGAGCTTCTTCAGGATGTCCCGGCTGTCATGTGAAGGACTTGTATAGGGAGACCAATATGTCACATCCTGATTAATCCATGCTAAGTTGTGGCAGAGGTACATTGATTATGTTATGGTATGGTTCATTGGACGGACTCCATATATTCTTGACCGAGTTGAACATCAATAATCAGAATATGGCCCCGATGCGTAGCATTATCCGTGGTTTCCATGTGGACAAATGTTTTGGCAATGACCACGACTACCACCACCATGCAAGATTGTAACTGGATCAACATACCAGGAGTAGTGAGCCACCATCTTGCACTAGTGATCCGGCATCTCTATCGGGAGGTGGTCCCGGATTTGTGAATGCTCTGAGGAGGCTATTTAGAGCAAGGTAGCCTTGATCACTGGATGTAATATACATATCATATTTTTTGCACTCTGCTCCTGCTGACTGCTTTCCCTCAGTCAATCTATCCTGTCTCTTAAGCAGCTCATCTTATTGTGCCACTGCTGTGTATGGTGACTGCTGCAGCAGCATTTATACATGGACATACAGTCACACCATTAATACTGGATTTCCCATGACAGATTGATCCACTTTGCAACGTCTGTCTCTTTTATGTACCAGCTGACTGGATACTCAAATTGTTTGTTACATGGCAGTGAACTGCCCAGTCAGTTATCGCAGAATTAGTTAGATCGACATATTGTCAATTTTGAACTGTCACTACATCATATTCATGGCTCTTGTAGCTGAGTGTGGCTTATCCCTGTTGTACCCAGGGTCCCCTTATTCTCTTTATCAGAGTAGTCGTCATTACATTGCTGCTGCTGACAACCGTCTTACCACAATATGCTCTGCTGTTCTACATATGCCTTTCTGCTGGCATCCATGAGTGAGGCCAGGCTGTGCTTTCTTATTGCCTTTTGACAATGTTGTCTAATATTTTTATTATGTAGGGTATAGTGTGTGTGTGGCGTGTGTGTGTTTTTTTTTTTTTTTTGAGTGATTTTGTATTATCTTGCTTTTAATAAAATTTAGTTTTCCATTTTGAAGCTGCAGCTGCCCTCATTTGGGACTCTCTTAGTGCAGCTTATTTGCTGCACATTTTTTTTCTTTTGTAACCTAATCTTACTTTTTTTTTTTTTTTTTTGGAATGCAAGGCACATGGCCGACAGGTTCTTTATATATAATTTACAGAACTTCCTAATGCAACTGAAGCCATCTGTAGACACAGATCTGCTCAATTTTCCCTTGCCTTTTCTCTAGTTTAGTGCTACACTGGTTTTTGTTTCCTAATAGGAAGGGGTTTTTTTGTTTTTCCTTTTAGGAAATTGCCTTCCCCGTGTTTTTAATGTTGCTTTTTATCATTCAAAAAACATTGGGCCACTAATTCTCAAAATTACCGGTATTTTTTTTTTTTTTTTTCTTCGTACAAGAGTTTTCATTGACATTAGTATTTTGGATAGGGTCTGCATGCAAAAGCTGCTTTCACCGAATGTGAAGGATACTCTGGCTCTTCTCGCCATTTGGCATGAGTAAGCATCAGCAAATTAGTACGGAGTTCAGGAAGTAGTTCAGTTGGCATAAAAAATGGGTTATTAAGGTATACAATAATGAAGCATAATGTATCATTTAAGTAAAAAAGAATGTATCTTTCTTATACATTTGGAAGGACGCAATAAGTCTTTTAAACCTCCAGATTACACTGCTGCCTACTGGAGGATTGAATACTGGGAACAAAACCTCAAGTCTCTCTTTCTTCATCAAAATGTATCTCTGGCCCACTTTGGATTTTTGTTATAAATGATGTGTTGCACCTATTTAGGTGGTCTCATGCTGTTTTACCTTGCAACCTTTTCTACCACTTCTATATGGCGAGTCCGTGTCAACGGGTGTATTTTGTGTTTGTCTTGTCTTTTTCAGTGTTGGAATCTCTTTTTTTGATAATTTTGCATGCCTCTATTTGCCAGTGTCCTAGATGGATGGGTATCTTTTCCTTAACTCTGTTGCTCTGTTGAAATCTGTGTGTTTTTAGCTATTTTTTGTTTTCCTTTTTATATTTCTATTCTGCACAGCTGCTGGAGGTTTCCCCCCTGATCTGCATATATTCAGTCCAGTTTTCTCAGCCTGGCTTTTGGATCATACAGCAGCTACATTCTGCAGAACTGGATGTTGGCGGGCTAGCCTGTGACTGACTACCTGACACAGTGACTGCCTCCTATCAGTTGTCACTGTTTTGGTATTCAGACAGCCAGAGATGCATACATTCCAATGATAGGCTTTCCAAGAGCAGACCCTCTAATGGTAAAATGATAAAATGTTAACTTGAAGTCTCCACTCCTGAGTGACAGGTTGACAAAACAGAGTGTTCTGGCTGTCTGAATACCTAAACAGTGGCTTCATAGGCCACTCATAGATAGGAGGGTAGTCACTGTTCGGCTAACAATTTTCCATCTTGCTCCTTCGATTATTCAGTTGAGGTTTGTAGAGCTGACTACAGGGTCACCCACATTTAAAATTGCTGCCAATTGAACAGGAATAGGTCCGAATTTGAGCCATGTAAAAGCCATTTTAAAGAATAGCTCCAGTTTCGTGGAGGAAAGAAATAACGAACAAAAATAGTGTATACAGTTGCTACACACGTCGTATTGTAATTGAATGTTATTACGAATTACCTTTTTACAAATTTTTATGTAAAATTCACTGCAATATGGCTACCTGGAGGCGTTGTGTACACCGATGGTGTACAGAATGCCCCCCAGAATTGTAATTTCCTGCTTGTTTTGGCTTGCTGATTTTCCTGGAAGTCTGTACAAAGAATTCAGATTTTGAGTATCCCCTGCAAAATAAGTTATTTTTGGTGAGATACTTCTGAAGGGATGCGGACCCTGCCACTTTCCTCATTTAGAGCCCTGCAAGTACAGCAGCCGATTGAAAATTAAAACCAGTCCCATACAGATTCACTTTCTACATGGACACAAACAGCTATTTCTTCAGAATAACAAAAGGTAGGAATCTGCAACAATGTTTGCTAAAATTCCTGCAATGTGCATTGATCACCCAGAGGGGATTCTAATTCATTTTTTTTATTTTCCTCAACAAAAAAGGAGTTACTCTTTAAGTTTTATTCTCAGTCTTCATTTGTATTTGCAAAGGTAGATATAAGGGCATTTTTGTCCTTTTTTGTTTTGTATGTCCAATTACTATCTAAATGTCTATGGCCAGGTTCAGAAATTCAGCTATTGATAAAACACTCATATTCTTTCACAATTTGTCATGTCCCTGGCTATATTTCGAGCTTTGGGGAAAGAAGTGTGTTTATATTGTCTCTCTACGTTTACCAGGATAATTGTAGGCTTCTTTCAGGAGCCACAATATTTATCTATTCTCATTGTGTCTGGGTGAGTAAACCCTTTCAGCTGAAATCTTTTGTTTGTGTCAGCAGGGAAAGCTTTTAGCTTTTTATGGCCTGTGCTTGCAGAGCACAAATTCTTCTTTCCATTAGGTGATCATAAAGTGACTGACACAAAATTCTGCAATTTTTTTTCCCCCACTGACATTCTTTCAGCACAGTGCAGCAATTTCAGTTGCAGACTTCAACATTAATTGAGTTGTAGCTGGTGTGACATAGTCTAAAAAAGGAAAGCAATAAGTAAGGTTGATCAACCTTTCCGGCAAAGGCCTTTCCACCAGCCTTGCCCAGCTTTAAAGGGGGAAAAGAGTGCTCAGAATCCGGCAGACCCAATTTTAATTCCCATGTCCCCCCCCCCCCCCCCAAGCCCACAAAATAGTTTTTTAATTTTAAGAGAAAGGTGGCAGTAATAATCAGACACCTGTACTGGGATCCAGCAATGTGCTTACCCTAGGATGTGCCAGGGTCCTCGGTGCTGGCATCTCAATGCTGCACACCCACTTTTGATAGCTTGTGGCTTCACAGCTGGGTACCCACTGCGCATGCTCAAGCTGAATTGTCCCACTCTCTTCTGGGACCTGTCATGTGTCCCAGAAGACTGCGGGGAGGGGGGGAGGATAATGTCTGCTTCAATTTGCCTAGGCCAGTGGTCTCCAAGCTTCGGCCCGGGGGTCTGATGTGGCCCTTTGCTTGCTTCGGCATTATTCCTCCCACTGCAAGCAACACTGTGGCATAGTTTCTCCCACTGACATAGAAAATGGGGCACTATTCCTCCTATTGAAACCAGTGATGGGGCACTATTCCCCCATTGCCAACGGTTTCCTCCTGTTTGATACTAAAGGATGGGGCACTATTGCCCCATCATTGGTATTAGGGGGAGTATTGTTTACACCCACTGACGCCAGGATATTTTCTTCTCCCGCTGGTCACAGTCCGGCCCCCCTAAAGTTTGAAGGACAGTAAACCAGCCCTTTGTTTATAAAGTTTGGAGATCCCTGGCCTAGGTAGTTGGAGTGAAGTGGGTGCCGGTGCCTGTCAAAATCAGTTACCTGCTACCCCCCAGTCTGCAGAAGTGCCAATTCTTTACCAGGAGCTGGGGAGGGTTCCTTTAAAGCAGCGCCTCCCCTTTTGGGTGGAGCTCTGCTATAAGCTGGCCATAGATGATTAAAGTCTAACTAAAGGCAAAACCTTTTTTAGTTTTGAGAAAAAAAAATGTAATTTCCTCCATCTACACAAATGACATTGATGGAGGTATTCCCTCCCTCTGGGACTTTGTATTTTGACAGCGGAACTTGGCACTGTCAGAATGCATCGGTCAGTGACAGCAACCACTGATCGACATGTTTTCCAATGTATTCAACAGAAGTCGTTGCTAGATCAACTTCATTCAAATGAACAGGGATGGTCACACACAAATTTAAAATTTGACCGGTCCCCATTGAGCCACATGATTTTTGATCCATCTATGGCCACCTTTAGGTATTTTGGTGAATCTTGCCAAGAGACATACAGACCAAAAACTCTTTACTTGTACCTTTTTTAGTAGAGTGTGGAAGGGTTAGGGCCTGTGTGAACAGGCTTTTTGCTGTGGTGATGAGTGTGCTTTTGACATCCGTTTTTAAAGCACTTCTAAAGCCTAAAGGTGTGTTTTTTATTTGTTTTTTTTTTTGTTTTTTTTTGTTTTTTTTCTTAATGCATTATATGCAGTAAGGTAAAAAAAAAAAACCCTCTGTTAGGCTTTACTTTAGAAAATCTGTCTCCTGTGGCCAATCTGTCTATAGGCATTTGGCGAATGAAGCCCCTCTTCTTTCTATTGGTTATTAAAGCGGAACTTCACTCTCTCAATCTGCATGAATTAATTTGTAATCCCTATGCTGCTAGCATTAGTAAATAGGAAACATTTTAACTTGAATCATCTGCCCTTACTCAAGATGGCCATGGCCAGATATGTTAGGGGGTGTTTGTGATTTCTCAGCAAAATAAAGCATGGACATGGCTGGATGGGGAGTTTGCTTTAAATATTGAAAATTAATTAAATGGTGTTTTTGTTTAGTTCCACTTTAAGTGAATCTTTCAACTGTCAAATCTTTTCATAGTAAAAGCTCTAAGCGTATGCATCCTTTGGTAGGGCTTTGAACTTTTGATTTTAGTTTGTTGCTTGGGGCCTGACACCTCTGCTATGTCTGTACCATGCGCTGTTAGATTTCCCTTATTGGCCCCTGACATGCTGTCCCTGGAAGACAGCAACAGGTTTGTGCTTTAACCTGGATGTTAAGTTCCTAGTAACAGAAACTAAATTAGAGAGATCTGCAGATTTTCTGGCCAACAAAGATAAAAGCAAGCATCTGTACCTGCTCTCTGTCTGGAATTTTTGTTGAGGGAAAATTAAAATTTCTCTCCCAGTCAACCATACAACTACGGTACATTGCCATACTTAAACATGAAGAACACTGTATTGCCGATACTTCTGTTACCTGTTCTGGTGATATTGATGTAGTCTCTGAGTAAGTGGGAGGGCTTGCCGTGATCAGACAATCATGCATGTTAAAGCTGCTGCCCAACATCAATTTACAGGCACATGTACTGAAAGATGAAATTACTGTTGCAGGTGTATGTAATTTGACTTCAAGGGCTGTCCAGATAACTAAGGAAAGCAGTGAGCCAATTATGTAAGCAGGGATTGGACTTCTGAGAAGTTGGTTACAAGAGATGTAATTTTTTTTATTTTTAATAGAAAACCATAGGTAGACCGAAACCACAATTTTGATATAATGAAGGTATTTATCTTGTTAAAGTATAGCCCGTATTCATAAGGTAAATGTAAAGACCTTTCATTTTATTTATGTATCTTACACTTTGGAAAGTCTCTCAGCTTTGATGGTCACAAAGACAAATAAGTTAAATCTCCACAGTGGAGTGCAGACACCAATTAAAGTGTTACTAAACCCACAGCAGTAAAATCAGTCTGTATATGCGGTAAAGCATGCTTGTTATACTCACTGTGGAATCTAAGAGGTTAATCCTCTGCGTTGTGTAAAAAGGAGGTTTGGTCCTGTCTTTTCTGATCCTCCCTTTTCTTGCAGTGTCTCCCTCTTATCTCTTGATAAGACCTATATTGTGTGGAGACACTGCACATGCTCTGTTTGGTGTGTTTTGCTAGAGAGGTGTTGTGTTTTTTGTTTTTTCTTGGGAGAGTACATGTAATCGGCACTGTCCAGATAGAGGTCAGGGACTCTACATTGACCTGGCGAAAACTCCTCCTACAAGCTTTACCCAGTGCTCTGTTGAACACTACTAGAAGTCACAAGACTGTTTTAACTACTGATGAGAAAAGGTATTTGGCAGTTTATATTTACTAAAATAATTGCTTTTCCATGTTCTGTGTACTGTTGGAGACCAGATATAGTGAATGCAGGGTCCTGGGTTTAGTAACACTTTATAGTTTATATATATATATATATATATATATATATATATATATATATATATATATATATATAATTTTTTTTTTTTTTTTTTTTCCCCGAATTTTATGGTGTCAGCCTGCACTTCATTTAATAACATTAGCATTGTAATAGCAATACAAACAATAGTGATTTGTATCTAACATAAGCGTGTTTAAAAATCTCCTATGTTCTGAGTTCCGTCTGTCTGCTGGACATCTTTCCACAACTTTCTGGATTCCCTGCATGCTTTATGGCCTCTCATCTGCAGTTTACTTTTTGATTTATTAGGTCTATCTATCCCATGGTATCTTGCTTGCCCGCAAGTTGCCATTCCTATACTGACGCCGCCTCCTGAAACACTTCCTCTCAGCACTTCTGTAGTTTAAAAGGCAGGCTCTGTGAAATGTGACACAGAAGCTTCTACTTGCAGAGCATAGTTAATTTGTCACAGAATTCCAGGTAAAGTAAATGTGTGGGAATCTTCACAAAGGACATTTTAAAACTGCAAAATCTTTCAGCTTTTGAATGCTAGAAACAAAACTAGCAACAAATTAAATATATTTTGGAAATATGATTTACGCATTCTTGTCTATATCCCCAGCAAGTTTTTATTGCAGTCTGTGTCCTCTTTGGGGAGATTCCACTTTGTCTGTCCTTGTAGTCATTGTCCCTGGGACTGAAAGTTTGGCAAAATCCAAAGCAATTAGGTTGTCACCAGAACAGGTAGAAAGGAAACCTTCCAATGGGAACCTCATTGGTGATTTCTCTCACTTTTTGGTAGGATTTCCTCCAATTTACTATTGTCAGGACAGAGAATAAAGGTAAATGCCTCCAGTGGGACACAGAAGGAATGTAAAACTAACCCTTCACCAGTTTTTATATAATTTTAAGGCAGTTGTAAAGGCAAGTGTGTGTGTTTTGTGTTTGTTTTTTCAATATTGTTATATTTCTGTGTCCAATGGTATTTCACTGACTGTCCCCCTTCCTCTTTTTCTGGATTCCCATGCTGTTGCTCTCTGCTCCTCCTCATCTGTATCTGCCCCTTGCTTTGAGGCAGTGGGCTTGCGCCAGAGCTGGGCTGTGTGAGTCCATAGACAAACTGAGTGGTTAGGCACTGCTCTCTGCTCACAGGACTTGGCTGGCTGCAGCAGGCACCAATGGCCCCTGAGGCCACAACATGTAAGATTAGGGAGTGAGGAGAGACTGGATGCAGCCAAGCACAGCACTTGATCAATACAAGGCTCAGGTAAGTATTTTAAGGGGGAGCACAGCAAATACTTAAAACTTTTTTTTTTCCACCTTAATGCATTCCCTACATTAGGTAAAAAACATTTAACTTTAGAACCATTTTAAGGCATGGTTGGAACTGGGCAAGTGACCGTCTTCACTCAGCCCCTTGAAGATTTGGGTCTCTTGCACATCAGTGTCTGAGCCTTACAATGTAATGTTGGCACATTTCCCCACCCAAAGTGCAGAGATACTTTTGTACTGACACCCATAGGCATGAATGGCTGTGTGCAGCTGTACTTGGTACTCATGTAAACATGAGTATAACAAACAGACCTGTGTGAAGATTGGAAACTTTGGCCTCTTGCACATGGCCATCTGAGTCTGTGCAATATACATTTTGTTACATTTTCCCTGCCCAGAAAGCCCAGATGCTTTGGGTGTGCAAACAAAAATAGAAAATTGGAATGCAGAACTCACTGACTTTTTTTTTTTTTTTTTTTATTACTCCCTTTTTATGGATGCGTTAACAGATTTTAGGCATACATTTTATGTACAATGCTGCTTTTAAAATGAAGATACGGGCTTCAGTCCAGAAGTCTGTTGAATGATGAGCTGTTACACTGAAATAAAAATGTGATCACTCCTCTACTTTTTTCTTTTGTATAGGTAGAATGAGGCATCAGAATAACTGCATTGTTGGTTGTCATGGTGATAGAAGAAGAGATCTAAGACCATTTAATGTAAAATAAAAAGCCTCTAAAAATATAATGCCAAACCATTTCACGTGTTGGGTGGATGCTGGTAACACGTATGTCTTTGCACTGGCGGTGCTGGCCCTGACCTAATGCAGTCTTGTAAAGGAATCTGAAACCTCCTCCTCTTCATTTAGAGCAACCTGTCTTGTGTTTTCCCGATTCCTGTGTTTATAATAATGGCTAGCCTCTGTCTACCTACTGTCCTGTTCCAGCAGTGAATAATATTGTAACAAGTGTATATTTCATTGGTTACTGGAATAATTTATGGCTCCCCTAATTTACAGGTGATTTGAAAAAATGTTACCTGGGACCATCCTGCTTTTCCCAGAATGTCCTGCTAGCAAGGGCTGTTTTGTAAGGTGTTTATCTTTTTATATTGATCCTCTTTTTTTTTTTTTTTTTTTTTTTTTTTTTTTTTTTCTCTAATATACAGAAAATTTTTAAATTGGTTTAAAACCACTCATAAAGTGTCATTAAACTCTTGGTTTAAAAAAACCTCTGAGTATGTGTTCTTAGGGCTCAATCACACTTGACTGTTTTACCAACGCTTGCCAAACGCCCCTATAGCGTTTGGCAAGCGTTGGTCCGGCGTTTGCGGAGCGTTTAACGCTCCGCAAATGCCGCATGCGCGGTTCAGCAGCAGGTGCTAGGTGTTTGCCGAGCGTTAAAAACGCCCTACAAACGCCTATAATGAAGTTTGAATGGTGTTACCGCTCGTTTGCGGAGCGGCACCATAGACTAGAATAGGAGGCTTCAACGCTTCCTGACTCGACCAGAGGTGTCCGTTTTGCCGCTACGCTAACGCTCCCGTTAGAACAGCACCATGTGCTGCAATGTGCATAATTGTCCAAAGCGTTTGGGAAGTGGTAAAAACGCTTCCAAAACTCCTTTCTGCTGCCTGCACACAACGCTAGTGTGAACGTAGCCTTAAAGCAGCACTAAACTCTGTCATCAGTAAGTATTTTTAATCCCTTTGCTGCTAGCATTAGTAAGTAGACTGGAAAGTATATTGTGTTTTTTACTTAATTTTTTTTGTTTTACATTCCTACAGTTGCTTTATTTCTGACCTAGGTGAATATTATGATAAATATCCCAGGTGTCTTCGTGGGCATTTTTTTTTCTTTCACAGAAAAACACTAGCGCCTTCTTTTTTTTTTTTTTTTTTTTTTTTTTTCTTCTCTGGATGAAAACTGCTGGTAATAGCGTTTTTAGGAGCATTAGTTTAGTTTTTTTAATTAGCTTTTATTTCCCTACAAGTACTGTAAATGCTAGGTGCGTTTTTAGGAGAGTTTAGGAACATTCAGGTTTTTTTTTTTTTTTTTTTTTATTCTGCTGGAAAAAAGCTTCCAAAAATTCCAAAACCATTCTCTGCTCAAACGCTGAAGCTTGAGAAATGCTCCCTCCATGTTGCGGCCATGTGGCCTGGTATGGTTTGGGTGGGGGGGGAGGGGGGATTATTTATTTATCCACATGCCCATGCTCAGTTTAGTGTGTATTGCTAGAGAGGGTTTTTTTTTTTTTACTTGGGAGAGTGCATGTGATCAGCACAGGGCCAATCAGCAGTGTCCAGACAGAGTTCAGGAGTTTTGCATCCTCCTAGAGCAGAAAAAAAACTCCTTCTACAAGCTTTAACCAGTGCTCAGCTAAGGTCACAAGACTGCTCTAACTGCTGATGAGAAGAGGTATTTAGCAGTTTATATTTACTAAAATAATTGTATTTCCATGTTCTGTGGAAGACTGGATATAGTGAATGCAGGGTCCTGGGTTTAGTAACACTTTAACTACGCTTTTTTGTTTATGTTCTCATCTAACGGTTGTCTATACCGGTTCAGAAAATCTGGCTTTTCTTTATTTGTGTTGCTTGAAAGCTAATATAATCGGGTCCTAAAGGAAAACTGCAGGTGAAAACTAGAATTGATGTCTGTGTAGGACAAAAATATTGCTCCTATGAGAGCTATATCGTTGTCATGGATTGACTCCATCATGCTGGTGTAACAAAGAGCGAGATCAAAGGCCTTTTTGTTGATTACAAACAAGATTACTGCACAATGGGGTCCATGTTTTATTGAAACCTATATAACCGGGCAGTTTTCTTGAATATTTGTTATTTCTACACACAGCTGAGGTCACACCATTTTTGTACATGGCTATATTTAGTATTTTTTACTTTTTCTTCAGTGTTCACTTCCAAACCAAGGTTTTCTGCTCTAATCAAAGGTACTACTAATAATAAATGGCCAGTTATAGTAAGGTTGATCTAGTGGAGACTTCTGTCTGCTGGATCAACTTTTTTTTTTTTCTTTTTCTTTTTTCTAGGCAGTTCTGGCTTAGATGTCAATGTTATTTCAGTAGACTAGAGCTTTAAAGTTGTGGTTTATATGTGTAGTACTCCAGTGCACTCACTGTGTGGAAATAGTTTAATCCGTATGACTCCTACAGTTTAAACTCTGCCATGTGTAAAAGGAAAACTGATCTTAAATGTATATAAATGAAAATGCCTTTTGAAATTCACCCACAGCCACATTTCCTATTTGGGAATGCTTTCAGCTATATCATTGCTTTACTGTATTACAGGAACATGTGTGGCTACAAATATGGGCACTGCCACTGTTGGGGCCTGTGTCGGTGAGCTTTTTTTTTTTTTTTTTTTTTTGCACCAGAGGTGTTTTTGCATTTCTATACAAGTCTATTGGGAAACCAAATTCAATGACCACCTAATTGCCATTTTTATAATGCAACTTTAAAACCCTTTTTTACTCTGTCCGCCATCATGTGTAATAATTATTATTATATAGGATTTATATAGCGCCAACAGTTTGCTCAGCTCTTTACAATATAATGGGAGACAATACAGCAACAATACAGTTCAATATAAGAGCGATAGGAGGGCCCTGCTCCTCAGAGCTTACAATCTAGGAGATCACTGGAACCTCTTCTAGGTGTAGAGAACAATGTTTCAGTGTGGCAGTCTGTGCCCGCTGCTAACTGGTCCCCTCATAGTGATGTAATTTATGCTGCTGCATTCTTCTAGGGCAGTGGGTCTCAGTGAGCCTTGGCCCACTACTGGGCTGCCACATCCCTCCTGCTGGGCTGTGGCTTCCTGTCTGTTGTCGGTTGGTCTATGAGAAATGACAGCCGAAATGAATGAAACCACCTGTAACCAACCAAACACTTTGAAGCTGCAGCCAATCTGCAAAGTTCTGACATTGTCACATGACCGTATCTGATCTCCCTAATGTGGCTGCAATTCCAGGGTGTCTGGTGGCCCATTACACTCACTAAACTGCAAGACCACAGCTGTATCACTGATTTTAGCCATTTCTCAAAGGCTGGCAGACATTAGATCTATGGGGTGTGGTCCCCCAATGGTATTTTACCCAAATACATAGTCTGTTCTAATTTGGTCTGTATAAGAATGCTGTTCCCACTTCCTACAGTGTACTGTCTTTATTCCTGAGCCCTGTCCAGCCTCTAGTTGTGCTTCTGCCAACTGGAATATGTTCCCAAAACTGTAATACTGAAATGGTATACTTAAAATATAGGTATTTTATGGACTTTTTTAACAGGGATTAACGTCTCCAGCGATATTACTTTAATATATGTGCCATGTGCATCCAGGTTCCCCCCCCCCCCCCCCCTTATGGCTGCATTTGTCCTAAAGGGAACTGCAGCTTTATTTAGGATTAGACTGCTTGCTATCTGTTAAAATGAAAAAAAGAAGGCTTTTTCTGCATTACTCACCACTTTTCTGGTGCTGTGTGCTCCCTGTCCTGGCCGCCATTCTTCCAAGTTGAAGGGCACGCAGTGTCCTAAAACTCTTACTACTTGTAAGCCCAGGATGTCAAGTGATCTGTGGGACTGTGATTCATTTCAGCTGTCTCACAGCAAGCACAAAACACAGCATCATGTATCACAGAAGTGCACTACTGTGCATTGTGGTGCACTGTGTTGGCAAATGGTGCAAGTCCAATTTCTAGGTCTGTTTCATGTATTGGCAGTCCAGTCAAATGAATCTAGTGTGCTTCACACCTTGCAGGGGCTGCAGAGTCCTGAATGGGCTTTTAAAGAGTTACTGCAAGAAAGTGCACTTTGGATTCAGTTTTAATTCTCAGCTTTGCAGTGAGAGAGCCACAATGAGAATAAAATAAAGCTTTTTTGTCATTGTGCTGTGATGGCTCCGTTATTGGACAATCGGTGGGAAGTGTTTGTCCCCAAAGCATTGGCATGGGTACCCAAAGGAGGACCCTCTCACTCTAGAAAACAGGCTCGGAACCCAGTGTGTCACTGGACAGTCCTAGGGCCCATTTACGGTCATGCTGTCATTTTAGCTGCATTAAGTTTGACCACTTATTTCAAATTGTCCTAACACAACCGACGCACCTGAAGCCAGCATTACTGGTTTTACACACACACACACACACACACACACACACACACACACACACATTACAGTGGTTATAAAAAGTCTACACACCCCTGTTAAAATGTCAGGTTTCTGTGGTTTAAAAAAACAAAAAAAGAGGATAAATAAATTCATAACTTTTTTTCCATCTTTTAATGTGACCTAATAAACTGTACAACTCAATTGAAAAACAAACTGAAATCTTTTAGGCGGGGGAAGTAAACACAAAAAACTAATGCGGTTGCATAAATGTGCACACCCTCTTATAACTGGGGATGTAGCTGTGTTCAGAGTTAAGCAATCACATTCAAAATCATGTTAAATAGGAGTCAGTACACACCTGCCATCATTTAAAAGTGCCTCTGATTAACCCCATTTGAAGTTCAGCTGTTCTAGTAGGTCTTTCCTGACATTTTCTTAGTCGCATCCTACAGCAAAAGCCATGGTCCGCAGAGAGCTTCCAAAGCATTAGAGGGATCTCATTGTTAAAAGGCATCAGTCAGGAGAAGGGTACAAAATAATTTCCAAGGCACTAGATACACAATGAAGTCAATCCTCATCAAGTGGAGAAAATATGGTGCAACAGTGACATTACCAAGAACTGGAAAAAACGAGGAGAAAACTGGTCTGGGAGGCTGCCAAGAGGCCTACAGCAACATTAAAGGAGCCGCAGAAAAATCTGGCAAGTACTGGCTGTGTGGTAGATGTGACAATAATCTCCCATATTGTTCATATGTCTGTGCCATGGGGTAGAGCTGCAAGATGGAAGCCTTTGTCTTACGAAGAAAAACATCCAAGCCCGGCTACATTTTGCAAAAACTCATATGAAGTCTCCCGAAAGCATGTGGGGAAAATGTGTTCTTGTCTGATGAAACCAAGGTTGGATGTTTTGGGCATAATTCCAAAAGATGTTTGGTGCAAAAACAGTGCACATCACCAAAAGAAACACATACCTACAGTGAAGCATGATGGTGGCAGCATCATGCTTTGGGGCTGTTTTTTTTTTCTTCAGCTGGAACTGGGGCCTTAGTCAAGATAGAGGGAATTAAGAACAGTTCCAAATAACAGTCAATATTGGCACAAAACCTTCAGGCTTCTGCTAGACAGCTGAACATGAAGAGAAACTTCATCTTTCAGCATGACAATGACCCAAAGCATACATCCAGATCAACAAAGGAATGGCTTCACCAGAAGATGAAAGTTTTGGAATGGCCCAGCCAAAGCCCAGACCTGAATCCGATCGAAATCTGTGGGGTGATCTGAAGAGGGCTGTGCACAGGAGATTCCCTCTCAATCTGGATTTGGAGTGTTTTTGCAAGGAAGAGTGGGCAAATATTACCAAGTCAAGATGTGTCATGCTGATAGACTCAAAACCCCAAAAAGACTGAGTGCTGGAATAAAATCAAATTGTGTTTCAACAAAGTATTAGTATAAGGGTGTGCACACTTATGCAACCATATTATTTTAGTTTTTTATTTTACTTCCCTCCACCTTGAAGATTTCAGTTTGTTGTTCAACTGAATTGTACAGTTTATAGGTTACATTAAAGGTGGAAATGGTCCTGAATTGATTCATCTTTGTCTAATTTTTTTTACATCACAGAAACCTGACATTTTAACAGGGGTGTGTAGGCTTTATATATCGCGTGTATGTGATATATATATGTGTGTGTGTGTGTGTGTGTGTGTGTATATATATGTATGTGTGTGTATATATGTATGTGTGTGTTAGACAAAAAATGGAAACATGATTGACAGTTCCCAGAAACTGTATATTCAGTCATAACCTTTTGATACTGTACCTCCCAACACCACAGATAAATTGTCAACTTCAGTTACTGAGGCATCAGCAAAGTGCGCACCAACAATTTGCTCTTTGAAGCTCTGTATGCTTTGACATGACTCTGTATTACTAGCATTGCACGCAGTGAATGATGAAAGTGAGTCTTCCCACCTGTTTGCTAGGTGTCTTATCACACAGCGGAAGCTAAAGAATGTTACATCACTTCCGCTTTCAATGTGAAACATGTTGTCTTTCACACCTAAAAACCAAGTAGCATTTCAAATTTTTCATCTAACCCCGTGTGTGTGTGTGTGTGTGTGTGTGTGTGTCTTTGTGAACTAGAGGGATAAGAATATAAGCAAATTGAAAATAAATTTCAGCTTTAGCTCCACTTGCTGTACACATTAAAAAATAAAGTGCAATGGCCATGAAACACTCAAGATGCCACACAATCACATTATTTAAACTGTCTTCGCTTTTGTTTAAAATCTGTGACCGAGCCTAATTGTTTGGGAGTAAAATTACTTTGCCTTAATTTTTTATTTGTTTAGCAGTATTTGATCGCTGTATCCTAGTATTTTCATCTGAAGCAGGGGGATTGCTCTTTGAAATGGCTTTTTCTTTCGATTCAATGAGTAGATAATAGTTTATTGATCTGTGCTGGATTCAGAGGTTGAAGATGGAATATGTGACTAAAATGCAGGATTGCTGACTTACTTGTAAGGCTGGCTGCAGAAATGCTGAACCTATTCTGATAGACAGCTGACAGGACGAAATGTTCTTTGAAGTTGATTGCTATTCTAAAGGAGGACTTACTTTGTCTGACCTTAGTGTGTTATTTGATTAGGCTTCTATGGATTGTGTGATAGTGTTTGCTGCCAAACACCAGCCACTTCACAGTAGGCAGAATCTCATTTAGCAAACACCTATTCTATAAGTTATAAGTGTTTAAAAGCTCAGCTGGAGCTCTGATTCCAAACACAATGAGGTTCCTTGCAGCTGTTTTTGTTTTACATTTCTCCTCCAGGTATGGTTTACTGACCTGTTAAACTCCTAGGTGTGTGCTCATCTGCGTGTATCCATCAGTTTCGTGCAGAAGTGCACTCAAGTCTTGTTTAAAAGGTGCAGAAATTAGTATGTTTGCCCAAAATACTAATAAAGAGATGGGGGGAGACACAAATATAGATTTGACAGTCATTCTATGCCCCATCACATTTTTATGATTCAAAGAATTAGCACACTTTTTGCCAGGATATTTGGAAGCTGATTTATGAGCAAATCTGTATGATCTGAATGTTTAGGCTGACTTTGCATTGTTGCTGTCAATTAGCACATATGGGTTGCATTAAGGCAACCTATTCATATTGGACTACCGAATGCACCACAACACGCCAAAGTGGTGCAAGCTTTATTTTTGTAACACTGTGTACTACCTCACACAATAGTGCATTTCGTGCACTGCAATGGTTGTCCTTTGCAAAGGTCATTCCTTTTGAATCCCACCAACGTGTGTTTATATTCGTGTAATGGTATGAATAGGACCTCTGTTCCGAAATCAAACTTCTGTTTTTTTTATGGGGTACAGTGGGGTTTCGGACTTGTCAGATGGTTTTATGATAGGGCAGAGGAAAGCGGTTTTCATGGTTTGTGGAAACCGATATCGTGCAGACCTCCGTTAATGTTTTACAGGTCTGAACGCTGGCGTCTATTGTGTTTTTATTTAAAGTGGTTGTAAAGACGAAGGTAAAAAAAAACTGTGTGCAGCAGTCCCCCAGCCCCCTCAATACTTAACTGGGCCTCTTCGCGATCCAGCGATGTGAATGACCGCCTCAGCTTCCCCGGGTCTCGGCCTCCTCATTGGCTGAGCTAGCAAGCGTGTGCCATTGGCTCCCTCTGCCAATTACAGCCAGTCAGCAAATGAGAGAGGGGACGGGGCTGAGACTTGGCTCCATGTGTGAATGGACACACAGAGCAGCGGGTTCCCCCATAAAAAGCTGCTTGCTGTGGGGGCACCGGACAGGAGGGAGGGGCCAGGAGAGCCTGTGGGGGACCCGAGAAGAGGAGGATCTAGGTTGCTCTGTAAAAAATAAACAAAAAAAAAAAACAAAAAAAAACACTCTGCACTGCAATACATGCATAAGTATAACATGTTTGGTTTTTATTTATTTTTTTTAAAAAAGAACCTTTAGAATCGCTTTAAGATGATAAGCTCATTTGAAGTTCATTAAAAGTTACATCTACAAATTCCATGGTTTGCAAGAGGGAGGGTGTAAGGTCACTGCTCATGAAAACAAGATGGCTGTTGTGTACAGCTTCCATGTACCTACTGCGCACAATCATTACAGCATACATCAACCATCAGAGAGGTAGATCTGATCCTGTGCTGGCCAGAACTTCATTTCAGCCTTGTCTGACATTTACATCCCTGGGGTTTACAAAATGTTTTCATAGAGGGAAGTGTGTGTATGCAATTCAATAGATGCAATATATGGCTAGGGATGCACGCAGTTTTTCACTTTAAACTTTGTTGGATTTTGGTAGAGTAATAAACGGGAGGAAAGATGTGGTACCTCCTTTTATCTGCAGGAAAATGATGGGGATCAAAACATTTTTCTAACCTTTTGATCACCCATATCTCTACAGAACATATAAAATGATAGTTGCTGGAATTGAGAGGTGCCCATTCATGTTTTAGACCAACATGAAGTTTGCCATATTTATTGTAGTGCACATAACCATTTCAGACTTTTTAGGTTACAAACGCACACGGAGTCATACATGTACTATTGAAATGTCAAGCTGAATTTCATGAGAGCTTAGAAGGTTGGCTCAACAAAAGCCGTAGGGGAAGTGTACAGAGATGCTGATATGTGATTGGGAGGCTTCATTTGTGCGCTGAGCAGTGCGGAGTAGTGAAAGGCAGTCAAATTCTCATACAGGAAGATCTAAAATGTCTTCTTTGTACAAATTAAGGTCAGTCACCTGGAGGCATATTCTTGTTGTTGTAACAGTATTATATGCATATATGTTTAAAGTAGGTACAAATATTTTGTTTAGTAAGGGCTCCTAACTCATTTTGTACATAATTACAGGAACCCAGTCAAATACATTTATGATTTCTATTTCTCTGCTCTAAAATTAATTTGACTATTTTGTCAAACACATTTAGATCGCATCAACCTCATGTTGTTGGTCAGGAATGAAAAAGTCACTTTACTCTGCATCTGTAGTCGAGAAATAAAAATAAATAGCTGGAGCGCTGTTTATATCCATGAAACACTGTTGCTGTGTTAATGTCATAAAGTTACTTCCATTTACCTCTGAGCTGAACCCAAGCACAAAAACTTTAATTCCAATATATTCTTCAATAAACACGAAGGATATAAATCTTCTTGGTATGCACCAAGTTAATTTGCAGACTCGGATATTACCTTTATAAATGTAGCAGGGACATCATCACTTTGCTTTGCAGAGCACTGAGGGGGGCTTATCGGGCTCCACTCGCTATAGGCTTTCTGCAGAAAACTACAGGGGAGGGCCGAGACGAGACCAGTCACCCTGCACAAGGAGAGCGAGCAGCGTTGACAGTCTTTATTACAGGAGGCTCCTGCACAGATCTACACAACGCTTACCAAGATTTGGATAAATCTACACCCAACTCTTTGTATCTAGACAATATTTGCTTATCCTGATATTCAGCTTTAATATGAATGCTGTGTAGTTTGTTGCACCCCCCCCCCCCTTATTTTTGCTAACATTTGCATGCTCTGCAGAGTGTAATTGTAACTTCTACAGGATTCTGTCCAATCTACTTTTTGCTTGAGAGATGACATGGTTGAGGATACCCAGTCTGCACATTTCTCGGTCCAGGAATACCTGATTAATGCCATATTAGAAGTGATAAGGCGACATCATCTTGGTTAACTTCCCACTGCTTCTCAGATCAACCAAGATCCTGTGGCAAAAATTGGACTACAAATCTCTCTTGTGGTTTGGCCACTGTAACATTATCAAAAATGTCAATTTTCCAGAAATTCTTATACCTATTGGCCTCCCTCCCAGCAGCAGTACCTTCAGCATTTTTTAAATCGGTCAATTCAGAATTCGCAAACTTCATTCGGGCTTACAAAATAAAACCTAGACTAAACCAAAGTCTTTTCTCTCTCCCCAAAGTTCATGGTGGATTGATGGTCCCAGACAAAGGATAAGTTCACATGTTACATGTCCCATCTGGTTTTTAGGGTGGAACATATAACATGTTCCCAATGCTGCAGCCGCTGCCTGCTGCCCCCCCCATGACAGCAGTACAGGGAGATGTTCCCCGTACTAGCTATCCATTTTTTAAAACTGTGCGGCCAAGTGGGGGTCCACCAACATGGCCGAATCCTTCATTCACAGTGTTCTGTGAATGAATGAACTACAAGTCCCAACAGCCTTGGTGGCTGTTGGCTTCTAGTTCTCAATGAATTGCCATGGTGCTGTGGAGTGCCTTGGTAGTTCACGGAATCTTCCTGTCAGTATGTCTTTTTGCCCTTACATCCCCTACGGGCAAACGGCTATACTGACAGGTCTGCATCTGATCCTTAAGCTTCCTATATGGCCCTTTTTGTGACCTTATGGAGAACGATATTTACCAGGGCTCTTATTTTCTGAGCTCCAACCTCTGGCCCTTAATTCCTACCCTAACCTCTTTTGTGGGCTATTAAGTCTATCCCTACGGAAGACCATCCATCTTTGACACTACTTAACGACATGTCGCATAAAACGCAACCCCAGAGTAGCAACAATGTGTCCTTTACACTGGAGCTCTAACCAGCTCGAACACCAGGCTCCTCCACCTTGCTCTGCTCCTTTGGGTACAGTGAAACCCACAAAACCCTGTAAACATTCCCTATTTGTGAACAGAGAGAATATGCAGTCAATGATGACTGGATCACTCTTAAAATCTTTACTGAACTCTAGTGAAAAGAGTTCACAAAGAATTGGACTGTTTCTGCAGTCTCTTGCTTTAACCGCATGGCTATTGAAACTCAAATGTTAAAAGATGGGGAAGGGGGTGGGGCTTAGTCCGTAATCCCTACCCTGCGAAAAGCAAGACCATTTGCCTGCAGAAACATGCGGTCATGGTCAAAAATATTGGCATCCCTGCATTTCTGTCAGACAATAAACCACTTTGCCCAGAAAATTGTTGCATTTACAAATGTTTAGGCATTCTCATGTTTATTTCTTTTGTTTGTATTAGTCAGACACAAAAAAAGTGGAGAAAGAAACAAGCCAAATCTGACACATTGCACTTTCCACAAATGGACTGGCCAAAATTATTGGCACCTTCTCAAAATTGTAAGAAATAATTGCATTCTAAGTTTTTGTGATGCTCCTGTAATTTTCTTATTAAACTCACCTGTATCAAGTAACGTGCTGTCAATATAGAAATCGCACCAATCAGTTAAAATGTTGAAAAATTGACCCAACCTTCTTCTTCTTTTTTTTTTTTTTTTTTGTCATACCAATACAAACAAAAGAAATAAACATGAGAATGCTTAAACATTTGTTATCAAACAGTTTTCTGGGCGAAGTGGTGCATTAGCTGACAGCAATGTAGGGATGTCGATATATTTGTGGCTATGACTGTATATTATAATACTTGGAAGTCCTTCCTTTTTTTTTTTTTTTTGCCTCATGTAAACTATGGAAAACATTATAAATGAGTGCCTATATTATTTGAAATCCAGTAATACAATGTCTCGCCCTGCTCTGCGCATACTTTCTATTTTTTTTTTTTTTTTTTTTTTTATCAAAACCATTGACAGCCCAAAGACTTACTGCTGCTCAGAGTTTCCGCAAAAGAGCAGCCTCCAGCAAGAGGAAATATGAACAATGCTGACGGCAACTTACAGCACACACTAATTTTGGTAGCTTAAAAAAAATTGTTCTTTAGCAAAGAACATATATTCCACAATAATAATTATCAAGTTGTTATGGGTAAAGTTCTGCTATACGTTCATCCTAAAGGTCAGGTCTTGAAACGTTTTTATTCAGGGTGTATCTTGTATTAAGCCACTCTTGGAGCATCCTGTCCATCTTGTGGAATTTCAACTTGGTTCTCTCTACCCTGCAGAAACTACCCTTTCATGTAGGAGAATTTTTATAATTTGTGTTTTACAGAGACCAGTCACTTCACTGGGTATATGTAAGGGTTTACAACCATTTTAAGGTTAGTCAGTTTTTTTTTTTTTTTTGTTTTTTTTTTTTTTGCTACTGCATTTGTTCCTATTGGAGACATTTTCCTTTTTAGCACCTTTCCCTCTGTAACTAGTGCAGAAAACAGAAGATAAATCCCTTTTAATAGAGACAGACTGCATTAGAAATGACTAACCCTCCCCCTTTGAAATTCAGAACAAAAATAAACAACAAAAATTGGCTTTGTTTTTTTGTAATTACAGTACCAGAGTAATAGTGTTGTATGGGATATATCAGTATTGTTTAACAGACTTTTCCTATCTCCAGCAATTTTCTATGATTGGTTGCAGTGAGTTCTTGCCCTGGATTGCCCTGTGTGTTTAGTTTAACATGATGTTCTGCAAGTAGCTTCCACATCTTTTGCAGTCTTTGTTAAAAATGAACAAATAGTGCTTGCTTTTATCTTCCATGCTTCCAGCACCACGGACAGCGATTAAACAGATTTATATTTTGCTCTGTGTTGAGTGGGTTTTACAATGTTTATGATGCTAAAAGGCAGTATTGTCAAAAATATGCTGGTTTTGGCACTCTGTAGTTGCTTTATACTGCTATGTAAATTAATTGTCGTTTTTTATCTGTATTCTGAATTTGTTTCAAAAACAAGTTTTTGTTAAACAAGCAAACCAATACTGTATGTTATTGCAGTGAGTTGATTCATGTTAAAGTCAATTTGCAAAGTATAATTAGTCAGTAAATTGCTTGTTATATGCTTAAAATCTTCAAGCTCCTTTTTAAAAGCCTCAAGTTCCTTTTGGTTTTACCTTTTTAAATCTGAGCTTTAAGTAATCTACTACTGCCACATTTGGCCAGTATTGAACAATAATTCTAAGCAGGTCTGCAGCCTCTTGTCTGTATGACAAAGCTCTGTCTCCTCCCCCAGCTCCTATAATACTCTATTTTACAATTTTAAGATGACAAGGTAGGAAGATACTGTTGCACTAATAAAAAAAAAGTGTTTTTTTTTTTTTTTTGTTCTTTTGAAGTTTAATTTTCATTAACTTTTTTTTTTTTTTTTTCATTTTCTAGGACAGGAATAGGCCCTATGACTCTTTTAACCTGCACTCTTTGGAGAATTCCTTAATGGATATGATAAGGACTGATCACGAACCTCTGAAAGGTAACTATTCAGTGCACTGTTTGCCATGTTACACTTAAGGATGGATGGGAAGGACAGCAGCAACAGCTGAAATTCCTGTCCTAACTCATTCAAGTGATGCTTGGCTTGGTGGTGAAGCACAATAAAATGGGGATGTCTGTATCACTTCCAAAGCTGTTTTCAGGAATTGTATTATTATACAGTATTTATATAGCACCAATAGTTTGCTCAGCGCTTTACATTACAATGTGAGACAGTACACGAGACAGTACAGTAATACGATTCAATACACAAGGGGTTCGAGGGCCCTGCCCCTTGGAGCTTACGATCTAGGAGGGAGGGGATAGTGGTACAGGAGGAAATAACTGTGGGGGACGGAGTGGTAGGAAGAGTGGAGGAGTTCAGTAATTAGCTGAGGGCGGGGTAGGCTTCCCTGAAAGGTTTTCAGGGTGCGCCTAAAGGTGAGGAGAGTAGGTGATAGTCTGATGGATTGGGGTAGGGAGTTCCAGAGGATGGGGGAAGCCCTGGAGAAGTCCTGGAGGTTGGCATGGGAGGAGGAAACCAGGGAACTAGAGAGTAGGAGGTCTTGTAAGGAGCTGAGAGTATGTTTTGGGTGGTATTTGGATACCAGATCGGTGATGTAGTTTGGGGCAGTATTATGAACAGCTTTGTACGTCAATGTTAGCATTTTGAATTTTATCCATTGGGCAATCGGAAGCCAGTGGAGGGATTGGCAGAGGGGGGTGGTGGTTACGGAGCGGTTTGTGAGGTGGATGAATCTGGCCGCAGCATTCAAGATGGACTGAAGCGGGGATAGCCTGTGGTGAGGTTAGCCGATGAGGAGGGAGTTACAGTAGTCAAGTCGTGAAATAATAAGGGAGTGAATGAGCTGCTTAGTGGTTTCCGGGGTTAGGAACGGATGTATTTTGGAGATGTTGCGGAGGTGAAGTCTACATGAGCTAGTCTGCGATTGGACTTGGGGCTGAAAGGATTGGAGTCTAGGATGACACCTAGTACTCAGGCTTGAGGGGAGGGACTGATGGTGGTGTTGTTGGTCTTGATGGAGAAGTCGGGGGGGGGGGGGGGGGGCGCGGGCTGGGGGGAAAACTAGAAGCTCAGTTTTGGAAAGATTTAGTTTGAGGAAGTGGAGTGACATCCAATCCGATATGTCGCTCAGTAGGCTTGTGATACGGGTGGAGACTGAAGGGGTGAGGTGAGGGGTAGAGAGATAGATTTGCGTGTCGTCGGAATAGAGATGGTAGTTGAAGCCATGAGAGTGTATCAATTGGCCAAGGGAGGAGGTATAGATGGAGAAGAGAAGGGGTCCGAGGACAGAGCCTTGAGGGACCCCAACAGAGAGGGGGAGGTGGCATCGTTATAGGTAACACTGAAGGAGCGCTGTGATAGATGGGAAGAGAGCCAGGAAAGGGCGGGGTCTCTGAGGCCAAGAGTGTAGTTTTTTGAGGAGGAGGGGGTGGTCAACTGTGTCGAACAGGAATAGGACAATAAGTGTAAAATACACGACAGATTCTGATAAAACTAAGATTGTGGAATGGTTTTGTCCTAGTACAGTGGGGATTAAAAGTTTGGGCACCCCAGCTAAAAATTTGTATTAATGTGCATAAAGAAGCCAAGGAAAGATGGAAAAATCTCCAAAAGGCATCAAATTACAGATTAGACATTCTTATAATATGTCAACAAAAGTTAGATTTTATTTCCATCATTTACACTTTCAAAATAACAGAAAACAATAAAATGGCGTCTGCAAAAGTTTGGGCACCCTGCAGAGTTAATATCTTGTACTGCCCCCTTTGGCAAGTATCACAGCTTGTAAATGCTTTTTGTAGCCAGCCAAGAGTCTTTCAATTCTTGTTTGAGGTATCTTTGCCCATTCTTCCTTACAAAAGTCTTCCAGTTCTTTGAGGTTTCTGGGCTGTCTGTCACGCACTTCTCTTTTAAGGTCTATCCATAGATTTTCAATTATGTTGAGGTCAGGAGATTGTCAAGGCCATGGCAAAACCTTCAGTTTACGCCTCTTGATGTAATCCCCCGTGGATTTCGAGGTGTGTTTTAGGATCATTATCCATTTGTAGAAGCCATCCTCTCATTAACTTCAGCTTTTTCACAGATGGCATCAAGTTACCATCCAAAATTTGCTGGAATTGTATTGAATCCATTTTTCCTTCTACTCGTGAGATGTTCCCTGTGCCACTGGCTGCAACACAACCCCAAAGCATGATTGATCCAACCCCATGCTTAACAGTTGGACAGAGGTTCTTTTCATTAAATTCTGTGCCCCTTCTTCTCCAAACGTACCTTTGCTCATTCCGGCCAAAAAGTTCAATTTTAACCTCATCGGTCCACAGAACTTGTTTCCAAAATGCATCAGGCTTGTCTATATGTTCATTTGCAAAGTTCAAACGATGATTTTTGTGGTGAGGACGTAGAAGAGGTTTTCTTCTGATGACTCTTCCATGAAGACCATATTTGTACAAGTATCTCTTTATAGTGGAATAGTGTACCACAACTCCAGTTCCTGCCAGATCTTTCTGGAGGGATCGTGCAGTCAAACGTGGGTATTGAATTGTTTTTCTCACAATCCTGCGAGCTGTTCTGTCTGATATTTTTCTTGGTCTTCCAGATGTTGTTTAACTTCCACTGTTCCTGATGACTGCCATTTCTTAATTACATTCCGAACAGAGGATATTGACATCTGAAAACGCTTTGCTATCTTCTTATAGCCTTCTCCAGCTTTGTGAGCTTCAACTATTTTCAGTTTCAGTTTTCTAGACAACTGCTTAGAAGAACCCATGGTGCTGATTGTTGGGGCAAGGTCAGATGAGTCTGGGCATTTAAAACCTTTGAGATTGACATCAACTGGTCTTCCCAGACGATGATTGAGAACAATCCATGACACTGGCAGGTCTCAGCTTGGCAAAGGCGGCAGTGCATGCTATAAATTCTGCAGGGTGCCAAAACTTTTGCAGACGCCATTTTTTTGTTTTCTGTTATTTTGAAAGTGTAAATGATGGAAATAAAATCTAACTTTTGTTGACATATTATAAGAATGTCTAATCTGTAATTTGATGCCTTTTGGAGATTTTTCCATCTTTCCTTGGCTTCTTTATGCACATTAATACAAATTTTTAGCTGGGGTGCCCAAACTTTCGATCCCCACTGTAGTGTGACTAAAGATTACTCGCATTGTTTTAGCCTCCCAGCACCTTTTGTAAGCAGTACTTCTGTGGAAAACCATTGGTAAAAACTTCCAGGTCAAAATAGTCCTATTAATATTTCTACATAGCAGTCACTCCTATTCCTCCTGAAACAGTAAAGCTTTGTTTAATTCCACGTGTATATGACAGTTGATACATCCCTCATAAGGCAATCGCGTAGTTCACTCTAGCCCAGGGGTCTGCAACCTTTAAGACATAAAGAGCCACTTGGACCCGTTTCCGAAGGGGAAAAAAAAGACTGGGAGCCGCAAAACCATTGCAACATTTATAACAAATCCGACACTGCATATATTGCAAAAAGCACTCTGGTCATGAAGGGGGTTTAAGGGCCCAGTAAGCAAAGGGTTAATCAGGGCCACAGTGTATCTTCATAATCACAATCATAGCCTTAGGTCAGTGGTGGGCAACCTTTTTTTTCAACTGAGCCAAATCTCGCCAAAACCACGATTGAAATTTATTTTGACAGCCACATTTTTAAAACTGAAAATACATCCCCCATATAGTAATTCATCCCCCATAGTAATTCATCCCCCATATAGTAATTCATCCCCCATATAGTAATTCATCCCCCACATAGTAATTCATCCCCCATATAGTAATTCATCCCCCACATAGTAATTCATCCCCCACATAGTAATTCATCCCCCACATAGTAATTCATCCCCCATATAGTAATTCTTCCCCCATAGTAATTCATCCCCCATATAGTAATTCATCCCCCATATAGTAATTCATCCCCCATATAGTAATTCTTCCCCCTTATAGTAATTCATCCCCCATATAGTAATTCATCCCCCATATAGTAATTCATCCCCCATATAGTAATTCATCCCCCATATAGTAATTCATCCCCCATAGTAATTCATCCCCCACATAGTAATTCATCCCCCATAGTAATTCATCCCCCATATAGTAATTCTTCCCCCACATAGTAATTCATCCCCCACACAGTAATTCATCCCCCACACAGTAATTCATCCCCCATATTGTCTCAATTCACTTACCTTTGCTCCGCGCGTTCCTCTCGCTGTGTTCCCGCGCCGTTCTGGTCTTCAGGGCGGACTGAGAGAGGAGTTCGTCACTCTGCCCCGCCTACATCCTGACAGCCAATGTTCCACGCTCCGCAGGCCGGATTTTTGAGGAGGGAGGGGAGCTGGCGCCCGGCACACAGAAGAGCCGCATGTGGCTCGCGATCTGCGGCTTGCCGACCACCTGGTGGGCAGTGTGCTCCGGAGCCGCAGCAAAGATGAAAAAGAGCCGCATGTGGCTCTGGAGCTGCGGGTTGCCGACACCCGCTCTAGCCAATGTGAATGGCAGCTATCAAAGTTTTGGTAATCAAGTCTAAGCAGATAAACTGCGCTCAGTGCTCACCCAAGTGTTAAAAAATGCAATGATTGCTGATCTTCACAGCTGCACTCAGAACATAAAATAGAATATGTTCCAAATCTAAATTAACCAAATATTTGTTGTGCTGTGTAAATACAAATAAATGGTCCCAAACAGTACCACCCTTAAAATAATAGTACCGACTATTTATTTCAGGTACTTTTATAGCGCTGTCAATTTGCGCAGTGCTTTACATATATATTGTACATTCATATCAGTCCCTAACCCTCAAGGGGCGTTCAATCTAAAGTCCCTAACTTACATTCATACATACACATACTAGGGATAATTTATACAGGATCCAATTAACCTATCAGCATGTCTTTGGAGTGTGGGAGGAAACCAGAGTACCTGGAGGAAACCCACGCAGGCACAGGGAGAACATGCAAACTCCAGGCAGGAGGTGACGTGGCTGGGGTTCGAACCAACGACCCGAGTACTGCTAGGCGGAAGTGCTAACCATTTAGTCACTGTGCTGCCCAACAATAAATTAATATACATTGCAAATGCTCATAAAAACCAGTAATATGTCCATATGGTTAATAAGTAAAGAATAGGAAGATGAATCATCCATGAAATCAGGTGTCCGTGATATCCTAGGTGAGACCCAGTAAAATGTGATTAGTGAATCCACCACCTACACATACAGCCTCTTACTGAATCACCAGACCTAAAGTTGTAGGTGGTCTGACATGGAATGAAACTTGACCCTGATCATCCAACACAGAAATGCATGCGGCACTCGTGGAACTTCCTCTGCTATCTCCTTCTCTTGCTTCGTGAATATCTCTGCATAAAAATAAAGACCTCCAATAGTGTAGTACTGTCAGAGTTTAATGCAATTCAAAAAACTACTTACAGAAAATCTTTCTAGTAAGCACAAATAGTATTAAATGCCACTGATGCTGGTTCCAGCAAAGTGTGGGTGACATCAGCACAAACTTCGCCCCACCCCGACGTATGTTTCTTTTTTACAGACGTTGTCAAGGGAATCAGTCAGAGTTTTAACAGACGTCAAGGGGATCAGCCAGAGTCTTAAAAAACATTGTGAAGGGGATAAGTCAGAGACCGAGTAAGGTCTTGTTAGAATCGCACTAGTGCTGCTTGTCTTTTGAACGTTTTTATGCATTCAAATAAAGTCTTCAGGTCATCCTCACCTTGTTGCCGCTCCTATATGATTGACTTATTGGTTCAGCAGATGGAGACCGCAGGAGTCGCATGGTGAGATCTATACTCCTTCTGATATATTATGAGGGTTGCAGCACTTCTCTTTTGCATGTGTGACCTATAACTTGGTTTCTGATGATTTGGTAAGAGGATGTATGTGTAGGTGATGGATTAACTAATCATCACATTTCATCGGGTCTCGCCTCGGATATCAAGGACACTTGATTTCATTAATGAGTCATCTTCCTATTTACTTATTAACCATATGAACATATTATTGTTTTTTATGAACACTTGCAGTGGATATTATTTTGTCAATTTGTCAATAATTAAGGGCAGTAATGTTTGGGACTATTTATTTGTATTTACACAGCGCAACAATAATTTGGTTTAAGTTTTAGACCTTATGTGGCCCATAATCAGTCTTCATAAAGAGTTTATAGTGGTATTCAATCTTTAGCTGCTCACTAGTAGAAAACAAAACCTTTCTACACTGTTTAAAAATAGGTTGCTCATCCAAGCTAAAGCCATAAATATTTTTCCCCTTATTGGGGGGGTTGGGGTGCTCCATAGAGGTTTTTGGAGGGAAAAAAATGTGGAACAAATATGCCTTACAAGGACATGCCTACAATGAACATATTGAGGTTGGGATAAGCAGATTGTTGAAAATCACATGTTTCTGCTTTCCCTTTCACCTGCTTTGTGTACAGGCTTGTCTCATCGATTAATGCAGGATGATTAGACTAAAGCACAGGAATGTGGACTTTGTGCTCAATATGTTATAGCAGTGGGCAGTGCCTTATTTTAGGTTTCTTCTTTTTTTTATAGGGAATTACTGAGGGGAATGGGCATGTATCAGTTTATTTATGTTGTCGGTCAGGGTCTGGAATCTTATAATAGTTATTTGTAATCTTTCTGGCAACAGCCATTTTCAATGCTTGTTTCAAGCATAGAACAGTGTCAGGATCTTCTGACTTTTTTTTTTTTTTTTAAAAGATTTATAAAGGTAAATTTGCTATTTATTAGCTGGCTGAAGAAGTCACAGATATTTCCTTGTATTGCTTTAATTTGGTTTGCAAAAAGGTGATTTCCTCTTTATATTTATGCTAAATTTTCTTTAATGACCCTGTTAAGGAGGAGGTGTAACAGTTACTTTTCCTGTGGGAAGTGTGTTTAAAGGATAAGTTCACCTTTTTTGAAGAAAAAGTATCAAGTGCACATTTTTGCTGTTAGAAAAAAAATTATAAATGCACATTAATTTTTAAGGAGCCTGCAGACCATTGCATCCACGATTTGCAGATTGCAACTGCAATCTCAGGCTCATGCAGACCCCAGCATAGCTCTCCGCTGATATCTCGTATGGGCAGGCAGTTAACTGAGAGCAGGAAGATCAATGAACTACCAGCACCCTCATAGATCATTAAGAACTACAGCTGCAAGGGCTGGCAGTATTTGTCTGCATTCATTTACTGGAAACTGTGAATGAATAATGCAGCTGTGTGGGCAGAGCCCTACATGGCTGCATTATTTTCAAATTGTGACAGCGCGTGCAGGGAAATCCGATTCCCCTGGATTCAACTGCCTGCGACTGAGATAATTTCCACACCTGGAAGGAACACTGCTGAAAGACTTGGAACATATCTCTCTGCCCAGGTCAGAATGTAGTTCACCTCCTTCTGAGCACCTCAACTCCTGGTACCGCCCTGGTGTTGTAGTTGATGTATGCCACTGCTGTGGCATTGTCAGACTGAAGCCTGGATGTCCAATACTTCAGAGCCAACCTCTCTGCTCACAGTTCCAGGACAATAATGGGCAGAACCCTTTCCCTTGGAAGCCATGTTCCCAGAACTGTGGCCTCCTCCATAACGCCCCCCCCCCCCAACCTGAAAGGCTGGCATCGGTGGTTACCAACTTCCACACCAGTGGCTGAACAGATCTTCCCTTCTCCAAATTGAGTTATCAACCACCAATTCAGGTTCCGCTGCATCTCTGGAGACAAAGATTCCAGCCTTGGATTACTGCATATCTCCTTTTGTCCCAAACAGACGGAATGCACCTTTTGCAGCGGTCTGGAGTGGAATTTGGCATAGGGAATAGCCTCGAATGAGGACACCATCTTCCCTAGCAACCTCATACAGAGGCTAATTGAAGGATACCTCTTTGCCTTCAAGCTGCAAACCTTGTTCCTCAGGACACAACATTTCCCTGGAGGCAGAAATACCTTTACCTGAACTGTGTCTAGGACCATCTTCAAATACTCTGCACTGGTTCCAGGGCTGACTTCTTGAGGTTGAGCACCCAGCCCAGCTGTTCCAGGATCTGTAAGGACCACATCCTGCTTCAGATCTGGCACCAACCGATTTCTGAGCAACACCTCATCTAGATAACCTCTGACCGATACTCCCCATGTTCTGAGTAGCCCCAACACTGGAGCAAGAATTTTTGTGAAAACTCTGGGAGCTGTGGCCAGCCCAAGCAGTAGTGCTATAAACTGGAAATGCTGAGCCCTTACTACAAACTGCAGAAATCTTTGGTGAGGAATGAACATCAGTACATGCAATTATGCGTCCTTGATGTTTTATGGATGCTAAAAAAATCTCCTTCCTGTACGGAGGCCACTACTGACTGAAACGATGCTATATGAAAAGATCGGACATTTAGAAAGTGATTTAGCCGCTTGAGGTCCAGAATGGGCCTTACATCCCCATTTGGTTTTTGGACTGTAAATGGGTTTGAATAAAACCCCTGAAACCTTTGTCCACTGGAATATCCGTGATTACTCCTTGAGCCAATAGGCAATGGAGTGCCTGACATAAAGCTCTTCTTTTCTCTTGATTCATTGGTACATTTGATCTTAGAAACCGGGGAGAGGGAAATACCTGAAATTCCAGTTTGTACCCCAGAGAAATTATGGAAAGGACCCATTTGTCTTGGATTAGAGCCCTCCATGCGACCACGAAATTCAAAAGCCTCCCCCACCCAAATCGAACAGGTGGGGGGTGCCCCTTCATAAGGAGGCTGACTTTGGATCTGTCTTAAATGACTTTTGCACCCAGGCCTCCTCAGATTTTGATTTTGAGATCTACCCCTGGAGGCTGGGACCTGTGTGTGGTGAAACGAATGTCTGGTACAGGAGACCCGGCAATCAAAGCCCTTGACACCTTTAAAAGAAGGGCATTTGGATTTCCTCTTAGAGGGTAGAAGAGTACTTTTACCACCTGAAATCTTTTGGATATTTGTTCAAATCTGCCCCAAACAGCTGTTCCTCCATGAAGGGAAAAGCTGCCAACATTTTTTTGCATAGCAGTTCTGTTGACCAACACTTCAGCTACAAAACCCTGTGCATGTGCACTAAGAGGGCCAAGCGAGAAATCTGCTGAATTTAATCCTTAAGAGCATCAACAGCAGAACACAAAGCACGCGGAATATCCTCGGCCGAGCATTCCCTCTGCACTGACGGTCTTCCAATCCGCTTCTTGACACTGTCAGACTTTGGAAAAGAGCTGGCTATACAGCAGAACCTGCCAGGGAGGAGGCCTTTATGGAGAGACTCCAGTTTCTTATCTGCTGGGTCCTTGAAAACCTGTACATTATCCACAGGACATGTTAAAGATTTATTCAGGGATGAAACTGCTGCATCCACTACCGGCAACTCCCATTTCTTAAACTTTTGTTCCATGAGGTACAAAACGGATAACCTCTTTGGTGGAATAAAAACCTTGTCTGAGGGATCCCAGTTGGCATACATAGTTTGCTCCAGAAGCGGATGCACCGGAAAGGCCTGAGTACTCTGTGAAGGCTTCAAAGAGCCCAGGGAAGAATAAGTAACTTCAGGTTTCTATTGGAGGTAGCCTGAATATAGACCGTACTATATCAGTGAGGTCCTGGACTAAAAAGACGACCTGCTTCTCCTCAGACAGAAATTATACTGCCTGACCTTCCTCCAGCTTTTCTTCTTCCTTAGGCTCCACCTATTCCTGCTCCAGAATTGGTGGTTCTAGTGACAGGGATCTATCCCGCTTCCTAGACCCCAGAGAAACTGATGCAATCAGCCCAGCGATTTTATCTTCTAAACCCGCTAAGGCTGAAGCAAGATTATCTTTGGTTACATATGTTGGGGCAGAAGCCCCAGTAGTAGCCACAATGGCAGACGCAACAGCTCAGACTGCCCAGTCACTTCTGGCCTGTCGGCAGGGGTGTATTTACCGCAAGGCATTTGCTTAGGGCAGCATTTTTGAGGGGGCAGCACCACTCCCTGGAGCTGTGAAGGTGAGTGTCTGTCTTTCTCTCTTGCTGGGGGTGGTGGTGTTGGGTGGTGTCGGGCTTTCTCCTTGAAGGGGAGGGGGGGGGTGCGATTTCCCCCCCCCCCCTTTTTTTCCTTTGTGTTGCCTAGGGCAGCACAGAACCTAAATACACAACTGCCTGTCAGGAAGGGATGTTACAGCGGATCTTCAGCTAGGTTCCTCTGGACCTGGTGGTGGTATATTACTGCCCTTTCCTGCTGCACCTCCCCCACTCTGCTTTCTGGACGACATTACCTCAGATAGCACAAACCTGTATACCTCCACTAGTAACACAGATCACAATGATACAGCTATGTAAGTAGTGTGCTTAAAAAACACTAAATGCAAATGCTGCCTTATGAGCCATCTAAGGTGGCTCCTGACTGACTGGTCCACGCTTCCCCCTAAGGGGAGTACTCGCGTGCCGCTACTGAATAGTCTGCTCTGTGTCCCGGCCACAGGAGAATCCTCAGCAGCAGTCCACGTGTGTCCTGGCCACCAGATAAACAAAATTTGCCCCACTTCTGTTTTCTGGCCGTGCTCCCTCTAGTGGCTGAAAACAAAGAGCAAGCACATCTCAGGATCAGCAGTGAGCACTCCCCTTGGTGGAAACTCAGTCACAACACCTCTCCTCCTTTTCCCTCTAATTTTAGAGCTTTTGTTTTTCTCCTTACAGATTGAAAAAAGGAGATATCTTACCAGTCCCGCCGCAGGTCCCTGACTTCCATCAGGCACCAACCTTCACCTATCACGGTGGGCATTGTCATACAGACCTTCAAGAACTCAGTCCCCATGCTGAGGGGCTATTGCCTTGGACCTGTATAGCATTACAGGCAAAACCTTGAGGATTCTTCTCCTTATCAAGGCTTGGGTACCATCCATTTTAGCTCATAGCTTTCCGAATGGATCCAGTGAAAGTCCCTGATTCTCTAATGGAACCGTTCTGGACTTTCAGGTGTACTCCAAGAGCAACACTTTCAGTGACCATCCTGTACTTCCTGTATAGGAGAGGGTTATAGAGGGGAGGACCACCTCTCTGTTTGGTCGATCAGTGTCCATTCACCTATAGGTGGCTTATAACCCACATAGTCGTTAATAGCCTGCTCTGTGTCCCGTGATATATACAATAAAGAAACAATTTCATAAAATGGGTTACAGGGCCATTAGGTAGTGAATATGTATGGTTTATTTATGAAGAATTAGGGCCCTTTCACACAGGCATTCTGCCTGTCCATTTTTTCATCCATTTATTGACGGATGAAAAATGGACAGCAATTACTATGGACAAGCAGATATAAACTGATGATAATCTGTTTACATCCACATCTGTTAAATTCATTTTTTTAAAGTAGAACAGCCAATGCCCAGATCTATTGAAACAACTGCCTACTTCCAATCCCATCCATTCCCCTTCCATCTAGCAGATTGGAAGGCAGTCTGGTGTAAACGGACAGCTGGTCCATTATATACTTGGCTGCCCTGTGTCTGCATCCGTTCTGCATAATTGGAGCGGACATGTACCTATCTACCTGCTCTGCTCAGCGGGGGATCAGTAGACAGATCCCCTGCTAAGCAGTGCAGCGTTTGCCCTGTGTGAAAGGGGCCTTAAGGGTATCATTTAGTGTCACTTTGTATTTTATTGAGATGCGTTGGGGTTTATTTACTAAAATTGGAGAATGCAAAATCTGGTGCAACTCTGGCAATAAAAATCGAAACCTGATTTCTATGCAAGCATAATTGAACAAACTGAAGTTAGAAGCTGATTGGCTACCACGCACAACTGCGCCTGATTCTGAGTGCACCAGTTTTAGTAAATCTCCCCCATACCTTTCCAGCTGACCCACATATTCTATTGAAAATAGATAAATCTATAGTCCCTGTTCTAGTGAATCATAAAGGTTTGGTAGTTAGAATGATTATACATAACTGTATGATTGCATTAGTTGTCACTGAATAAAATAACATATATCAAATGTAATATACAGGTACACTTAAGTTACTCTTACATATGTATGTTTTTGTTTTATTAAGAAACTGTACTGGTATATTGATGAAGATAGGATTATGAAATCACACAGAATCCATTTTAGCTCCCGAGCTCAACTCCTAAACACAATAGGGCTGTCAAAAACAGAGACAAGCTTGATGTGTACCTGATGCTGATTTCATGTACAAAGAGGACTGCTGAAATAGAAAGTAAAGGGGATGTTTTATTTCTCTACTTTATACAGCTGAGTGAGACAAAATGGCTTTGCCAGGGTAATTTTACCTTGCACTGAAATATCTTGTTTATGTATCCAAAAAACTATCTAAAAAGGCATACCTTTTTAAGCCATGATAGGTGCAGTCATTTGTTCATGAGTTTTCAGCTTAAGTGCTATTTGTACAATGTTGAAGACTTTGACTCTTCGTTGTACTGACTCTTCGTTGTACTGACTCTTCGTTGTACTGACTCTTCGTTGTACAGACTCTTCGTTGTACAGACTCTTCGTTGTACAGACTCTTCGTTGTACAGACTCTTCGTTGTACAGACTCTTCGTTGTACAGACTCTTCGTTGTACAGACTCTTCGTTGTACAGACTCTTCGTTGTACAGACTCTTCGTTGTACAGACTCTTCGTTGTACAGACTCTTCGTTGTACAGACTCTTCGTTGTACAGACTCTTCGTTGTACAGACTCTTCGTTGTACAGACTCTTCGTTGTACAGACTCTTCGTTGTACAGACTCTTCGTTGTACAGACTCTTCGTTGTACAGACTCTTCGTTGTACAGACTCTTCGTTGTACAGACTCTTCGTTGTACAGACTCTTCGTTGTACAGACTCTTCGTTGTACAGACTCTTCGTTGTACAGACTCTTCGTTGTACAGACTCTTCGTTGTACAGACTCTTCGTTGTACAGACTCTTCGTTGTACAGACTCTTCGTTGTACAGACTCTTCGTTGTACAGACTCTTCGTTGTACAGACTCTTCGTTGTACAGACTCTTCGTTGTACAGACTCTTCGTTGTACAGACTCTTCGTTGTACAGACTCTTCGTTGTACAGACTCTTCGTTGTACAGACTCTTCGTTGTACAGACTCTTCGTTGTACAGACTCTTCGTTGTACAGACTCTTCGTTGTACAGACTCTTCGTTGTACAGACTCTTCGTTGTACAGACTCTTCGTTGTACAGACTCTTCGTTGTACAGACTCTTCGTTGTACAGACTCTTCGTTGTACTATGCACCCTGGCCTGACAAATGTGAAACAGTTTTCCACATTCTATTGAAAGATTTTGATCACATATGTGTTGTTTCATGGACACCAGAAATGAGTGCCACCTGCAGACTTGACCTGGTGATTTCATGCGAGCAGTGCATTGCTTCCTTGAGATTCTCCCCTGTAAACAAAATTTGGTTTATTGTTCAAGATATGTGAGAGATTTGATTTTTGAACTTTGGCCTCACTTTTTTTTTTTTTTTAAATGTGCTGCAGCACTTAATTATAAATGCATGTTATTTGTCTCCTTCAAGTCCATATGTAGCTGGAAGTGATGCAGCACTGCTCCTGAATTCAGAGCAAAATTTAATTTCTCTTTTAGGCTGTGCCACCTAACTCTAATGTGGAAGAGGGATAGTATGAACCTCTGTTCTTTAAAAACCTGAAGAGCTGGTGATATCCTAATTGTATCCGTTTTGAATTTGTACATAGGTCTCTCTATCTTGTGTATTTTCGTGTTTTTGTTTTTTTTTTGTTTTTTTTTGTTTTTTCTGCTTATTGTCATTGTGAAAACGTTCTATAATTAATGCATTTAAAAAACAAAACTAAAGTGCAAAAAAATTACCTTAAGATTTTGTGACTCTCGGCAACATTCCTCGCTGCCCAATGTATAAGTGCCCTGCAAAACCCAAATCATTGTTACAAATCTGTTAATTTGCTTAATTGCAGGCTCTAGTAGTAATTGCTGTAAGGTCACAGGGGCTGGCTTACAAAGCATTTAGCAGAAATGCTGCATTTGCCCACAACAACTTATTGGATATTTTTCTTTTCAATGAAACCGTTTTATTGGTTGTTTCACGTTCCTTTCAGTTTTCTTTGCATGCTTTTTGTTCGTTGTCCCATGGCCTAAGCATAGAAAGCTGACTACTTTCTTCTCCTCCCTTCTCCTCCCTTCTCCTCCCTTCTCCTCCCTTCTCCTCCCTTCTCCTCCCTTCTCCTCCCTTCTCCTCCCTTCTCCTCCCTTCTCCTCCCTTCTTCCTTTTTTCTTATATTGCCATTGACAATGTCTGACATGCTGTTAGAGGCACACCTGACAATAAAAATTTAGTTTGAGATTGTATCCACTTGATGAGCTTTATCTACTTGATGAGCATTATTTCAGTGGTCCAGCTTTATCCTGATTTTCCAGACTATGCAACAAAACCACATGGCTAGCTATTTAAATATAGCATTTATCCCAAGCTTGAGAAATTTTCTGCTGTGATTAGTTTTTCCTAAACACAAATTTAGTCATTTGTATGGCATTTAACAAAGCTCTCCAAGCAGCCCCTCACTGCTACTTGAACACCAGGTGCCAAAGGAGAACTGAGCCATTCACGCTACTTGACTAGGTGCAAAAAGAGAGCCCGCATACACAGTAATAGGTCATTTATCTCCTCATTTGTTGTATAAACCATCTACAAGAATGGCAATGACAGCCCTTGCATGAGGACTGCCCCTGATTTTTCTCAGAAAATCCTGGCTTAGTCTTAGATGTTTCATTTAGTAACTGTAGTTGTTAGTGACGTATTTCAGTGTCAGCTTCCTCCTTTTGCACAAATTTGGTCATTTGTTATGTATGGTTTATCTACAAATCTAATTTGAGTTAGGTCTGTGTTGTGGTAACTTTAATGATTTATAGAGCACAGGGAACAGCCTCACAGCTTGTGCAGCAGGTAATTTATTAATGAAAAGTGATATCTTGTCACCAGCTTGAGTAGTTACAAATGAATTAACCATGTGATTCAGCTGTGTCGAGGCAGTTTGTTAATAAACTTTACTAAAATTTCTTTGGGGCCAGGAGATAAACTGTCTATCAGTTTTTCTCAACCTCTTCAACACAGAGGAGCCCTTGAAATAACTTTCTGGTCTCAGGGAACCCCTGGTAAAAATTATGTCTACAACCCATGATACATTAGTGAGATGGTCCGTGTGAAGAAATACCCCATTACAGATAGCAAAAAAGATCAGTGGTGTCAGTGGGAACTTATCCGAGAGGCAGAAATTGCTCCTTGATCAAGGAATCCCTAGCAACCCTTTGGAAAAGCCCTGGTCTATATAACCCCCTAGACTCAAGAAATACCACTCTTTCAGAAGCAGGAAAGGAAGAACCTGATTATGATTGACAACAGACAGGCTATGTGGAAGAGGGATCTTAAAGCTCACAATATTCCCCCCCGTGCCCCCACCGCTAACTTCAGTTCCCTCCTCTCACGCCAGGGTGCTAGGTGTAATCTGGACTGTGATCTCTCCTTTGAGGCTCCATGCACACGGGGCATTTTTAATAATGCTGGTAACGTTAGCTATGTAAAGTCACATTTTAAAAACATGAGTTTTTTAGCACTTTTGTATTAGCTTTTAGCGGCGTTTTTGCTGGTTTTTTTTTTAAATGGTTTTTTTCTGCTTTCTAGCGTTTTTTAGAGGTGTGTGTGTGTGTGTGTTTTAGTTAAATGTCCAAAAACGCTGTTTTGCCACGATTTACCATTGTTTACCGCATTTTTCAGTATTAGAGCATTTTTACAGCTAAATAACTCCTCTAGAAACACACTAGTCATGGGGTTTTTTTTTTTTTTTTCCAGCCGAAAAATGTCCCTGCCAAAAAAATGTTGATTACAGTCTGTGTGCATGGACACATAGGATAACATGCTGGGGGAGTTTACTGGCTGTAGAAAAAAATATCAAATGCCATAAACAGCTGCTGTAAAAATGTCCAGTGTGCATAAGGAATAAGTCCCATGTCCATTTACTGTCCAGATCTTGCTACCTTAATATTCGTAACATTTCCAAAATATGCCTGTTCTTAACAACACCACAAAGCTTCTTATTCACTGCCTGATCTCTTGACTTGATTATTAGAACTGCCTCCTCGTTGGCCTACCTTTTACATAGGCTATCACCCCTTCAGTCCATCATGAATGCTGCTGCCAGATTCCTCCACTTTACCAACCGTTCAATGTCCACCGCCCTCTCTGTCAATCCATCCATTGGCTCACCTATTGAATAAAATTCAAAATACTAACATCATGCTAAGCTGGCCAAAATACTAACCAAACAGTTCTGGTCTCTCCTCCCAAAACCTCCTGCTCCCTAGCTCTCTTTTCACCTACTCCCATGCTCATTTCCAGAGCTTCTCTAAAGCCTTTCCCATCCTCTGGAACTGCGTACCTGAATCTCTCCAACTATCACCTACTCTGTCTGCCTTTTAGTCAATCCATGAAAACCCATGTCGTTCATAACAATTGTTACCTTTTTATCACTTGACCCTCTCTTTTGATTCTACGAATTCTAATGAGTGGGGCCCTCTGATCCCTGTTGCATTGATTTGTACTGCCTCTTTCTCTTGAAAATTATTATTGTTACTCATGACACCTGTAAAAGACCGAAAATACTCGTCTTACAATATGCCCACACTGCTGAACAGTGCTTCTATTGCTAGAATTGATCCCTGAAGATGAGGAAATCTACACTTCCAGAAGAATTGATCTCATGGGTATCCACACAGCTCTCACTGGTTACTCCTTTTTGACCTTACGTTCTTGTAGTACATAGTAGCGATGCAAGGTCAAAGTGAGGCACGATTTACAACCCTTAGTTAAATCATCTTGAGAAGATACAATCATAAACCGAGTAGGACTGGGCCTGATAAAATCTGTATACTTAACGATTTCATGCTGCTTTGGTCTGGTCACGTGATGTCCCATGTGCCAGTTAGTGGTCAGCTACAGGAGAGAAAAGAGAGCTCTAGACAACAGCTGGTAATGCCTGAACATTGGTCAGCAATCCCTCCTCTCCACTGCAGTGGTGCTGGATCACATAGCCAGAATGAAGCGACATGAAAGTAGGTATGTATTTGCATCTTTCTTAAACAGGTTAGTAAGTATAGGTGTTAGGAGTGGGGAGGGAGTATTTTTAAAAATAGTTTTTATCCCAGAATTCTACTTTAAATCTACACAAAGAGCACTTGGTTACCAGGAGCATCATAGGTATCTGGAAAGATTCTGACCATATGGTCCAGATCCACCCAGAAGCCTGGATCAGCACCTGGCTCAGCCTCTGTGATCTGCTGAGAGCCTGCCTCCTCCGCATCTCAGTGTTCCAGTGAGTGCTGGAGGGGCACAGCAGAGGTGAGAACTGAGCGATCAGCAGTGTTTGACAGCTCCATTCTCAGCACAGAGCTGGCAGGGGACAGATGCAGCATCAGATAATGTTTTGGGTTAGGATGTTGTTACATAATATACATGCAAACATGTTTTTTTTTTTTGTTTTTTTTTTGTTTTTTTTTTTTAATGTTTTTATAAGTATTTGCATCAGTATTGACTATCTTTCTAAAATGTAGAAATGAAAAAGACTAGTTTCTTTTAATTGATGATTACTATGAGTATTATTTCTCCTAAAACAATATCTGGAGTTTTTTAGCTTTTTTATTTATTTATTTTTTTGGTGCTGGCTGTTAGCTGAAGGGAGCAATTTATAAATATAGTAGGCCAAAGGCAGGTGACAAATATCACACAGGCTGCACCTGGCATCAGGAACTGTATGGAAACCAAAATCTCCAGATGTCACACTATCAATTCTATTTTTGTACATAGTAGCTACATTCCAGTATTCGACTACATTTCATGAGCTAAACTGAAAAAACATTATTCAAGTACCACTGCTGCTAGCTTTAAAGTCTGTTTCCACAATGGAAAAAAACTTCTTTTTTTTTTTTTTTTTTTCTCTTTCATTCTTTGCATCTCAGTGGTGCTAATTTCCTGCAGCCTTTTGCAGTAACCTCCTGTCAGCATGCTGTCCAGCCGTGGATGCATTCTATTTCTTAGGATGAGTTTCCTGACAGCAGTGGGCCATGCCTGTGTAATCTGTGCTGAAACATCCACTAGTCTGATAAAGCCTGTGTGGCAGGGTGAGAACACAGGAGCACATTTGGGAGACAGAAGTAGAGCATTGTCTCCAAGTCAGGAGCATCAGGTATTTTTAATAGCTGCAGATTTAAAAAATTGGAAAAAGACTTCTGAAATTACATTGTCTCAGTTCACACTACTGCGATCTGAAAGTCATGCGAATTTGCCCTGGCAACTTCCTGGTTACTTGAGTACTACTTGATGTACTACTTGTAATTTTGGTTTACTTTAATGAAACTTCATTTTCAGGGTATTTCGAGTTTTTTTTTTTTTTTTTTTTTTTTTTTTTTTTTTCTTTTTCAGGACCTTTTGTCTAATTGAAAATCCATACAGATGCACATCTGCTAGCAAAGAGGGCTGTGTGTTTCTCCTCTGATCTTTCATCTGTATATGTCAGCATTATTACACCGTATGTTCTGGTCATTCACTGCTTAGCATTAAATCGCTGAGCAGCAAACTAGAATATCGTTCTCTAACTTGGTGTCAGTCCATACATCATGTCTGTCCATACACTGGTGGCTACCTTCACTGCGTCTCACCATCCCAAGCACAAGCCTATAGGGAAGGTCACATTATACCCCATACCTGGAAGCCTCGCTGCTTTGGAGCAACAGAGCAAAAGCTTGAAAAGAACTGTGAGCTGGCAAAGGAGCCCCACTTTATTAAACTGGAACTCCAAGTCCTGCTAGATCACTTCAGGCTGTCCCCTTTTGCTGTTATAGCTATGTAAAATGTTAAAAATAAGTATTTATACTATTTAAAATGCTTTGCATAGCTCAGTTGTTCGTGGTTTTTTTTTTTTTTTGGCACTATGCCGAAAGTGTAGAGGCCAATCTGCTGACGGCCTAAAGATTTACTGCTATTCAGGAGGTGTTCAATGCTGGAGGCCACTTACAGCTAATTTTGGTAGCATCATTATTATTGTTGAATGTATGTTCCATGCTCAAGAACATTTTTCTTATCAAGTTATGGGTAAAGTTCTGCTTTAAACCAGTGGAGCAAGGGAGGCTGCAGAGGAGTGTGGATTGATGAGCAAAACTTAGAGTGGGGAGGCTATAGCAAATACTGTCATTTGCCCACTAATGGGCAAAGTGACCGTATTTCTTTAAGAACTATAGGCAAAAACTTTATGTACCCCTTAAAAACAAATATACAGTGCATTATTTAAGCAGTTTCTCGTTTTAAATACCATTTCTACTTTTCTTTAATACTTGGATTGTTACAAGGATGGGTGATTTGCCAATGATTAGAAGCACCTAGTCAACTATACCCACCAACATGCAAATTTACACTTTTCTTTGGCATCATGGGGGAAACATTTATAAAACCACTTTGTGGTTGAAGGTCATCAACCACAGTTGGCTGCTGAAAGGTTTTGTGCTGCAAAATACTCTTGGATTATGTTTGGTTTTCTCTGTTACATTCTTGCCAATTCTTGTGCAACCACAAGGCGTTTAGCAGTTTCCTTAGATGTGTACTCAATAAAAAAAATATAATAATTATTAACAGTGGTTGCCATGTGTCAGAGGAAAGCTGTATTCAGTATAAACTTTTCAGTACATTTAAATCTATAAAATCGCAATATATTCACTAGAAGTAAATACATAGCTTCTGAGTTAGCTATTGCTATGGCACGTCTAAAAGATGTGGTTCTAGTGAACTCGATAGAATAAATATATTTTAGTGCTTCACCAAATCTGTCCTGAGCTCTTACAGTGGTTGACTTGCAGGTAAATTCACATATAGGCAGTTGGAAAAATTGGTAAGTATTTTAAAGCCCAGCAACAGTCAAAATAAAATGTATTTTCTTTGGAAAGGCTCTGGCATTCTGTCAGGCTCTTATCTCTGACTGTTGCCAGGTTGGGGAGATTTCTTCTTACCATCTTATCCTGTGACATTTGTACAAGAAAGGAGGTGTGCTGTAATCCTGTGACAAAGCATGGACAAAAAATACAGTGCCAGAAGTTTTTACCCATCTCCCTTTGGAGAGATTTCCCATAATTTCTTATCTTGGCAGGTTTTTATTGCAGTTTGTATCCCTACTGAACATATTTCACCTCACATCCTGTAAAACACAACCCCTTCTGCTCTCAAAAACAAATTGGGTGTAGTTTTCCCTAAAACATGAACTGTTGGTGAAACATAAGGGTAGGCGTGAATTGTAGGTACCTGGTGGAGGTCCTATCTCAGGGATTATACAACTGTTGCCCAGTCCTTGTATTGAAACGTGTTTCCAGATAGGGATTTTTTTGCAAAGTTACATTGGTCCACTTTGGATCAATGCAAGTATGTTTATTCATACATAATGCATACCTGGCCAATACCTGTGGTAATGGAGAATCACTATAGCGGATGTTGTAAATACAGTGATATTTGCTTTCTACCCGATCCCATGGTGAATGGCTGCCCTGCCGCATAATGTTGCTTGCTTGGCACAGGTGCAATTCAGAATACAAGGCAATCTGTTATTGGACGATGTGGAGATTGTTTTGCCTCTCCACCCCATCCAGTAAGAAAACCGCTTGTATTCACTGAGAAAAATACAAAGAGTTCTCTGAATGGCACTCGTGCTGAGTGAGCACCCCCCTGTGGTTTCTATGCAGGCATGGGATCTGGTAGACCGTGAGGATCACTGTAGTAGCGGAAACTACTATGATTTCTAGCTTCCACAGGGGTTGGTCAGGTATGGAATATGTTTACTTACTTTGGCCCAAGCTGGACCAAAGTATTCATGCAAAAATATTTATACTTGGAATTTAGCTTTAGGGCCTCTTTCACACTTCGCTGTGGTTCTGCCTGTGATCCCAAAATGCTCTGCACAAATGAGAAAGGTGCAGATGATGACAAATACCTGTTCGGGTGCCATTCATTTTCAATGGAACCAAAATGCAGTGCGGTTCTGCCACAATTGAAGCACGATTTCACACCAGAACTGCACTGTGTTTTGGTGTCAATGAAAATGATGGTACCCCAACAGGCATGGTGGGATTTGTGCAGAGTGTTTTGGGATTGTGGGCAGAATTGATTCTGCCAGAGATCACAAATGCTCTATTGTGAAAAGGGCCTTAAGATGGCATTAATGTGGTCTGATCTGTAACGTATAAGCAGAATTTTATAGTATACTGATTTGTTTTAATTTTTTTTTTTTTTTTCAGCTCGAATGGGGTTAAATTTCCATCATCCGGCAACCGATAACATAATGGCACTTAATAGTAAGTATTCATCCTGCATTACTCTATCCTAGTATGGATTATCTGTGATAACGTGCATGTATATGTGTGTACAGTATATCTCTTCTTTCTCTAAACAAGGCAGTGCTTCATTTTTGCTTTTTTGTATCACTTCTGTTTTATAACTGCTAAATAATTTTTAACTGTGTCAACCTTTGTGAACCTTTTACCTTCTTGTGTTTATCATAACCTATAGTGCTTCTTAGTTCATCTTTTATCTTTCAACCTGCAGTGTTACCTGTCCATAATTGTTGATCTCTTACCTAGACTGTAGACCACACTGCTGAATGAATACAAGCCTTGATGTCTCATGGGTTCGTTTATTGAAACTGGTAGAAAGAGGCAACTCTTGCATAAGTCTAGCAAAGCCCTGCTGATGTCTGCTAGTGTTATCTTCACTAGCCACATGAAAGTATTGCAGCTTAAAAATCATTGTTTATGGCTCCTTGCATTGAATTAAGCAGGTTTGTGTAGCTGATAATTTCCTTCTTCTCATTTTCTGCCTGCATTTTCAGTGCAAGCTGCATCTAAGGTGAATGCAAACAAAGCAGTGTTTACACTGGCCTAGGCCTGTGACAATTAAAAAAAAAAAAAATGGGAAAAAGGTCGTTTAGGCTTTGTTGGCATTGCTTGTTGTTCCTGTCCTATTTGGAAGTATATTTCTTTTCTTTTCATTTTTGGATAGAGTGGGAGAAACAACTGAGTACTGTCCGTAATACTTTTTTTTTTATTTGCACAAACCATTTTGAGGACAAGCTTTCGGGGAGTGTCCCCTTCTTCAGGTCCAAGCAGTACTGATCACAAAGGTATAGCAGAATGTTATAAGAGATGTAGGGGATGGAAAAATAAGAGAACAGAGTTTGGAAAGCTTAGTACCCTGATTAGGAGTTCACTGCTATTGAAGATTCTGTTTAAAAAGATTGCCCCTCATTTCTTGTTCTGATGCCAACAGTTGAACCAGAAAGGAAGTGAGGGCAATCCACAACCAATAGCAATACAGACAGAAATAAAAACTCTTTATTTTAGTAAAGGTTTTTCATTTGTGGAATAGAGAAAGGCTAGAGTTCCTGGCAGTAGGTGAGAAACTCTAACGGAGCCCTAAATAGCAGTAATAATAACCTGACGGGGGTTCTACTTTTCCTCACTGTATCCCAAACTGAAAAAGAAATGTTTTGGTTCAACACTTTGCGTTTTTTATATATCAACCTTTTTTTAGCTTTTAATTTTTTATTTTATCAACACTTATTTGATCATCTAATGATTTTGTTAGCTGCCTTTTTTAATTTTAAGTGCCGAGTTTTGTGCTTTTTTTTTTTTTTTTAAAAGAAAATTACAAGGGGCAGATTGTTACAATCCACCCACTAATACTATCATAAGGCATAATCTACAAGGGTGTTGTTTGTTTTTTTTTTTAAGTATTTTTTTTGTGTTTCAGTTGTACAAACGTTTACAAAATTTAAAAATCCATCAAAATAGGTTTCAAAGAAATAATCTTATATTGGGGCATGCTTTGTGTGCGGTAGCTCAGCATGTTTTGTCATGGGGAGGGGGGGGGGGGGGGGAGAACTAGGCTGAAAAATCCAGTTCCCGGAGTCCACAGTCCTAATAGTGGCGCCTTGTTGAATCTATGCCATGAAGAATTACGGCAGTTCTGAAGGCAAAATTGAGTCCAACCCAGTACTAGCAAGGTGTACCTAATAAAGTGGCCGGTGAGTGTAAAGGGAAGAGCACAAAAAAGAAGAGTATAGGAAAAAAGAATAGTAAGGGGGCAAAATAAGGGGAAACAAGTTCTGTCAGTGTGAGAGAGGGGGTCTATTTTCCATTGTGCATGTCCACAGTATTATTTAAACTTGGAGAGTGGTAATCTGCTTCTATTTGAAAGCTGAGACACATCGGCTTGCTGCTAATTTGTGTGACAAACTTTCTTGTGTGTGTAGGGATCCCCTTTAGGGTAAAAACAAGTACAAATTTTGATATTATTTTTTAATTTTTTTTTTGTAGATGGCCTGTGCGACTAGAATTTTTTTTGCTGAAGAGTAGTGGTTAATAGCTAATTGAGCAAATGGCTTCCTATACTGTAAGCTACACAGCCACATGCAGTGGTAATTAGTCACACACGATTGTGACATAGTGTGATCCTGTGCATTTAAATGCTGCATTAGGATACTGTGTAGCTTACAGCATGGGGAGCCATTACTTCCATTAGTTTGCTCACTGTTTTTTTTTTCATCAGTCTCAGTGTGAGTAGCTCAACTGCGTTTCTAATTATCCCTACGTGGCATGTGTTGGAATAAATGCTAAGATCACAAAAGTACACTAAATAATGTTCCAGAAAGTCTTATAAATACATTCATCTTCAAATTCACAAGTATGAATGGGACCTTTTAATTGAGTCACTGTTCTTTCTTTCTGCCAGTTCCCATGAAGAAGCCCATTGTGTTGTATAACTAGTTTCCTTTTCTTGGATTAGTTTGCTCTATTTTATGTACAAAACATTACTCCATATCCTTGTGATATCAGTAGTCTTAAGTACTTCTGTTCTGATAAAAACACACTGTGATTGATCATCACAACCCCTGGTGAGCGCTGTGCCAGGTATTCAGAAAGCAATAACTGGTTCATGCAAGGATCACGACAACAAACAGTGCAGTTAGCCCATTTACTACACATGCCTGTTATCATTAATAATCTTTCTAGCACCATCACCTTATGCTTCTGTAAAAGGTGTTATGAAGGTAAGTACTACAGAGCAATGCAAATAATTTTAACATATATGAATATAGCTTTCTAGCTAAGCATAAATGGCAAAAAGAATCCAGTAGGGTCCTAACAATATTTATCTGCCCATTACACTTTAAACCAGGCACATCACCTAAACACAAATAACTGTAAGCGTAAACTAACAATTTATTAATATACGTATAAAAATCTCATTGCTTATGTCAAGAGATTGACTGACTAAAATTATAGAGCTTTTTTTTTATCTATTCCAATATAAACTATATTGCCAAAAGTATTGGTCGGCCTGCCTTTACATGCACATGAACTTTAATGGCATCCCAGTCTTAGTCTGTAGGGTTCAATATTGAGTTGGCCCACCCTTTGCAGCTATAAGAGCTTCAGCTCTTCTGGGAAGGCTGCCCACAAGGTTTAGGAGTGTGTCTATGGGATTATTTGACCATTAGAAGTGCATTTGTGAGGTCAGGCACTGATGGCAGACAAGAAGGCCTGGCTCGCAGTCTCCGCTCTAATTCATCCCAAAGGTGTTCTATCAGGTTGAGTTCAGGATTCTGTGTAGGCCAGTCAAGTTCCTCCACCCCAAACTGGCTCATTCATGTCTTTTTATAGACCTTGCTTTGTGCACTGGTGAGCAGTCATGTTGGAACAGGAAGGGGCCATCCACAAACTGTTCCCACAAAGTTGGGAGCATGAAATTGTCCAAAGTGTCTTGGTATGCTGACTCCTTAAGAGTTCCCTTCACTGGAACTAAGGAGCCAAGCCCAACCCCTGAAAAACAACCCCACACCAAAATTCCCCCCCCCCTTCCACCAAACTTTATACTTGGAACAATGAAGTCAGGCAATTACTGTTCTCCTGAGAAGTGTAATTCGTCATTCCAGAGAACATGTCTCCACTGCTCCAGAGTCCAGTGGTGCCATGCTTTACACCACTGCATCCATCGGTTTGCGTTATACTTGGTGATGTAAGCTTAGATGCAGCTGCTCGACCATGGAAACCCATTCTATGAAGCTCTCTATGCACTGTTGTACTAATCTGAAGGGCACATATAGTTTGGAGGTTTTTAGCTATTGACTCTGCAGACAGTTGGCAACTTCAGCACATGCTGACCCCACTCTGTCATTTTTCGTGGCCTATCACTTTGTGGCTGAGTTTCTATTGTTCCCAGTTGCTTCCATCTTGTTATAATACTACTAACAGTTGATAGTGGAATACTTAGTAGTAAGGAAATTTCACAGATGGACTTATTGCACAGGTGGTAAGCTATCATGGTACCACACTTGTATTCACTGAGCTCCTGAGGGCAACCTTTTCTTTCACAAATGTTTGTAGAAGCAGTCTGCATGCCTAGGTGCTTGATTTTATACACCTGTGGCTATGGAGGTGATTTGGAGCACCTGAATCCAATGATTTGGAGGGGTGTCCCGATACTTTTGGCAATATAGTGTATATGCATATATAATGTACATAGCGTTTCCATCAAAATGCTTTCAAAGATGATTTTATCCAATCAGATCAATAAAGAAAGCATATCTCAGTGCTTTTTGTGAACATAAATTCACTTCCTCAGGAGTGGATTCTACTGCTAAGATATGAATCAGCTTGAACATAAAACCGCAGTACTTCAGAAGGAATAACGGCAATGATTTCTGCGCCAAGAACCATGGGGTGAGATCCTGTACCATAAAAGATGGGGGAGGGGCTCTGAGGATGGTGCAAGATGGCAAGAGGTGGAATATTTATGTGGACTAGTCATTTAAAAAAATAAATATTATACAAGATTATCTGCTTGGTCTGAAAAGGTAATCGTTGTTTAACTTCAGTAATGTACAAGGTTCGTTGATGTGTCAGCACATTCTATCTGTAGTCTTTGAGGTATTTATCCTAATAACTGCTTTTGTGTGATGAGACTGACACCAGAGGTTTCTGTGCATTACATAGATCAGCGTTTTTCAACCACTGTGCCGCGGCACACTAGTGTGCCGTGAGATATTGTCTGGTGTGCCGTGGGAAAAATTCCAATTTCATCTGTAACATGTGGCTTCGGCTCACAAATAGACCAATCATTAGAATCTAATGATTCAGTGGTCGGCAAGCCGCGGCTCGCGAGCCACATGCGGCTCTTTACCCAGTCTAATGCGGCTCTTCTGTGTGCCGGGCGCCTGCTCCCCTCCCTCCTCTCGGTCGGCCGCTCCCCTGCCTCCTCTCGGTTGGCAGCCCCAAAAGTCCGCGCGGACCTTTTAATCCGGCTTGCGGATGTGGCTGTCAGGATGTGTGTAGGCGGGGCAGCGTGCCGAACGTGAGGGGAGGGGAGCTAGGCTCCTCTCACAGTCCGCCCTGAAGACCCGAACGGCGCGGGAAGACAGCGAGAGGAACGCAAAAGGTAAGTGAATTGACACGGGGGACTTGGCTTACTAGAAGGGGGGGGGGGGAATAGTACTGTGGGGGATGAAATACTATATGAGGGATGAATTACTTTATGAGGGATGAAATACTATATGGGGGGATGAAATACTATATGGGGGATGAATTACTATATCAGGGATGAATTACTATATGAGGGATGAAATACTATATGGGGGGATGAAATACTATATGGGGGGATGAAATACTATATGGGGGGATGAATTACTATATGAGGGATGAAATACTATATGGGGGGATGAAATACTATATGAGGGATGAAATACTATATGGGGGATGAATTACTATATGAGGGATGAATTACTGTATGAGGGATGAAATACTATATGGGGGGATGAAATACTATATGAGGGATGAAATACTATATGAGGGGATGAAATACTATATGGGGGGATGAAATACTATATGGGGGATGAAATACTATATGAGGGATGAAATACTATATGAGGGATGAAATACTATATGAGGGATGAATTACTATATGAGGGATGAAATACTATATGGGGGGATGAAATACTATATGGGGGGATGAAATACTATATGGGGGGATGAAATACTATATGAGGGATGAATTACTATATGAGGGATGAAATACTATATGGGGGGATGAAATACTATATGGGGGGATGAAATACTATATGAGGGATGAATTACTATATGGGGGGATGAAATACTATATGAGGGATGAATTACTATATGAGGGATGAAATACTATATGAGGGATGAAATACTATATGGGGGGATGAAATACTATATGAGGGATTAATTACTATGCTTACTATGGGGGAATATTACTATACTTACTATGGATGACACATACACATCATTCATCTACTCTTGGTCCGGCCCCCGGGTCCAATTATAAAATACTTTATTATTTCATAATAAAGTAATTATAAAATAATTTCTTTGTGTTTGATTCCTATTCAAGAGAATTACTTTATATATAGTCAATATAGGCACAGAGGTAAATTTTTTTAACATTTTCTAATGGTGGTGTGCCTCGTGATTTTTTTCATGAAAAAAGTGTGCCTTTGCACAAAAAAGGTTGAAAAACACTGACATAGATATACAGTCAGGTCCATAAATATTGAGACATCGACACAATTCTAACATTTTTGGCTCTATACACCACCACAATGGATTTGAAATGAAATGAACAAGATGTGCTTTAACTGCAGACTGTCAGCTTTAATTTGAGGGTATTTACATCCAAATCAGGTGAACGGTGTAGGAATTACAACAGTTTGCATATGTGCCTCCCACTTGTTAAGGGACCAAAAGTAACGGGACAATTGGCTTCTCAGCTGTTCCATGACCAGGTGTGTGTTTATTCCCTTATTATCCCAATTACAATGAGCAGATAAAAGGTCCAGAGTTCATTTCAAGTGTGCTATTTGCATTTGGAATCTGTTGCTGTCAACTCTCAAGATGAGATCCAAAGAGCTGTCACTATCAGTGAAGCAAGCCATCATTAGGCTGAAAAAAACAAAACAAACCCATCAGAGATAGCAAATACATTAGGCATGGCCAAAACAACTGTTTGGAACATCCTTAAAAAGAAGGAACGCACCGGTGAGCTCAGCAACACCAAAAGACCCGGAAGACCACGGAAAACAGCTGTGGTGGATGACCGAAGAATTCTTTCCCTGGTGAAGAAAACACCCTTCACAACAGTTGGCCAGATCAAGAACGCTCTCCAGGAGGTAGATGTATGTGTGTCAAAGTCAACAATCAAGAGAAGACTTCACCAGAGTGAATACAGAGGGTTCACCACAAGATGTAAACCATTGGTGAGCCTCAAAAACAAGAAAAACAGGAAAAACATGTCGTTTGGCAAACAGAGTTTGCCAAACGACATGTAAAAAAGCCTTCACAGTCCTGGAACAACATCCTATGGACAGATGAGACCAAGATCAACTTGTACCAGAGTGATGAGAAGAGAAGAGTATGGAGAAGGAAAGGAATTGCTCATGATCCTAAGCATACCACCTCATTAGTGAAGCATGGTGGTGGTAGTGTCATGGCGTGGGCATGTATGGCTGCCAATGGAACTGGTTCTCTTGTATTTATTGATGATGTGACTGCTGACAAAAGCAGCAGGATGAATTCTGAAGTGTTTCGGGCAATATTATCTGCTCATATTCAGCCAAATGCTTCACAACTCATTGGACGCCGCTTCACAGTGCAGATGGACAATGACCCAAAGCATACTGCAAAAGCAACCAGAGAGTTTTTTAAGGGAAAGAAGTGGAATGTCATGCAATGGCCAAGTCAATCACCTGACCTGAATCCGATTGAGCATGCATTTCACTTGCTGAAGACAAAACTGAAGGGAAAATGCCCCAAGAACAAGCAGGAACTGAAGACCGTTGCAGTAGAGGCCTGGCAGAGCATCACCAGGGATGAAACCCAGCGTCTGGTGATGTCTATGCGTTCCAGACTTCAGGCTCTAATTGACTGCAAAGGATTTGCAACCAAGTATTAAAAAGTGAAAGTTTGATTTATGATTATTATTCTGTCCCATTACTTTTGGTCCCTTAACAAGTGGGAGGCACATATGCAAACTGTTGTAATTCCTACACCGTTCACATGATTTGGATGTAAATACCCTCAAATTAAAGCTGACAGTCTGCAGTTAAAGCACATCTTGTTCGTTTCATTTCAAATCCATTGTGGTGGTGTATAGAGCCAAAAATTTTAGTATTGTGTCGATGTCCCAATATTTATGGACCTGACTGGACAAAAATACATTGGCCAAGTATATACAAACACATGATATGCACATTCTTTTTTTAAGGTCAATGACTCACCATGTAGTGATTGAAGAGTAACGATGACTACCCCAGGACACACAACATCCAAATCAAGGAAATTTCCATATTTGTTTTAAGAAAATCAAACTGGATTTTATATTTTTTGAGCATTCTCTGTTTTTATATTGGTGAAAACATTTTTTCCAGGCTCCTATATTGGACTGACTGTTTCCTGAATTCTGTGCTTTATCCTCTTCTAGCCAGCACAGTTCCATTGCTTCATGCAGTGCTTGAATTGGTTGCATTTCTTGCAAACATTGAGTCATTTTTAATAGTTTTTGTAGTTGTTCCTAAAATTGTACTTCAAAGTCATTTCACTTTGTATTTTTTTCCCCTCTCCATAGTTCCAGCAGATCATAATTTATAGTTTGTGAAACTTCTTTTTATAGTGCAGCTATGTTCCACTTCAGGTTGTAAGACATGTTCTCTGGGTCTTTGAAGTGTTATCAGGATAATTCAGCATTCTGCATTTCCACAGTTTCCTCTGTCATCTGCTTTGTTCTGATAAACCCTTGCTACAGATTTTTTTTTCTTTAGCAAGCCCATAGGACAGCTCCATTTTGTTCATTTTTATCTTTATGTAACATGCATTTCACAAGTCTAATGTTCATTAATATACTCTAAAGTCCTATCCATTCCCTTACTGGACTTCTCTTTATTTCCTTGCTCTTTGTTCCATCATTAAATATGTTGGATGTGTTTACTGTCTTCCAGCACACCAAAATGGTTCTATTTTCTAATTTTAGAAACACTGTAAACATGGAGAGGGATTAATGCAAGTGTTGAAAATCGTGTTAAAACTTTGACACATATTACTATAAAGCAGATTTGCTGTGGCATTTAATTTTACTTAAAAGCAGACCTTGCATCTAAAATGCAAGGCCCCCTTTATAAGTGCCACCCTCTGCCATTTATTAAATGCAAAGTAAGCAATAACAAAAACCTGTAGAAGGAAGAAAGTAGATAACAAATTTTACCATTCCCCTGTTTCGCGTGCGGCGCCTAGACAATTCAACAACATCCTCCTCCCGTGAGATCTATATTGCCAAAAGTATTGGGACACCCCTCCAAATCATTGGATTCAGGTTTTCCAATCACCTCCATAGCCACAGGTGTATAAAATCAAGCACCTAGGCATGCAGACTGCTTCTACAAACATTTGTGAAAGAAACGGTCGCTCTCCGGATCTCAGTGAATGTAAGCGTGGTACTGTGATAGGTTGCCACTTGTGCCAGAAGTCCATCCATGAAATTTCCTTGCTACTAAATATTCTACGGTCAACTGTTAGTGGTATTATAACAAAGTGGAAGCAACTGGGAACAATAGCAACTCAGCCATGAAGTGGTAGGCCACGTAAAATGACAGAGCGGGGTCAGAGCATGCTGAAGAGCACAGTGCACAGAAGTCGCCAACTGTCTGCAGAGTCAATAGCTAAAGACCTCCAAACTTTGTGTGGCCTTCAGATAAGCACAACAGTGCATAGAGAGCTTCATGGAATGGGTTTCCATGGCCAATCAGCTACGTTCAAGCCTTATATCACCAATTGCAATGCAAAGGGTCGGATGCAGTGGTGTAAAGCACACTGCCACTGGACTCTAGAACAGTGGAGACGTGTTATCTGGAGTGACAAATTACTCTTCTTTGTCTGTCAAGCCGATGGATGTGTCCGGGTTTGCCAATTGCTAGGAGAAAGGTATTTGCCTGACTGCAAGTGTAAAGTTTGGTGGGGAGTGATTATGCTGTGGGGTTGTTTTTCAGGGGTTGGGCTTGGCCCTTTAATTCCAGTGAAGGGAACTCTTAATGCGTCGGCATACCAAAACATTTTGGACAATTTCATGCTCCCACCTTTGTGGGAACATTTTGGGGATGACCCCTTCCTGTTCCAACATGACTGCGTACCAGTGCACAAAGCAAGGTCCGTAAAGACCTGGATGAACCAGTTTGGGGTAGAGGAACATGACTGGTCTGCAGAGAGTCCTGACCTCAACCTGATAGAACACCTTTGTGATGAATTAGAACAGAGACTGCGAGCCAGGCCTTCTCGTCCAATGTCAGTGCCTGACCTCACAAATGCGCTTCTGGAAGTATGGTCAAACATTCCCATAGACACACTCCTAAGCCTTGTGGACCGCCTTCCCAGAAGAGTTGAAGCTGTAATAGCTGCAAAGGGTGGGCCAACTCCATATTGAACCCTATGGACTAAAACTGGGATGCCAATAAAGTTCATGTGTTTGTAAAGGCAGGCGTCCGAATACTTTTAACAATATAGTGTGTGTATATATAAGATCTAATCAAAGGGGAGGTGTGGAGCACGTAAAATTTATATCTTGCACTTTGGGTGCTTAAAGAATAGGTCAACTCAACATTTAAATATTGCTAACAGGTGTCTGTTTTGCTATGTATTTGTTACATTTGTATTGCTTCCTTTTGTGTGAAATATCCGGTGATCCTGCCAGTCCCTTAGCTTTCCTATTTCAAACTGATGATGCTAGGCATGGAATCACACCTATCCCAGAGTGGTCAGTTTTCTGGCTGTGCTGGGAGAACGGTCTGCCTATCCTCCAATGAGATTGAGTGCATTCATAAAGTATTTAGATCCTCTTCACTTTTTTCAATTTTGTGTTGCAGCCTTATACTACAGTTGTTTAAATTAATGTTTTCATTGCAATCAGCAATCAGTACCCCATAATGACAAAACAAAAACAGAATTTCTGAAATGTCTAAATGTATTAAAAATAAAAAATTGAAATATAATATTGGCATTAGTGTTCAGACCCTTTGCAACAACACTTTAAATTTAGCTCATGTGCCTCCCATTTCTTTTGATTATTGCTGAAATGCTTCTTTGTACACCTTGATTGGAGCCCACCTGTTAAATTGACTGGACATGATTTGGAAAGGCACACTCACGTCTATAAAAAGCCTCACCAATGACTATGCATACTGTATCAGAGCAAAAGCCATGAGGTCAAGGGAACTGTCTGCTGAGCTCAGAGATAGGCTTATTGCAATGCATAGATCCGGGGAAGGCTACAAAAAATTTCTGCTGCACTGAAGGTTCCCAAGAGCACATTGGCCTCCATAATTCTTAAATGGAAGAACCTTGGCACAACCAAACTGGGCAGCCGGCCAAACTGAGCAATCAGGGGACAAGGGCCTTAGAAGGAGGTGACCAAGAACCTGATGGTCATTTTAACTGAGCTCCAGAGATCGTGTTTGGAGATGGGACAAAGTTCCAGGACAACAATCACTGCAGCACTCTTCCACTCTGGGCTTTAATGGCAGAGTGGCTAGATGGAAGCCTTTCCTCAGTGCAAAACACATGAAAGCCCACTTGGGAGTATATTTGTTAGCTCCAAGCGGGCTTTCATTAGTTTTGTTAGTTTTTTTTTTTTATTTTACAAGGCAAGGGTTCACATTTACTGTAATACAAAATGTTTTTATTTTGCTAAGCTGACTTTTATATAAGAGCCCTTGCTTGTGCAACAGGGCAGCAGCATATGAACAGCATCAACAATTTTCATGCTTATTCTGAATGTATTTCCATTTTGCAGCCAAACTGCAGGATTAAGGAAGGGTTAAAACACCTGTAAGGGTTTGTTGTTCACACTATTGCGGGTTCAGGAATGCCTGTAAATTGCTTGTGTTCCCGCACCCACAGCCAAAATATGCTGCTCTTTTTTCAGATGCAAAACATGTTCCTTGTGGCTGTGTTTAAAAAAAAAAAAAAAAAAAAAAAAACTTAGATTTTTTGCCTGCCAGAAACATGGGTAGAGCAGATCATCCAAATGAATGGGCTGCTGTCCCTGCACAAATACAAACCACACCACATACTACATTGTGAACCTAGCGTTTAAAGATCTTTTAAAGACATTAAGGTTTGGCTGGTGTATAGTATATCAATGCACTAAGAGAAAAAACTGTCTCTAACTAAATGTTCCCTAATTGCACATTGTATGATATTTTGAGCCCTAGTTCACACGGATGTGGTGTGGAATTCGCAGCGTTTTCAATGCGATTTCCACACTGCATCAGAATCACACCCTATTCATGCGAACCGCTGCGGGTATATGTTAACCTGAAAGCGGTCCACAAAACGCGGTGCGATGTTCAGAATTGAATCGCATAGGTGGGAATTCCTATGTGATACAATTCTAGTGTGGACCCAAAAAAGCAAAAAAGGGTCCTGCAGGTTTTTGGTGTGATGTGAATAGAGCCATATAAAATGTATGGCTCCAATCGCACTGCACACAAATTGTATGTGATTTACACAGGAATGCGGTGCGGTTCCTGTGCGAATCACATTTGATATACTGCACATATGTGTACCCAGGCTAAACCAACTATAAAGTCTCGTGTTCCTCCCTGCTGCAAAGAAGCCAATTAGAGAGGTAGGGAATATTTACAAAAATATATATTCTAGGTATGCTGTGTGAGTAGCAACACATAACAAACATAGTGGCATTTTTCTCAAATTTGACTGCCAGTGGAAATATACTCCAATCATTTTTTTTCTGCTGATTAGCTAGTGGTGGTTAAATAGCGCATAAGGAAAGAAAAAGTTGGGAGGACCCTGCCCACAAGAGCTTCCAACCTAGAGGAAATGGGGATGTGAGACAAGCCAAGTGTAATAAAATGTAATTACTTTATGGAAATGCTACATTAACCAGTGATTAGGTTAGATTTTGTTTAGAACAAAAATAGGCATTTGGGGAAGATGATGGCATAGTGGATAGTGCTAACAGGAAAAAGAGGTAACTTAAATAAGAAACTGTGATGGGAAGTAGAATAAAAATTCTGATGTGAAATAAGCTATTGAAATATACTTCAGGAAAAGGGGATTTTATAGAGGTCTGACCTGGGAAAGTTGGGCTAAAAAAAAAAAAAAAAAAAAATCAGGCAGATGGCAAAAGACTAGACGTCCGTGTTGCCTTTTACACTCCTGCTACTGATCCTTTCCCAATTACTGACTTGCTATGCCTTGTTCTGCACTGTGTGGGGGAGTTCATCTTCATCATTCCAGAGCTGTGAACTGATGTCCAGTGATCTGATTACTGGTAAGCAAATATTCAAGAATCAGGAGAGCTTCACTTAACACATCCACAGCAGTGCAGTTTCTACTTCAGCAGTGATATCACCAAATCCTTCACAAAGTCTTATAATGTGTGCACAATTTTTAGGCAAGTGAGAATTTGACCAAATCATCATTTTTATGCATATTGTCCAGCTACAAGCTGTATAAACTTGAATGTTTATTGAATTTAAGCATATCAGGTGTATTTGTGTAATGAGGGAGGTTGTGGCCTAAGGAGATCAAAACTCGAAGATCAAGTTTAGTATGTGTTCTTATCAGTATCCAGTAGGGGTGCTTTGTTGTCATTCTTGACTTTTGGCAAGGATGGCTAGCTGATAGTACCCCTGCTGGTATGATGGGGGCTCTGAAGGCTAGTACCGGCTGGAACAGAAACCGAGGAGCCCACAGGCTGTTGTGGCCTGGGAGTAATTCCCCCGAGAAAACCGTAGGGGCCCAGTTCCTCCTGATTTGAAGGGGTCTGCCTTCTCTGGCTGGGGAGTTCGTGGAGCAGTGCCCCCTTTTGGAGTGGTCGCCCCAGGGGTGCTCTTCATAACATGTGGGGGTGGGATCCCACGTGTGAAAAGTGCACATGGTCACTGTTGTAAACACTGTTTCTGCACTGTGCCTTTTAGGGCTAGGCCAGGTCCAGTTTTTTTGCTACGGGCCTCTGGGCCTAGCTAGTGCACAATTGCATGGCCATTTCTTTATTTTTCTCCACTGTTTGTCACTTTGTCACTTTTTTTGTGTGTGTTTTTTTTTTTTTCCTCACTGGATGGAGGGTGTGGGACCTCGGGCCTGCCCTGACATCTAGGGGGAGGATGTGTGGCCCTCAGATTCCTTCCTCCACCAATCCTTGGGAGTAGGGGGGGGGGTCTCTCTTCAGAAGAGCTTATATCAATGTGTGCATAATTATTTGGCAGCTTCTTTTCCTCAGGCAAAATGGGCTAAAAGAGATTTAACTGACTCTGAAAAGTCAAAACGTTTTCCAGAGGGATGCAGCAGCACTCTTGAAATTGCAACAAAATGTTTGGTTCTGTGATCACGCCCAAATATCTTCACAAATAGTCAAAAGGGTCGCAAGAAACGAGAGACGCAAATTAACTGCCAAAGATTTGAGAAGAATCAAACTTGAAGCTGACGGGAACCCATTATCCTCCATTTTCGTCATATTCCAGAACTGCAACCTACCTGGAGTGCCCCAAGGACAAGGTGTTAAGTGCTCAGAGATATGGCCAAGATTGGGAAGGCTGAAACCCGACCACCACTGAACAAGACACAAGTTGAAGCATCAAGACTGGACCAAGAAATATCTGCAGACAGATTTTTCAACGGTTTTATGGATTGCTGAGATGAGTGACTCTTGATGGACCAGATGGATGGGCCCGTGGCTGGATCCGTAACGGGCACAGAGCTCCACTTCAATTCAGATGCCAGCAAGGTGGAGGTGGGGTACTGGTATGGGCTGATATTAGTAAAAAATTAGCTAGTTGGACCTTTTTCGGGTTGAAGATGGGCTCAAAATCAACTCCCAAACCTACTGTCAGTTTTTAGAAGACACTTTTTTTCATGCAGTGGTACAGGTAAAAGTCTGCATCTTTCAAGAAGACCATGATATTTATGCAGAACAATGCTCCCTTGCATGCATCGAAGTACTCCACTGCATGGCTAGCCAGTAAAGGCCTTAAAGATGAAAGAATAATGACATGGCCCTCTTCCTCACCTGACCTAAACCCTTTTGAGAACCTGTGAGCCCTTCTTAAACCAGATATGTCCTATAAAGGAAAACAGTACATCTCTCTGAACAGTTTTTTGGAGGCTGTTTGCTGCTGCACAAAAAAATGGTCGTCAGCAGATCAAGAAATTGACACTCCACGAATGGAAGGCTTATGGCTGTCATTGCAAAGAATGGTGGCTATATTGGTCACTGATTTTTTACATTTATTTTTTTGGCAGATATGTTTGTAAATTTTGCTGGACAAAAGTATTTATGTAAACTCATCCATACCTGGGGTTTAGCTTTTAAAGGGGTTCTACAGCTTTAAGGTTTTTTAGCTTAATGCATTTTATGCATTAAGGTAAAATATCACCTGTGCTGCACAATCTCCCCACCTCCCCTTCATGGAATGCATGAAGGTAAAAACCCTTCAGCCTTTACAACCACTTTAAATATACCAAACTAGCAAAAGTGACAGAGAATTTAGACAAACCTATACTGACAGGGGTGCTTACAGTGGTCCTCCTTTTTTTTTTTTTTTTTTTTTTTTTTTTTTTTTTTTTTTTTTTTTTTTTTAAATTTTCATTTATGTAAAATATTTAACCCAAAAGAAGAAGAAAAGTTTATTTACCTGCAAATGTCCAAGGGTGGTTCCATTGCTTCTCTACAGAGTGGAGCCACCCTAAAGCAGGAAGTGTTAATGTCAGGATCACCAGGTAAAAAGTACTAAAATAAACAAGTGTACCCACTGTAAGTAAGGAATGGTAAGCAGTAATATATTAGATTTGTTTTGGAGATTAATAGCACTTTTAAATGTTTCTTGCCGGTTTTTCCTAAATGTATTCAATAATTACCAATTTGGTTGCTCATCTTAGAAACCAAGCTGTGTTTACTGTATAGAGCTTACTTGTTTCATGGTAGATGTATCTATAATGTATAGATGAGTCATTTGTGACTCACGGAAGCAGAGCTGCAATCTGTGTCAAATGTATTTTTACCAGACCCAAATCTAAGATTTCTAATTGAATGTTCACAATGTATACCAGTGGCTAAAATCTCTGAAGGGGAACAAAGTGTGTGTTCCCTGTTGATTTAATTTTTTTTTCCGTGCAGCAGTGTTATTTCGGCAGTGGTTACAAAAGCAGACATGATAAACCTAAAATACAAATACATATTATTTTCTTTGCTGTGTTCTCCAGCCCAAAAGCCCCCCCCCCCCCCATTCTTTTAAATATTACTTGTTAGCATAGTGGTAAAGTTTTTACACGCTAGCTCTGTCATTTTTTGGGGTACATAACCTGTCAGATTACACATGAGTTTTGCAGGACATGAAGTAGCTGGGAAGAGTGGGGGGTTGATTCAGGAAGTTATGAGATCAGTCTGTAAAAGTGACACCCTGCCAAAGGCATGGCTGTGCAGGGGTTTCTGGGAAGTGGTGTTCAACTCCGTGCAGAGAAAAAATACCCCCCCCCTTTAGTGATGTCAGCGATAATAAGCCCTCCCCTTTACTGGTATCACTGTCAGCAGTAACAAGTCTCCACCTAAGTGGTGGCAGTGACCACTTCTGCTGTATCAACCCCTCTTTTTTGGTGTTACTGTCATCAACAAATGTCCCTATATCATTACTACCACTGACACCAATGAACAGCATATTTATTGTTAGAGGGGAGTTTATCATTACTACCACTGACACCAATGAAAACTCCCCTCTAACAATAAATATGCTGTTCATTTGTGTCAGTGGTAGTAACAATTATTTACCCAATTATTGGTATTAGTACTATATAAACCCTCCTTTAGGAATACACATCCTCCTTTACTAGTGTTCAGTTAAGTTATTTATGTGAGCATACACTTCCAGTGTAGTACAAGGTCTGCTTTAAAGAGTATGTATGTATATACAGTATCTCCCAGAAGTGAGTAAACCCCTCACATTTTTGTAAATATTTTATTCTATCTTTTCACGTGACAACACTGAAGAAATGACACTTTGCTACAATGTAAAGTAGTGAGTGTACAGCTTGTATAACAGTGTAAATTTGCTGTCCCCTCAAAATAACTCAACACACAGCCATTAATGTCTAAGCCGCTGGCAGCAAAAGTGAGTACACCCCTAAGCATATGTCCCCATAGACTGCTTGCTATGGGGACACACAGAGGAGGAGCCAGGATTGCTGGTGTGGTAACTGAGAAGAGGAGGATCGGCGCCACTCTGTGCAATACCACTGCACAGAGCAGGCGAGTTTAAAATGTTTATTTTAATAAATAAATAATAATTTTAAAAAAGTAACACTTTATGGTTGTTTCCCCATGAAGATTAACCTCCCTAGCGGTCTGATTATGTATTATTTCTGTGCTCAAAGCGGTACATTTTTTTGCATGGAAATATGTTGTCTTTTTATTGTAGTCCTGTAATTCTTAGGAATAAATCACTGAAATCTCTCCGAACAAGAGTCTAGTAAACATCCTGGGTATGATAAAATTTGAAACATGAAATAAATTATAATATAAATAATCATAAAAAATAATATAATAGAAATGTAATCAAACCAAAAACACTGAAATTTGAAATAGAGCGCCGAGTTAGCACGTCATTGAGCTTAGTCGCAGAATCGTTTTCAGTGTGATGACGAATTTCCCCACGAATCATCACTCAATTCTGCAAGTGGTTCTAATTCACTATCGCTGTTCTCTAGCTGGTCTAAAACCGCTTTTGACCTAAAGGGACGCTTTTTGAACGCCATGGACGTTTCTCAGTTTCCAGGCAGAAAAACAGTAAAAATGCAGGCAGGGTACAGGACAAAGCACTAGGGACAAAATGTATGTGAAATGCTTTGATACAGTAATGTTTTACTATGTGATTTTAGTGTATTGAGTGAATGTCCCTTGTAAAATTTTTGAATTTCCCGCTGGTTCCGTCCCCCTGTACGTCCCGGCGTTTGCATTGAACGGAACCCGGAAGACGGATGCCGGAAGAGATGGCCGGGGATGCTGCAGGGGGGGAAATCGCAGGAGCGAAGGACAAGGTAAGTGCTGGAGGGAATCCCTGAGCAATGCTGTAGGGTAATCCCAAGTGTAGTTTCGGGGTTACCGCTTCTGGTACTGAAAGATAACCCCGAGCTACACTCAGGAATACCGCCAGGGGGGTTAAGTTTAATTTATAAAACGCACTCCCTTTGTATACGACAGTTGCAATTTAGTTTGGAAAGAAACAGTGACAAAACACAAGTCACAATGACTCTTTGGGGTAGTTGAATAGTTGAGTTTGCCACACCAGCACTTCCATAGGCTAAACTTCTATGAAGACAAATAGGACTAGTGTCACTCTTACAAATTACACTTGTAAGCCATCATAGCTTGAGGACCCAAGTATATTGTCAAACTTCCATAATTGTGTACAGTGTTATGGTTTATTACTACATTACACAAACTGTGTCTGGTAACAATAGTCTTGTGCATATTCATCTTCTTTACATACTGAAAAGTAGAGTTCACCCCTACAAGCACCTTCCTATATGCTGTCCCATGGAAATACTTGCTCATCTGAAGATATTTTGAATCATCCATGAGGGGCACTTCTTTAACTCATTATTAAATTGTTCTGTTTTTTATTTTTCAAATTTAGCTGAAGACAAACACAGGAACAATGTATTTATGATACAGTTTTAATGTTTAATCCTTTGAGTGTATTACAGAAAATATTAGAAAAGACTAATGCAGGCCACTTCTTCTTCTTTTCTTTTTTTTTTTTATCAGTAAAAAAATCCCATCATTGCTATGAAAATTGGCCGATTTATTTTCCAAATTTACCAATCAAAAAAATCTGACAAAATCCAGAAAAACGTCCGACCAATTAACCCATTAACGGTGCGAAAATCGGCCCGTTTTTTTTTCGGCTGAAAAATCGGCCTATTTTCGACCCATCTGTGGCCTGCATAAGGCCTGGTTCACACCTGTTCCTTTTTTTTGTAGTGTTTTTTGCATTTTGCAGAAACACACTACAGTCCATATAACATGGTTTCCTATGGGACACACTTTATCTGCGTTTTCAGTTACTGCATTTTGGTTAGGGTCCGGGACTTTTTTCCCCACAGCAGATTGCAACATAGGTGTAAACCAGGCCTAAGTCTAACATTCTGCAGAATGCTTAATGAGAGGAAGCTCTGCAGTCTCCTTACATCTGATACTTCCCATGGACTTGCTAGATTTATCTTTTTATCTTGTGCAGAGAATGGTATACCTGTAGGGGATTTGGTAGAGCGTGCAATGGGCACTGTCCACTCTAACTTTTCAATAGTGTTTTGGAGCATTTACCAGAAGTGTGCTACGATTTTGTTAGCTCTGCAATGCAAGAATAAAACTACTTTGGACATATTTTTGCACTACAGAGTTATCTAAAGCAAAACTGAACTTTATCTGAGCACCACAAATTGAAAACCCTAATTCATTTTTCCCTTTATGGAAATTCAATCTCTCTATTTGTCCTGTTTACCATTATCATTGAAAGTAAAAGAAAATCCCAAATTGTGGGCTTTCCCCAGAAAAGTAATAGGAGGGGAAATCCTCCAATGTGGATACTAATTCTGTTGATCTGGGAGTTCCCAAGGATTTCCCTTAATTTTCAGGGATTTTCTCTCACTTTGTTTTGGCTATGGGATAGGAACGGAAGGAAAATCTCAATAGGATAGCAAAAAAAAAAAAAAAAACCGACGGGTTACAACCCTCTTATGCTCTTCAAAATGGAAAAAAACATGTTTTACCTATAGTTCTACTTTATAAATTGACATATGAAGCCAGGGGCTGTTTTTCCATATTTAAAGTGATAAAAATGGATTGATTAGGTTTTTCTAGAAACTAATTTGGTTAGGTTCTGTAGTGTACAACGTTTCCTAGTATAACATAGTAGCATTCTTAAAGTTCCTGTGTGCGCTAATATTTAGGTCCTCAAAAATCCCCAATATGTACCACTTAAGGTTACAAATATTGGGAAGCAATATGTGTGTTTAGTGTCTGCCATGTTTCGCTAACCTGACACGTGGTTAACAAAACCTGCAGGGCTCAAGGCAAGTGTGGAATGTGGGATCTAAAGGCTTGTCAATTGCACTGTATGTTTTCCCCTACTGCTGACATCAAAAAATATATTGGCATCAGTAAATACAGAATTCTCATCTTTGGTGTTTTAAAAAAAGATAATGCTAGTCATTGTTTTTGTCGTGTAATGCTAATATCCATGGTCTGTAAATGTGTACAATGGCAGCGGTAAATGTACTATGCTAGGCTGTTTTCGCAGTTCATGTTACTTTAGCCATCTTTTATAAAAATGTTTACCTGAAGTTGATTCATGGGCTTCTCCACAATGGCAGTTAGGGCCCACACTTGTAGAATTTCCTACCCACATTGTAATCGGCTCAGAACAGGCTGGCGAAAGATCAACTACTTGGAGCCCACATATAGTTAGTGTTACTAAACCCATGATCGTGCATTCACCATATCTGGTCTCCCACAGTACAAAGAACATGGAAATGCAGTTATTTTGGTTTCTATAAACTGCTAATTACCTTTTCTCATCAACAGTACATAGCAGTCTTGTGATGTTGCAGTGTCTGGCCGAGCACTGGTGTTAAAGCTTGTAGGGGGAGTTTTCATTCTCCTCTGACCTTTTTGAGGCTGCATGACCCCTGACCTTCTGTCTGGTCAGTGCTGATTGGCCCTTTGCTAATCACATGCACCCTCCAAAAAAAAAATTGCTGTAGCAATACACACCAAACTGAGCATGTTCAAAGTGCCTCCAAGGGCTCTGAACTATCAACAGATGGATTGGGGAATGTGGACGAAGGGGAGGATCAGAGAAGACAAGGATCAAACTGCCTTTTTACACAATGCGGAGGAATAACCCCTTAGGTTCCACAGTGAATATAACAAGCATGCTTTACTACATATACAGACTGATTTTACTGTTGTTGGTTTAGTAACACTTTAAAAGCAGGTCTAGTAATGAAACTATGAAATATCAATGCTTAAACTAGTAAAAGTCTAATGTTTAGTGAAAATCAAACGTCTCTGCACTAATGATGTGACTGGGTTCAGGTCTTAATCTGTCGCTATCATTTTCAGGACCTTAGGTAATAGGCAATGAAAAACAGAACAAAATATGATTGTGTGTCCTATGGAATAAGATGACAGCTCTAGTTGTTCTCTTTTCCTGTGATCTTTTAAAACTATTAAACCAACAACAGTGTTTTAACGAGGCCCATCCAGTTTTTCTGATCACACAGTGCCTTCAAATGCTTAAAAGCTAAGATGTATTCTGCAAACGTAGGTGGGCCACAATGCAATCATTAGAGCTCTGGCCTAAGGGCTCATGCACACTGCAGCTGATTAAACTCATGTTTAGGAGATGTTCTGTGTTTTTTTTGTTTTGTTTTTTTTCTTTTCCAGCAGCCCCTGAACTCTCCCTAATGTTTTCCTATGTTTCTATGTACATTGTCCTTTGCAGGCAGTTGAGTTTACAGTCTTTATTTTTTTGAACACAGAAAACTTGCTTTCGGGAGTAGATTTTATCAGTGTGCCAAATGCTTGTAAACGCAGCTAACATAGTTAATAAGCGTTTGCATTTGAAACATTTTTTTTAACTCTTCCATTTCCAGATGCTGTTCAGAGCCTTTTTTCATAATGAAAAATGCATGTAAAGCGTTTTCCCGGTACTCGAATGGACCTGGTACACCATATTTTGAGGTTTCGCATGAAAGCAAATGTTAGCTACTGCTGCAATAATTTCTGCACAGAAATGAGCTGGAACACATCCAAACACCACAAAAAATAAAAAGACCGTTAATCTAAACAAATACTGCTCTCTCTGCTTCTGCTCTCTTTATTGCTCTCAAAATGTCTGAAGTAGTAAAATTTTTACTGTTTTTCAGTGCATTCTGGGCATTTTAGAAGGTCTTCTGAGGTTCTGGTTAAAAAAAAGCTTCTAAACGCAAATGCTCATAAACGTGGTATGCAAACACGGCTAAACAGATGTTTTTTAACTTACGTTTTCCAGCAGTCAGTTTCCATCGTTCAGAAGTGTCCCATGTACATGGGGCCCAAGACTTTTGTGCCCCTCCCTTTTGAGCACAAAGTGTAAAGGGGGAGGTCATCCTCGCCAATTGGTTCAACCCATAGATGTGGGAAGGTTGGACTACAGCTCAGTCATGAGAGGCTTGCTCACTGCTTTATATGACCCTCCAGATTTTCTTTGGGATACTTGGGTATTTTGCCAATGTGTGTAACTGAATGTGAATGTGCTTGTGTTTACAATCCCATGGTCAGTTTAGTAATTATATCTAGTCCACAAGTTTGCTTTAAAAGATCCTTAGAAAACTAAAAAATATTAGTATGATTCATGGCAACTGTCGTTTTAAAAATCTCTCCTCTGTAGTCAGAACCTTAAGCCAAAATATATGTAAATCGGGAACATTTTAAGAAGTGTGTATGTATATGTTTTAATTTTCCAACCATTTCTCTGTTTTCATGCAGCCAGGAGCTATGGTCGCAGACGAGGTAAATACATTGAGAATTGTTTGGGTGTTCTTGCTTGATTCTTAGGGCAGAAAACAAATCAAGCTGTTTTTTTGGTGATGCAATAATTGAGCTCTTTGAGATAGAGATAGAGATATATATATATATATATATATATATATCTATCTATGTACACACACTGTATTGCCATAAGTATTAGGACACCCCTCCAAATCAAAGGATTCAGGTACTCCAATCACCTACATGGCCACAGGTGTATAAAATCAAGCACCTAGGCATGCAGACTTCTACAAACATTTATGAAAGAATGGGTTGCTCTCAGGAGCTCAATGAATTCAAACGTGGTACCGTGATAGGCTGTCACCTACACAAGAAGTCCATCCGTGAAATTTCCTTGGTACTAAATATTCCACGGTCAACTGTTAGTGGTATTATAACAAAGTGGAAGCAACTGGGAACAGAAACTCAGCCACGAAGTGGTCGGCCATGTAATATGACAGAGTGCTGTCGGCACATGCTGAAGCACACCGTGCACAGAAGTCACTGTCTGCAGAGTCTGTAGCTAAAGACCCCCAAACTTTGTGTGGCCTCAGATTAGCACAACAATAGTGCGTGGAGAGCTTCATGGAATGGGTTTTAATGGCCGAGCAGCTGCATCCAAGCCTTACATCACCAAGTGTGATGCATACCGTCGGATGCAGTGGGGTAAAGCGCACCACCACTGGACTCTAAAGGAGTGAAGAAGTTTTCTCTGGAGTAACGAATTGCGCTTCTCTGGTATTCCGATGGCCTGGTTGCCAGGAGAACAGTACATACCTGACTGCATTGTGCCAAGTGTAAAGTTTGGTGGAGGGGGGATTTTGGTGTGGGGTTGTTTTTCAGGGGTTGGGCTTGCCCCCTTAGTTCTGATGAAGGGAACTCTTAAGGCGTCAGCATACCAAGATGTTTTGGACAATTTCATGCTCCCTACTTTATGGGAATAGTTTGGGGTGGGGCTCTTCCTGTTCCAACATGACTGCACACCAGTGCACAAAGCAAGGTCCGTAAAGACAAGGATGAGCGAGTTTGGGGTGGAGGAACTTGACTGGCCTTCCCAGAGTCATGACCTCAACCCAATAGAACACCTTTGGGATGAATTACAGCAGAGACTGCAAGCCAGGCCTTCTTGTCCAACATCAGTGCCTGACCTCACAAATGTACGTCTGGAAGAATGGTCAAACATTCCCATAGACACACTCCTAAACCTTGTGGACCGCCTTCCCAGAAGAGTTGAAGCTGTTATAGCTGCAAAGGGTGGGCCAACTCAATATTGAACCCTACAGACTAAGCATGGGATGCCATTAAAGTTCATGTGCGTGTTAAGACAGGTGTCCCAATACTTTTTGGCAATATAGTGTGTGTGTGTATATATAATTACTTGAACTTTGCATTTTTTGTGATTGAAAGGACTGGAAAACCTGAAACACATGCTTGTTCGAAAAGAGTTATGAATCACATTTACGTATTTATACAGATTTAAATAAAGAAACATTGCTGACCCTTCTCTTCAGTTATTTAGTCAAACCACAGCCTGAAATGCCTGATGACATAAAACAGAAGATGTTAATGCAACGGGAAATCTCCTAGCTCTTCAGTTCATGGCGCTTCAACAGATGTAAATTTTGAAGCTTCTGTAACGTGCAAGCATGGGTTTTAGATTTTAAAGATTCTTTAATTGACACATTTTACCAGTGATCATCTAACCCTTGGCTTTAAATCACTTGCTTGGTTAGTGTAAATTTCAGATAATAAAATGTAAATTACTTTGTTTTTTTTATTTGTAATTGTGTTATTTCATGCTGTTTCATTAGTAATGCTAAACTAGGATTAAATTATTTTGCCCCAAATAAAGCATTTGTAACTTTTTCTCTTTTAACTCTAGTGGCACCTCTGTAGGGTGCACTCACGTTAGCGATTTGAACCGATCCTGGGCATTGTTCAGCCCCTTGGGCCAGTTCACATTGTATAGTGTGAGTGCAGGGGAGTGTGCTTGAGAACACAATGGTTCAATATGAAAGCAGAAAAGTGGGGAGAAAGGTAAATCAAACTTAGTTGCTGTATTTGGCCCAACTGTGAGTGGCACCCTTAAAGAACATAACCAGAAAAAAAGAGTTTAGTGCAAGAGGTGTATGCTCCTGGAGCACTGTGGGGGTTTTTTTTTTTTTTTTTTCTTTTTAAGTTTCACTGCACACTGTTAAACCAGCCATAGATGGATCAAATCTTGGCCTGTTCAGCAGCTACCGGCTAAGATTGAATCCATCTGTGGGCAGGCTGGTTGTACTGAAATCGATCCATTGATTGACTTCACTACAACCAACCCGTTGGATCTTTCATGCAATTACTGCAAACGGCTATAGCAGCTAGCAGTAATTATTGTGTTCTATTAGCAGGGAAGGCTCCCTTCCTGCAGAACACAATAGCACTGCCGGAGGGATTCCCTTATCAATACAGTAAGTGTTGATGGGGAAATTGAGTGATTTTTGCAGGAAAGAAAATCACATCATCTATGGATTGCCTTAGTATAGCAATCGCTACACCTCTGTCACTCTGACATGTCAGCTGCTGGTGTCTTACACAGCAGGCCATAGCATCATTTGCAGCTGCACTGCTCACCCCTTCCTTACCTTTGCCCAATCACAGAATGCAAAGCTTTGAATGAAAGCTTTGCTTTCTGCGATTGAGCAGAGGTAGGGAAGGGGTGGACAGTGCAGCTGCAAATTTATGCTATGGCCTGCTTTTTGTATCACAAATTTTTTTTCTGGCAGGCAGAGTGCCTGCTGTGTAGGAGAGCCGTGTCCCTCCAACCTGCAAAAGCTATAAATCAGCGCTCAGTGAACCAGTAAACTATAACACCCCGGTCACATCGGGTGCGACTGGGCATGCGATTTGCATGCCACGCAACTTGCAGATCGTATGCCAAGTCGCACCCTATTGTCTGCTAATAGTGTGATCATATTGGTGTGGTTCTGACTTGGTCACATGCACTACATTTGTTGCGATTTGCATAGACATCTGTGTCAGATGTCCTGCAAATCGTAACTGAAATCGGTAGGTCACCCGATTTTGAAATTGTGCGACTTCACTCTAAGTCGCATGATTTCAAAATTGGCTTTGATGTAACTGGGGGCTAAACAAGAGAGAACTCCAACTACCTTGCACGTAACTCCTTGCTTGCCAGAAGATTTTAAATGCTGATTTTTTTATTTTTTTTTTCCTTCCCCATGAGTACTTTAAATATTAGTAAATCAAGCAGGCCAACCATGAACTCACTGTATAAGAAGAAATACAAAATTGTAATCTTGGATATGCTGTCTGTTGTGTATGAATATACTGTGTGTATACAATACTTTGCAGGCTCCTGATAAAGAAAAATAAATGCAAATTTTTTTTTAACCTGCAGAAAAATGCATTTATTATTTTTTATAAAAGGTGGACTCATTCTTTTAGTCAGTGTGAAGCTCCAGAGCATTGATTTTGAATGGAGAAGGCTGGCATGTCGGTATTCTTCGGGTTTTGTGTTCCCAGACTGGGACCTGGAGCTTGTTTCATAGTGTCTTGGGTACAGATACATGAATCTGTTGATGTCTGTGCTGAGATCAGAGTTTTCATATTGCACACTCATTCCTCAGTGCCCTCCCTTTCCTGCCTCGGCATCTGTCACACTGACATGTGCATGACCAAAGATTTTTGTACTGAGGTGGGCAGATCCTATTGGGGAACTGAAGAACTAGTTCCCCATCGGGTCTGCCTTACTTTTGATTTTCATTACATGGCAGTGAGCCACTATTTAGTCCATTAGGCTTTCCAATCCTGTGCGCTGCCAAATCACAGTCAAGGCAGACCTGATGGGGAACTCTGAGACTAGCTCTCTCTATCAGCCTTCTCTGTGGTAGTTTATTGAAAACTGCAAACTGACAGCTGGTAAGGCTGTTGGGACTTGCAGTTAATTCGTTCAAGGAAGTCCGTCAAAGGGTGGGGGGGCTGCTGCTATGGGAGCATATTACACCCTAAAAACGGATGGAACATGTAACATGTTCCCAAAGGTGAACTTATCCTTTAAGACATGTCTACAAACTGCTTGAAGGGAAGCTGGAAAAAAAGTGGATCAGTTGTTTGCAAAACCCATATAATCCTCATATAGAGTTACATGAGCAAGTGCTGTTAAAGCTAGTAGTGTAGTTTTAATTGCGCATATAATTTTTACCAATATGTATAAAGGTGCAGCACTTGTATATTATACAATCAAATATGTAAAAAACAAAATCTCTATGTGGACTTATTATAAAATCAAATATATAAGTGGAAATAACCATACATAAAGTCCAAAGAGTGAAGTGTCCTTCAGTGTTAATAAAAATCAATAATGACCAAAAAATTCAAGTGACATCCATGCAGAGTGCATCCGTGACAATCCTCCACCACTATGCACTCACCAGAAATATAAATCAACCGGGCTATACTGACACGTTTTGTGCGCATGGGTCCCATTGAGAATGTACGTGCACACGAAACGCGCCAGTGGAGAGCCTATATGCTGATGTCACGCTGCTGAGTGCATGCGATGGTCCGGCGGCCATACTTGTAAGTGTGGCTGATTGTTTGTTTGTTTGTTTTTATGCTTTGCTCCACGTGGATGTTATAGTTTTATACAATAAATACTACCTTCTCCTGGCCTCTGCTTTGTGAGCTCTTTTCTAGGATTTGCCACTGCAAGGCCGCATGTCTATTCTTGTAATGGAGAACTAATATGCTCTTCAGAGGGATTTCTGTATAAAGCCCAGCTGTTTTGCATTTTTGAATTTGCCTTTGCAAGGCTGCATGTCTATTCCTGCAATGGAGAAGTAATATGCTGTTCAGAGGGATTTCTGTATAAAGCCCGGTTGATTTATATTTCTGGTGAGTGCATAGTGGTGGAGGCTTGTTATGGATGTACTCTGCACGGATGTCACTTCAATTTTTTGGTCATTCTTGATTTTTATTAACACTGAAGGACACTTCACTCTTTGGACTTTTCGGTTATTTCCACTTATGTTTGATTATGTAACAAGTCCATATAGAGATTTTGTTTTTCACATATTTGATTGTATAATATACAAGCACTGCACCTTTTATACATATTTATATTTTTGTGGATGAAGTGGGTTCACCTATTTGTGCTAGCTGCTCTGATTTGTTGCTAGCGCTCACTAAAATGTGACCCTTTTTATATAATGTTTACCAACAAATAATGTTTTATTAATGCATGTGTCTAACATATTAAAGCTCTTGCTCTTCCTTACTTTTATGAGTGGTTTTGTATATTGTTTTCTTTAGGCTCCCTCTAGTGGATATCTCTATATCCAGCAGAGTATTTGGCATCCCTTCCACTGCTGAAATGAACATAGGAAATATGTTATTTTAATCATTCATGAATGATAATTTTTTGAGTGATACAGAACTGCAGAGAAGAGGCTGAATAATAAGTAAATGTTGATGCTCTGTGTACACATACAATTCTAGACTATGCACACGCAATTTTGGTGCAAGCCTCACATGCATACAGCATTTGGTCAACATTTTACTCAGGAACTTGCTAACAGGATAATGCATAAAGCAGCAGGGCCATGAGAATGCATCCTTGAATTAACAAAGGTAATTGCTGGTTGTTTATTGGATAATGGAAATCAGCAGAGCTTCACCGCATTTACTAAGCTCTGAGAAAATGAGTGCAATTGCACTTGCAAAGTGCCTAGTCTATTTGCCTTTAATAAATCATCCCTTAGAAACCACTTTCTTTGGAGAGCAAAAACTCCAGAAAAAAAACAACTTGTTGGTTAGGTCTGAATTAAGGAAAATAGTCGTCGTCTTCTTAAAGCAGCAGAATTTCCTTGCAGTGAAGAGCCTTCTGCTTATTTGTTCTATGTTGGGGTGTGAACATTTCTGCAAAAGTCAGTGTGTGTCTGTGCAGGAAAATGCACAATTTTGCACACGTTCTGCACCACACCTGGTGTGAACAAATCCTTAACAAGAAAAGGGTGTAATGGATTTTACTATGGATTTTAGGGCCTGATAAAATATGCTAAAGGTAACATTTTTATACAACCAACCAGCTTTCTTCATTGTGGTCTCCTGCAGCTCTCACTGGTTCCTCTCTCTGACCTTCCTGTCATTCTGTTGTGGGTGAAGGTCCCAGGGAGGAACCAGTGAGAGCTGTGGGAGACCATGCAGATGACACTCTGGAAATGTCAGGTTCCCAGTAGACTTCGGAGACTGTTTTCTCAGAATCGGAGTAATGTTCTGCAGCGCAGATGGCAGAAAAAAAGTATTCATATCATTTGAGGTAGGGTATGCATTTTCTGGGATATTTGAATACAGCAGCAGGTACTCCAGGGCTGTCATCCTTTTAGCCTTCTCTACTGATTAATTCACACAAACCAGCAGGTACATGTTCCTGAATAAATAAATATATGTGCATGTTCTTGGTCACTGACTTACCGAGAAGTGAAGGAAAAATTACTTGCCCCTTCAGTTATCGATGGCAGCACCCAGATGAAAAACTGGTACCCCAAAGAGAAGTCTTCAATATTGATAATATAATTGGTGTCACCATCTTAAGCTAACAGTGGCATTGGACAAGATGGTCAGTATCTATAGTTGTGTTAAAGAACATAGAATATGTGCTTTAATGATCGGAAAGAACCACAAAGCCCATTTCTAAGCCCAAATGAATACTTGGGTTTGTTTTTTTTTTTTTGTTTACCCCCGCCATATATTAACTGCCTAATCCATGACAAGCCAGATGTCCCTCATTTCCTGTGTGCAGTAAGTACAGAACACAGATCTTTTCCTACCAAAGCTATTAATACTGAGGGATGTTTGCTACAGTAATTTCTGTGATCAGATGACACTTGTATCAATCATTCATATTGTGCAGAAACTTGCTAATTTGTATATGAATACATTTGCTGTAACATTAGCTAAAATTGCATTGGGCTGGTGCTCAGTGTGGCAAACAGACATTTGAACGATGCTGAACCACCAAACCATGGAAAGAACTTTGTTCCAGAACATACGCATGACATGTTGCTATGTGAAATAACCGCATCACAACACACGGTTAGGTGTGCTGGTCATGTGATATATCAAGTAAGCAGACCAACTTCATCCTAGCTGTGAGCAGCGCCGCACTGTTTTTCTGACAGTGGTCCACAACAGCTAAGCTCTGTATAGTAGCTTTCCAGCCCTATATCCCAAGGCCTAAGGAGAATATTAGCCTGTTTGCCTAGGTGGGGGTGATGCCACTCTGTGTTCTCACAGCATGCCTTAGGTGGGGGCTAGGAGCCATTATTTAGGGCAAATTGGTTGTGTATTGCAATGCCTGATTGACCAACTCTAAAAATCAAACAGGGAGTAGGAAGCTCTGAATTCATGCTAAAGCTACACAGATATGGCTGCTTTATAATGTGCTATTTCAAGGGATTATGAAGCAGTATGCATTGCTTTAGTACATGTTGACTGGCATATTCAAACATTCTGCATTGGGTTTTGAAAGGATCACTTTTTTTGACAGCTAATCAAAAAAATACAGCATTTTAGGTCTTTCACAGTGTGGCAGTAGAGTGTTTTTTATATGTGAACATGCTCCACTTGAATGTGTCAGTTTCTGTATTCACCCTGTGTTTTTCTTTGTACCAACTTGATAGATTTTTCATGAGTCAGTTTGTCCAGTAAGCCTGAGTGTACTAATTTGCAATGCTGATTTATGACGTCTTTAAAGCATGTGTAATTGGTATGCTTAAAGCCCTTGATTGTACCTGTCTAGATGTGCTGTGCACTGTTACCTTGTTGATCCAGTGAGGAAGCACCATCATTATCAGTGGTTCCACTAGTGTTAGGATGTTCGGTATGCACTGAATAATTTCCTGTATTTTAGAGAAATTATGAATGAAATCCATTGACATTTGCCAGTTTCAATTTTTCCTCTTTCACACTAAATTTATAGCCCAACTGGTTGAAAAGTTATAAATAAAGAGATTATACTGCTCTACTAATTGTGAACATTTCCAAATACAAGTGTTGTACAAATTCCCAGGGACAGATAGGCATAGTGTTTAATTTAGATCATGTAATATCCATGGGAAGGAGAGCTAAAAGGTGACCTTCCCCAAAATGAATAACAAATGGTTCTTCAGTTTAGCTCAAAATGATAAATTAAACATTTTTCTGAAGAAAATCAGACTGCTTTCATTATGTGTACTTCTATGATTATTCTTGCACTGACCATAGTTTCTCTTTCATCCAGGTCGGTCTTCACTCTTCCCATTTGAAGATGGCTTCCTCAGTGATAGTCATGGAGACCAATCCTTGTCATCTGGTCTGAGTTCTCCAACTCACTGTCAAAATGGTGAACGGGTTGAACGCTACTCTCGGAAGGTGTTTGTTGGAGGGCTGCCTCCTGACATTGATGAAGGTACTTATTTAAACAGTAATGAGTTGCTTTAGAAATCTGGAGCCATCAAGCACTTTTTAAAGTGGACTTAAACTCAAAAAGTGCCGATTTGCTGTGTTGCAGATTTGTTAGTTGTGCCTTGAATTGGTATTAAACCCAAAAGCAAGCATTTTATTATTGCAGCTTGCCATTTCTGAGATGTGATGGCTACTTTCATTTTTCTTTTTTAGGGTTGCTTTCGTCTATTTTCACTTGGTAATCCAGCCAGGAAATCTGTTATTTTTTTTAAAAGATCAAGCTCTCCAGAAGAATGTATCAATTAGAGATGATACAAACCATTTAACATTAAGCAGGGGACTTAAAATGATTAGCTTTTATTTATGTAGACTTTTTATCCCAATAGGGTAAAAAAGTTTGCTATAACTGCTTTTAAAGTATGATCTGGAGTTCAGCTTCAATTTGTACAGTGTATTTAAATCTGCTAGTACATTTAACACTTCCCTCCCCCCAGACTGACAATGTTGCTATTAAAAGTTGCCCCCTGTGCTCCTTCATCCAGAGTGTAGGCACTCTAATACATGAGGTGTATTACTAGCTAGACCACCAGGTGAAAACAGAAGGGGAAAAAAGCCTGAGTAAAGAAAACTAATGCAGCAACTGTCTAATGGTTGTTGAGCTGCTATATATTACATTTTTGGTTTGGGGGTTAATACCACTTTAAAGTACAATGCTATTTTTCAGAAAAGTCCACACAAGATAACATTTTCAGGGTACTTTAAAGTATGTAAGGGAAACTCATAGATTTACACTGATCAGCCAATACATTGTGACCACCCACTATAACCTCTTGAAGCATGGACTCAACTAGACCTGTTAAGGCACAGTATGCTGAGGTATCTGGCACTAAGCTGCCAGTAGCAAATCCTTTTAAGTCCTATAATTTCTAGGTGGGCCTACATGGATCAGACTGGTTTTTTCAGCACATCCCACAAATGCTTGATTTGGTTTGAAATCTGGAGAATTCAACATCTCAAACTCATGTTCCTGAAACCATTATAAATTCATCAGATCAAGCCAACTTCTTCCATTGCTCCTGTAGTCCAGTCCTGATGCTCACGTACCCATTTTATTTTGGCTATGGACATGGGTCAGCATGGACACCCTAACTGGACGGTGGCTGCACAGTCACATGTGCAACAGACTGTGATACACTGTGTTCTGACACCTTTCTGTCAGAACCAGTATTGCCTTTTTTCAGCAATTTGAGCTACAGTACCTCTTCTGTTATATCAGACTTTACAGACCATCTTTCATTCCCCACGTGCATCAAAGTGCCTTGGCTGTCCATGGCCCTTTTTTCCGGTTCACCAGTTTTCCTTCCTTGGACCACTTTTGTTAGGTCCTGACCACAGCAAATCTAGATCATCCCGCAAGAGCTGCAGTTTTAGAGATGCTTCAACCAGTTGTCTTGTAATTACAATTTGACCCTTTGTTAGCTGCTCAAATCCTTACCCACTCACTTTCAAATGCCATTGTAACAAGATGATCAATGTTCCCTTTCCCTGCCAGTGGTCATAATATAACTGATCAGTGTAAATCTTTAGTGTCTGATCTCAGGCACTGCTGCCCCTTTACTGCTAGTCTCATAAAATTGAGTGAGATTTGGTGATACTACTTTGTGCATGGTTCTCCTTGCTGGAGACTTTAAGGATACAAAAGTGCCTCTACCAAGATGGCTGACTCTACAAAGATTCATTGTGCAAAACAAAGCATGGTAAGTCAGTAATAGGAAAGAGATCAGCTACTGGAAGTCCACAGGCAGTACTGGTGACTTGTCATTTGCCTCTGCTTGCCTTTATCAGGCGTGCATCTTCCAGTGTTCAGTTTCTCTTTAAGAAATTGGGATCCTGCTTTTCCATTGAAATGAATATAAAAGATTCAGAAAAGTCATAAACTGTAACCATTTACCCTCATTCCAGAGCAGGTGTAGCAAAACCTTGTATTTGTTTGTATGAAATATGACTCAGATTTTGTGCAACTTTGCATTTTAAAGTGGTTGTAAAGGCTAAAGGGTTTTTTTTTTTACCTTTTTTAATGCATTCTCTCCATTAGGGTAAAAAATGCTTTAATTTCTTTTATTCTGTTTTGTTCCAAGTGTGAAGTGAAGTTCCCACCCCACTACCAGAACACTGTGCTGTATACTGTATTTAGTTGCGTTGGAGCACCTGTTAGTGTAGGAAATCGGTTTTCCCTGATTTTACTGTACTGTTGGCAATATAGTCCAAACTGAATTTTGATTAGTTGCTACAGGTTACTGCATTTTGTACTTCCTTAAGGGAGAACTGTTCATTATACATATGAGACCTAGCTCCCCACCCCATCCGCACTCCTTGTATCATTCTTTTAAATATCTTGACAGACCTTCACTCCAGTTTACGGAATGTGCTGTGTCTTCATGATTAATTTGAAAATACAGAACAGTTTTTGTTTAGACCGGAGTTCGTCATAATATTCTGTCTTGAAGACTGTTGCTCTTTTGGATTTTTTTTGCCCTCTCTTTATAGTTGATTTTGTTATTTCCAGACGAGATCACAGCAAGCTTCAGAAGGTTTGGACCTTTGGTTGTGGATTGGCCACATAAAGCAGAAAGTAAATCTTACTTTCCACCTAAAGGTAATATATTTTGAGTTTAGTAGTGCAGGTTAATTCACTCAAATGTAATGCATGAGGTATTTTTCAATGTGCGATTATTTTATTTTTGTTCTAATTCACTAAAGGTGTACTCCCAAACTGAATTTCCACTCACTTATTTTTGCTATGTCAAAGTTGGTTTACAAGACTATTGCATACATTTTCACTCCTTTCACAAAGCATTAGCTTTGCCCTGTCATTAAAGCGAAGCTCCAGTCTCCAGTGAAAAAATAAGTTGGCAGCTACAAAAACTGTAGCTGCCGACTTAAAAAAAAAAAAAAAAAAATAGCCACTCACCTGTCCCTTGATCCAGAAGTGTGCTTACTGCAGCTGGTTTCTGTCCCTGGTGCCATCATTTTGTGTGGGCACCCATCTGTGACAGCTTTCGGCTTCATAGCTGTGTGCCCACTGCGCATGCACGAGCAGAGCTGCGCATTGTGAATGATCCCACAGTCTTCTGGGACCTGTCACGTGTCCCAGAAGACTGCGGAGGGAGGAGAACTTCTGCTTCCAATCACCTAAGCGGTCGGAGTGGAAACCTGTCAAAATCAGGTGCCCATTCCCCAAAGGTGCTAATCCTCAATGAGGATTGAAGGACGAGCCCTTGAAGCAGAGTTTCCCTTTTGCATGGAGCGCCGCATTAACCATGAGGTTTTAGGACACTTCATGAGAAGTAAATGATTTCAAGGGTTAAATAACCATGCAAAGAATTAATTGCCAATCTGTTGTACAGTATTTATATCATGCCAACAGCCTGTGCAGCACTTTGCATTTTAAAGGAAGATGATACAGTTATAATACAAGAGGGTTAGAAGGGCCCTGCTCCTGAGAGCCTACAATCTAATCAAGAGGGGCCAGTGGAACAAAAGGTAATAACTGTGCGATGAGCTGATGGAAGAATTTAAAGATCAGCATATTCATGTATGTGAATTGAATATTAAATAAGTTCTAATGGTAGGCAGAGTGAGAGGAAAGCCTACAGCTTAGCTGGTTGACCTAGTGGTCTTTTGCTTATTTCAGACAACTCTGCAGATCCTCTCTAGGCTGGAAGAAGTTTGATTCTTTGATGTATTATTATGCTTTCTTGCATTTATAAGGTATCAGCAGAATGCCACGGATTACTGTAATAGACATTAGTAATTGATATTAGTAATGAACGTCTCTCGTCGCACTGTTTGCTTTCACTTTTTTATAAAAATATTGCAGCACCAGCCACGTGAATGGTGAGTCTGTTTTCTATTTCTGTCTGGACTCTAATAAGGGAAACTGCTTTTAAATCCTCTGCCAGTAGCCTTGTCTGTGTCGTGGAAGATACCAGACAAAATGCTGTATGGCGCAGCTGTTAGCATTTATTAATAACTCGGTTGTTTGTCATCAGGCTTCAGGATAAAGATTTTCCGCCACTACATGTTTGTTGTAACAGCTGTTTTGCTTACATTAGAATTTGTTTTCATATGTGAATTCAAACCTAAAATATTTTAAGCACAGTTTGCATATGAATGAAAATGAAGCGCACACACACAGTGGCGCTGACCCCTTAGTTCCTTTGAGACCTGGAATTTTCCTGTTCTGAGGGAACCTGATCTTTGCCCTGAATCTAGGCTTATTTATGTACCTGCATTCGCTGGCCATGGTCATTGATAAAAGTAAAGATTCATTGTTTTTATTTTAAGTGGCAATTGTTTCAAAAGTGGCCTGTGGTATCAATGTAAAAGTTTTTCACATCATTAAAACTATCCATCCTGGAAGCAAAGAATTCTATTTTCTCTAATGCAGCTTAACCGGTTCCACCTTAATGCAAGTAAAAGTTCAGTGTTAATGGCACCATTGAAAAACTATTACATGCACACATATGCAGTTAGAAGTGTCAGAACAGATATCACGGGTGGTTGCTCATCTGGAACATTCTCCATTCATAAAAAGCTTTGCATACCTTTTACTGAATGCAAAGTGCTCTGTGATTGGAGGCAGGTACAGCTCAACATCACAATCTCCCTCTAATTAGCAACCTGAACTACAAGTAAGCAGAGGGGAGTGCAGGCTGATCACATGTAAAAGGTTTAACACACACTGCAACAGACAGACAGGGAAAACACTTGGTTGTAGGAGGACATATTTTTGCAGTCACATGGTCATAAATCATTTTTGGCCATACTTTAGTTTTTAGTATTTTTGACCAGCCTTGTAATTTAGGTATTCATGACCTGACAGCACACTTGAGACTTCCCTTCATTGTACTTGAGCAATACAGCCTGGTCTAGATTCACATTAGCCTGTGATTGGGCAACAAAAGAGCAGCAGCATGCTGCTGAGGGCATCCCTTTGCTCTTGTAAGCATGTTCATTGTTAGACTGACGATCACTATGTAAAGCAATAGAGCTTTATTGGCTTATTGTACTGCCAGTGCCTCCATTTGCTATCCACCACTAGCTCTTCACTGTGTATAATTAATTTAGTCAGAGCTTTACTGAGAAACTCCTGAAATAACAGGATAAACCACCTAGAACATTTTAAAGTGGTTGTGAAGGCTGAAGGTTTTTTACCTTCATGCATTCTATGCATGAAGGTAAAAAAACCTGTGTGCAACAACTCCCCCAGCCCCCCCAATACATACCTGAGCTTCATTGCGATCCAGCGATGTGAATGACAGTCTCAGCAGTCCTGAATCTCTGCCTCCTCTTTGGCTGATCAATCACAGCCAGTCAGCCAATGAGGAGAGAGTGGGGGAGGGGGCCAAGCCACAGCTCCATGTGTGAATGGACACATGGAGCAGCGGGTGCCCCTATAGCAAGCTGCTTGCTGTGGGGCACCCGACAGGAGGGAGGGGCCAGGAGCATCTGCGGGGGACCAGAGGAGGAGGATCCAGGCTGCTCTGTGCAAAACCATTGCACACAGCAGGTAAGTATAGACATGTTTTGTTGTTTTTAAAAAAAAAAAAAAAAAAAAAATGAACCTTTACAATTGCTTTATATACATGTGTTTTTTTTTTTGTTTTTTTTTATTTTTAATTAATTGCAAAGATTTCATAGCTAACTTCTTTCACGTTGTCATTATGGGGTATTGTTTGTAGAATGTTGAGGGAAAAAAATAATTTCATCCATTTTGGAATATGCTGTAATATAACAAAATGTAGCAAAAGTTAAGCGCTGTGAATACTTTCTGGATGCACTGTATAGTCTTTCCTAAGGTGACAATGCTGCTCAGTATTGTTGTCACCGTAGGACAGCATATATGGTAATGGCAGGATTATCGAGTTAAAATAAAGGGGGAAAAAGTGAAGAAAAAACACCACAACTAAAGACAAGTAAGCTGCAATACAATCAGTTTTTGTTCTGTGGTTTAGGTATGCTTTAACACTCCGGTCACATCAAACCAAACTTTGTAATCTTGCGACGATTTCAAAGTCGAATGACATGCAGATTTCAGGTGCGATATGCAAGACGCACGTCTATGCAAATCGCACCAAAAGTAGTGCATGCACTACTTTAGAAATCTGTGCGGCTCCAAAAAGTCGGAACTGCACCGATATGACCCCTTTAATTGCACACTATCTGGTGCGATTTGCATCCGGTATGACCAGGGTGTTAGTCTGAGCAGATTTGTTTAGAATCCCTTGAATTGTGCAGTGAGCAGGTCAATTTACCTCCCTGTGCAGATGTATTAAAATAAAAAATATTATACCCTGGTTACTATAACTCCAGCAGGATGTTCTGTCATTTCCCTTATCCTCCTTCTGTCAGCTGACACTATTGGGTGTTCTCATTTCTCTCTTTGCATTTTACGAAAAACGAAAAGATAGCAAGCAGAGTAAAAAACTGTGGTGGCTGGTGTTGTGTGTGACTGGTATGTTAAATTATTTAAACTTCCAGCATCTAACAAGACAAAGATTGAGTTTTTGTAATAGTTAAAGAGGGACTTAACCAAAAAGGGGGCACTTGGTTTTGCCAGGTACCTGCCCCCACTCCCAGGTAAGATCGCCATGGCGATCTTTCGGCCCCTCCTTTTACCCCTCAGCCTTCTGGGACGTACAGAGGTCCCAGAAGACTGCAGGACCAATAACACAGCGCAGTTTCACTGCTGGATTCCCTTACCCAAGATGCCAGCTCCTGCACCTGAAGCCGATTTGAAGAATCGGCTAGGATAGGACTTTGCTGGATCCCTGGACAGGTAAGTGTCCTTATATTAAAGGTCAACAGCTACAGTGTTTAATTTTTTAGGTGGGAGATTGGAGCTCCACTTAATCCTTTTTCTTGGGTCCCCTGCCAGAGCTTCTGGCCTCCCCCTCCAAGCAGTGCCCCAATAGCAAGTAATTTGCTATAGGGTCTCTGGTGCATATTCGCTCCCGAGCCCCGCACTCTGCGTCCATAAAACTTTGCAGCTCAGCCCCGCCCCCCATTCCCTCCTCGCTGGCTGTGACTGACACCAGCAGTAGGGAGCTGCACACTGAAGGTAAAAAAAAAAACCTTCAGCCTTTAGAACCATTTTAACAGAAACAAGTTTTTTTTTTTTTTTCCCTTTTACATTCACACTCATGAATAAGATTAGTGATCTGTGAGAGTTCCTTTTAGGATAGAAATATCGGAGCTGTCATTACTAGTTTTGTTTGTTTATTCAAATATTGGTGAAAATCATACAGATTAGATTAAAAAAAAAATGAAATTGGGAAAATGCAGGGAAAATAGGGGTGGGGGTTTAATTAAGTTGTACCATCTTGGATCTCGTTTCCAACTTGCAGCTACTGAAAATAATGAATTAGTATATTTATAGGTGGCGATCATCATTGTCAAGTTCCACCAAGAACATTGGCAGTCTATAAATCTACACGCAAAACGATTTTACTTGGAATATTTTGGAGAAATAAGTGCAGAAACTTCCTGGAGCAGTTGAATAAGTTCTCAAAACTGTCAGAATCGGTGTTAAAGGTGACTTTTATGCTGGCTGTCAGAGTTCTGGTACTGCAGATAGGTGCGTTCATTTAAAAAAACAAAGGAATTAAATACGAAGTCTGTATTGATAGGGCCTTCATGTCTCAAGCTGATGAACATTTAAGGTCCATTTTTCAGCAAGGCAAACATTTGTGCTGGTCCTCAGTATAGCAAACCCCGGCTAGGTTAAGGTTTTCATTGTTAGAAGTATGGAGGAGGATTGCATAGTGCACATGCGGCCACGAGTGACTGTGCTGGTACATGGCCACAGTGTGAGGGTTTTATAGTCTGCTCAAGAAAACGGTTCACCAGAAATAATAAAGAAATGCTGGAATGCTTTGTACATTCCTACTGCATTACTTGACAAATTGTTACTATTTCACTCTTGGAAAAATGAGTTCTAGGGCCAAAAGACCATAGTCTGCTATAGCTAAGTGTTTTGCCATATATGTGAAGTATCTAAGTTTTTTTTTTTCTTGCAGAAGAAATAGTTTCTAGGCTTTGGCAGAATGTAAACTTTTAAAATAAGTTTTCCAGTAAGATTGATGTGTTGCGCTATGCTGTGTGAAGTTGTTCTTGGGAAAAGTAGGTTTGGTGAATATCCTGTCCTGTCCACTGCTGATCCCTTCCCTGCACATTCTTCTACTGAATTTGCCCACCAGAGCCATGTTAGATACCCAATACCTCTAGGTATTTGGGGTGGGGGGCACATAAGATGCCAGTCTGCAAGCTTGAGTTCTGACCTTGAGCTTACCAGAGACCTGAACAGGGATTTTGGAGGGACATTGAAAGCCATATGGAAGGTAAATAACCACAGCTAAGTGGATAGCCTACCCAGTGAACTTGTTACATTGCCCTGAAGGGGTAAACTATGTAACTCCTTTTATAAATCTATGGATACCCAACAGCTTTGCAGCATTGCCACTATCTTGTCATTTGTGCTTTGATGGCTGTCATGACCGTGCTAGATATGTGTAAACATTGCTCTGTTTATGTTCAGCTTGTCTGCATTCTGCACTGTAACTGCAGTCCAGGAATGAAAACTAGGGAGGCTGCTGCCCCACATAACCTATATTTTCCACATTCTGCTCCTGGTGGGATTGCACTCCACACATTATGTTTCTTCACCAACAGGAGTCAGAAATTATTTTGCAGTCAATGGAGATTACTGCATGGAGCAAGACCCTAGCTTCTAACAGTGAAGGTATTCAACAAAAAAAGTGTCAGGAGCAGATGCCTTCCTTGTACTCACTCCTTTGCTGCAGATACAATGCAGACTGCAGGCATAATTCTTAACAGAACAATGTTACTACTAGTCAGAGGTGTGTGATGACCGCTTTCAAAGCACAGGCAGAGGTAACAATTTTAGAAGTGGTTACTAAACAAAATTTAATTATCCTATTACTGCGGTTTTGTGAAAGAGGATTTTTAGAAAAACATATCCAGGGATTTGTCTTCGTGCATTTGTAGGGTTAAGAAGGACTTTCCCCCCCCCCCCCCCCTTCTTGCCATATGAATTCTCTCATCCTTGAGTTTGAACAAATGTATGCATGAAATACACGTTTCTCCACTGTGCACTTTTAGTGCGTTTTTTTTTTTTTCCCCACCAGATGCAGTCAGCTTGTTTTTAACCTGTATCAAAAATGCATGCACAGTGTTTTTCATGTATTCCAACAACCCTAGTGTACTCCAGTGCAGCCCACAAAAGTAGAACATGTTTTATTTTTTGTTTCGTATGGAACACGGCAAAATTAACACAAATGCATGTAAATACGGATGCAGTAATGCATCTGAAACACAAATGGTTTTGTGAACCCTCTGAAAGGTAGTTTTTATTCCTGGAGTGGAGCCATCTGGATCTCCCTTTTTCTTGTCTGCAGTACTTCTGAGGAGAGCTTGGTTGGGGAGTTTTTCCCCAATCACCTAGAAATTTTTTTTGTAATAAATTATAATGACACAGTTGTTTCTAACTTCTCCATTTTATGATGGACACTGCCACACTTCTTCTGTACGCTAAACTCCTATCCCATTCTTTAGGTTTGCTCACTATTCTTAAAGCCTACCTGAACGCCCCAAAAAACAATTATTATTTGCTGATTACCAGTTCTTAGATGTAGCTGTTAAAATGTATTTTTTGCTTGTGTTTTGTAGCTAATGCTCTCAAAATGGCCATAGTAGATTTGGGCATAAATAAGCACCCCAGAAATGAATAGCAATCTGCGACCATATACTCATAATTTCCTGAGCTAATTAAGATTTGCAGAAAAAAAGTTTCATAGTGTTTCGTGGTGTTTTCCAGTAGTGGAAGTTTTGTGCTTCTTAAGATTCCTGAGGTCTTGGTCTGGCTCAGTATTCCAATGTAGTTTTTAGTACATTGGAAATGAGTTTTTATTGTTTACGGAAATGAACTAGAGCTTAAAAAAAATAAAGCCATCACGCATGGTACTTTAATTTAAGAGGAAAAAAGACTTGTTCTGGACTTGCATGCCTGCAGTTGTGGCTTCGGGGATACTGAGATCTATAGTAATTCATTCTTGGTTATAGCTTATGGCTGCAGTTCTAACACAGGCAATTATCTCTGTATAAACCTATTTATGTTCTTTAAAATGAAGGGGAACTTGGAGCGTGACTCCACACACTGAAGCAGATCAATTAAGATCTCTGGTAGGAGATCCATTTATGTTATTTACTGTGGAAAAGCAAATATACAATCCAAGCCTGCCATAGATTGCTCCCAGCATGTGCTTTTTTTTCCAATTTCACTAACTTGTTGTTGGTTAAACAATGATGAGAGAGTCAGCAGGCAGCAGCGGCTGTTAGCGAGAATTGTGTGCACTGTAACTACAGTGTGGCATTATAAAGATGGTGGGAGGGGGGTAAACTAATTTTCTATACAAACTGAACAAAACCATAGCTATAGGGGGACATGTTGATATTAGTGGTATTTCATTTTTAATTCGCAATGCAGTAAAGTTACCCAACATTTTTTTATATGTATAAACATAAACACAGTACAGTTCTGATAAAAAGCATCACAGTGGATTTAATCTTTAAATGTTTTTTGCTTTTTTTTTTTTTTTTTTTTTTTACATTTAAACACAACATAAAGGTCGACTTCTGTTTATTAAACTAAAGGTAAAGCGGTTTTCAACAGCAAAAAAAAAAACAATATAACTGATTGCATATCTATACACCCACTTCAAGTCAGTATTCATATATGAATCTTTGTCAGCAATTGAGTCTGACAATTGAATCCAATTGTATCAGCTTTTTACATCTGGACACTGTCATTTTTCTCTCAATCGTCTTACAAATTTACTAAAGCTATGTCAGGTTGCATGTGGATATTAAGTGAACCACCACAATTTTGGGATTCCTCCGAATGGCTCCAGTTGGAGGTTTTAGGTTGAGGATCAAGGGATCTGCAAAATCCTTTTAGAACGCAATTTGGGATTTCTCTAGTCAATTTTGCTCTGTGTGATTTTTGAAAAGTTGTGCTTCTTTCAATTAAATTATGAAGTGGCAAATACAGATTTTTAGCAGAGATGTCATTTTAATTTTATCAGAACAATGTTTTGGCTATCAAACTTTAACTCATCAACACTAATGAAATTAGAAAGCTTAGTCATTGTGCATTATTTTCAATAACTTGACTGAATTTAATTTTGTTTTAACATTTTTTTTTAAGTCTTGCATGGACCAGACAAATTTTGATCCATCTATAGCCAGTGCTGTTCAAGAGCAGTCGGTCTACATGCCAGGACTGGATCTATCCTGTCTAATGTGGGGGTGCAGTAAAAAAATGTCAGGGGGGCAGAGGATGGAGGGTGCGCATGGCAGTGTACAGGGAGTCAGCAGGGAAGAGGAAAGAGGACAGCAAGGTATCGGGGTGAAATACAGGGGTCAGAAGTAAGTGAGGCAGAGTTCAAAAGTCGGTAGAGGAGAGGCAAAGTACAGAGGTGAGTAGGAAGTGATGCAGAGGACAGATTTTGCAGTGAGAGGAGCTTAAAGTAGGATGATTAAACCGAATCTGTGCCTAGTTGCTGTATACTTTACACACCTATAGCATAGTCCTTGTATCCTCCAAGTACTTTTACTTACTATGTCACAAGTGACTCATGGGTATACATAAACCTAAAAAAATTATCTTCTTTTTTTTTTTTTTAATGTAAATATTTTCTGAACACTACAAGTGATCTCTTAGACCCAGACAGACAGTCTTAAAGAAGCTCTTAATTCAAAACCAGCAACTGTTGGAACAATAAAAACTATGGTCAGGACTATGTAATATACAACGTAATGTATAGAATGCAGGGCTCAGGAGTAAGCAACATCAAAACAACCAATCGAGTGCAGCATTAGGATGACCCCACCTGTTCTCATTAGATACCTCTTACATCAAGAATCCCTATCAGAGGGTCCCCAGAGTCACCCTTCTTCCCCCCCCCCCCACACACTTACTCCCCTGAGTTGCCTCCCCCCCACACTTACATCAGGCTCCCCAGAGTCCCTCTCTTACAGGAAAGGCGCCAGAGTTTTTTTTTCCTAGTTACATCAGGTCTCCAGAGTCTCCCTTTTTATGTCAGGGTCCCCCCTCCTCCTCCTTACATCAGGATCCTAAGAGCTCCTTTTAAATTATAGGCAACAAGAATGAAAGATAAAAGGAAGGGGGCAAGTCTAAACCTATCCAAAGCTGCAGTGACATTCGTTCAGTTCCTGCTGAACTGGCTGAATTTCGATCTATCTATGAGCAAGGCTGGTTGTACTGAAGTTGATCTATCGATTGACTTCAGAACAACCAGCCTATCTTCTTCTTTTTTTTTTTTTTTTCTCTTGTCTGATTTATTGCCTGTGGCTATAGCCAGCAGCAGTAATCGTATTCTGACAATGGGGAAACCTCCCACTGTCAGAACACAGAAGCACAGTGAGACAGACTCCCCCCCCCCAATAACACTGGATGTGTTAATGGGAGAATCAAGCAATTTTCTTCAGCCCTTGGTTGAAGAAAAGAAAATTTCTCAATGTATGGCCAGCCTAACCCTAAGAGTAGGCAAGCAAATGCACAGGAATTAAGTAAAAGTAAATTTTCCCACCTGATAATAAAACGTTTCCTGCACACAGCCTTATTTACTGTCAGGCTGACACTGTATCTTCACTCTGACAAGCAGAGATGAACGATCGGCGCACATTCCGGCTCAGCTTTTACTGCCAGGCTGACTGTCATTTGTGCAGTGATTGTGCTGCATAGATACCAGCAACAAAGCTGTGTGCAGTGAAAATTCTTTGATCAGGGGAGATCAAATTCAATTCAACACTTTATTCCATGTATTTGTTAATTCTTTTGGAAGAAGCGGTAGAAAGGAGCTGCTGGAGCTCTCAGTGCACCCCTTCCTCTTTTCACTGCAACCTCCTTGTCTGGCCCTGGGAGGAGTACAGTGTCCGGGGAGGGTGGAAGTGGGAGAGGGATGCTAGCTTTGGGGGGGGGGGGGGGAGAGTCACTGAAATCTGGACCTGCACCCCCTAGAGCTTGCCATGCTACATTTTTGTGCTTGCTGGAAAGAATGCTGTAAGTGTATTGCACAGCGCTCCTAGTGTTCTCAGACCTAATAAATATTATCCATGTATATAAAGTCTGTCTAGACCGGGTGTCGGCAACCCGCGGCTCCGGAGCCGCATGCGGCTCTTTTTCACCTTTCCTGCGGCTCCGGAGCACACTGCCCACCAGGTGACAGGCAATAGGGTCAGCAAGCCGCGGCTCTTTTAATGTAGATCTTCTGTGTGCCGGGCGCCCGCTGGCAAACATTGGCTGTCAGGATGTAGGCGGGGCAGCCCGGATGTAGGCGGGGCAGCGTGACGAACTCCTCTCCTCTCACAGTCCGCCCTGAAGACCAGAACGGCGCGGGAACCCAGCGAGAGGAACGCGCGGAGCAAAGGTAAGTGAATTCACACAATATGGGGAATGAATTACTATGGGGGATGAATTACTATAGGGGGGATGAATTACTATAGGGGGGATGAATTACTATAGGGGGGATGAATTACTATAGGGGGGATGAATTACTACAGGGGGGATGAATTACTACAGGGGGGATGAATTACTACAGGGGGGATGAATTACTACAGGGGGGATGAATTACTACAGGGGAGATGAATTACTATATGAGGGATGAATTACTATATGAGGGATGAATTACTATATGAGGGATGAATTACTATATGAGGGATGAATTACTATATGAGGGATGAATTACTACAGGGGAGATGAATTACTATATGAGGGATGAATTACTATATGAGGGATGAATTACTATATGAGGGATGAATTACTATATGGGATGAATTACTATGGGGGATGAATTACTATGGGGGATGAATTACTATGGGGGATGAATTACTATAGGGGGGATGAATTACTATATGGGGGATGAATTACTGTAGGGTGGATGAATTACTATAGGGTGGATGAATTACTATAGGGGGGATGAATTACTATAGGGGGGATGAATTACTATAGGGGGGATGAATTACTATAGGGGGGATGAATTACTATATGGGGGATGAATTACTATATGGGGGATGAATTACTATATGGGGGATGAATTACTATATGGGGGATGTATTTTCAGTTTTAAAAATGTTTCTCTCAAAATAAATTTCAATCGTGGTTTTGGCGAGATTTGGCTCAGTCGAAAAAAAAGGTTGCCCACCACTGACCTAAGGCTATGATTGTGATTATGACTATACACTGTGGCCCTGATTAACCCTTTGCTTACTGGGCCCTTAAACCCCCTTCATGACCAGAGCGTTTTTTGCAATATATGCAGTGTCGGATTTGTTTTAAATGTTGCAATGGTTTTGCGGCTCCCAGTCTTTTTTTCCCTCTCGGAAATGGGTCCAAGTGGCTCTTTATGTCTTAAAGGTTGCAGACCCCTGGTCTAGACCATTAGGCCATACACACGGGGCGTTTTAATAACGCTGGTAACGTTTGCTGTGTAAAGTCATGTTAAAAACGTGAGTTTTTTTGCATTAGTGTTTTGCCGTGTTTTTCTTTTTTTTTCTTTTACCAAAAAAATTTTGGGGGGTCAAATGTCCAAAAATGCTGGTTTGCTGTGTTTTCAGTGTTAGTGTTTACAGCTAAAAATTTCCTAGAAACCCACTAGTTCTGTGTTTTTTCCCCAGCCAAAAACCACCCCTGCTAAAAAATGTTGATTACATTCTGTGTGCATGGACACATAGGATAACATACTGGGGAGATTACTGGCTATAGAAAAAACCGCTAAAAGCCAAAAACAGGAGCTGTAAAAATGTCCGGTGTGCATGAGGACTAAAGCAACAATTGCAACTATACATCAACCATATAACTATCTTGTTCTAAAGAACCCAAATATAAGTGCATATAAAACTGCATATCATTAAGTTTATTTAAAAAAAAAAAAAAAAATACTCGTCGGAAATTGTGGTCAGTGCAAATATGTGTTTGAACCGTTTCCAATTACTTCTCTAGGTCTTTCTCCAAATTTGAATTGCTTACCACAGTACACACCCTAAGAGATGAGCGCTCAACATACAACATTGCCCACTTATTTCTATGTTGGTCAAAATTTGCATTTCATCTGCATCCACTCTCTCTACACCTTTTTCCTCTTCCAATGTACAGACTCTCCTTTCAATAGCAATTTAGGAAAAGTAAGGGAGAAGAGGTTTGCACAGGATAAAACCTTGAACCTGCTCTCCCTTATCTCCCCAGTCTCTTGACTGTCTCTTGTACTATGTCTCCAGTCTCCAACCACACTTGTGGCATGTCAGCAGTCTCTCCTTTAGTACATACAGTGTATCAAAAGGTATACATATCAAGTGCTGGATGTTTGGTATCGCAGTCCAATATCAACTGCTTCTTGTTAGTGGAGCTCGATGGCTCTGATTATAGTGATATATGAATTTGAATATCATAACCAGTACCTTAATCTTCATACCTTATTGAAATTAACTTTTTGGGGTGTTAGACTGTTTATAGCCTAACTTTCAACTTGCTGAGATATCAGTAGGCGATTTCAAATTTATTTATTTTTTTTTTTTTTGCACTTGATTTTACTGTAGCCCTGATGTTTTTCTCCCCTCAAAATGTGTTGATTGTTCTAACCAGTGTAATTCAGTTTATAAAAGGGGGAATAAAACCTGAGAACACAAGGGGATAGGTGTGCAGGGTGATTCGCCACCAGGGAGGCATGTAGCAAAACAAACAAGGACCAGTCATTAGCCACTATAGGTAGTATAATAGTCCCTGATAAAGCATATAAAAAGGAAGACCATTACATAGAATCTGATGAGGCAGGTCAGCGGGTAATGTAGCCGTCTTCAGCCCGACCAAAGCGCACCCGTTTGAGGTGGTCTTTGAGGACTCTGTTGCTTTTGGAAGGACACGGAATTTCCCCTTGGGGGGTGGAGGAAGACTGTGCAGAAGAAGGACTTTGATGTCCATGGCTGCTTCAGGGATGTTTTTGAGATAATGCTCCGCTTCTGACGGCGAGGTGAAAGAGAGCCTGTCTCCGTCTGCTGGTTGGATATGGAGTACAGCAGGATATGCCAGAGTGAAGTTAACCTGCTTATGATCGAGTGGAGTAAATCGCAGAAAAGTCGTTCAGGTAGCGTACAATCACCAGCCTAGGTTTAGGGCGAGAATTGGGCTGTAGGTCAATACGGTGGGCTCTTTCAGCCGCACAAGGATACCACAGGCCTAGTTGCTCTGGAATGGACGTAGCACATACGTTGATCCGCATGGAGGGAGAATACGTCTTGGGCAGGCCTATGATGCGCAGATTGTTCCACCGTGAGCATTTTTCAAGATTGTCTACCTTATCTTGAATATCTCTTTGGACCGTAGTGAGTCTGGCTACTGAAGCAGAAACAGCCAATGAGTTGTCTTCAATGGAGGAGACCCTATCTTTCATCTGGGTAACGCTCTGAGCCTGGACATGGAGATCTTTAGGAAGTTGCTCTAGCCTTTTAACCTCCCTGGTGGTAATCCCCGAGTGTGGCTCGGGGTTAATTTTTAGTACCAAAAGCGGTGACCCCGAGCCACACTCCGGATTACACTGTACTGTGTGTGGTGTAACTTGCCTTGTCCCTGCGATCCCCCGATGTCCTCCCACTGTGTCCTCCCGGCAATGTCGGCATCCGTCTTCTGGGTTTCCTTCCCTGCGAGTGCCATGACCCAGGGGGGCGGAACCAGCGGGAGGTTAAAAAAAGTAAAAAAATTGACACACACACGATCTATTAAGATTACATTATTGTATCAAACCATTTCAGCTCAGTTTTTTGTCCCTAGTGCTTTGTCCAGTGCCCTGCCTGCACTTTTACTGTTCTTTCTGAGAAACTTGAACGTCCATGGCATCCAAAAACCATCCCTTTTAGGTCAAAAGCGGTTTTAGACCAGTTAGAAAACCGCGATAGTGAATTAAAATCACTTGCAGAATTGAGCGATAGTGAGCTGTGTGGAAATTCGTTATCAGACCCTAAAATTTCCATGCAAAACAATTTACCGCTTTGACATTCAAAAATATTCACATAATCAGACTGCCAGGGAGGTTAAGAACAGCACTATCGACTGCTACCATGAGAGTAGATGTTAAGAGAGCCATGACTGCATGGGCAATGCCTGCTGGTGTGGCAGGGTCCGGAGGCTGGGAAGCAGGGAGCTGTGCCTGCAGTGTATCTGGCTGATCCCCTGTGTCAGCATGTGTGCTAAGAGCGGCTGCCATCTTGGCTGCAGTGACCGCTGTGTCCCCCTGTGAGAGGCAGGGGGACAGAAGAGGAGCGGGCATGGGACCGCTCTATGAAGCGGTCCATAGGGTCACCCTAAGTCGCAGGTAGGAATGGGGGGGTGGGGTCAGCCCCCGAGCCGTAGCAGGCTTTTAATGCAGCAGTAGAGCAGGGCAGCGGGAGCAGGGACAGCTCACCTCCTCTCCATGCGGCTCCGGAACTAGAAGTATATCATGTTCATCTTGAAAGATGCAGACTTTTTCCTGTACTACTGCTTGAAGAAAATGTCTTCTAAAACTAGCAGTAGGTTTGGTAGTTGATTTTGAGTTCATGTTCAACCCGAAAAAGGTGCAGATAGTTCATTTTTAATAATACCAGCCCATACCAGTACGCCACACTAACTTGCTGACGTCTGAGTTGAAGTGGAGCTCTGTGCCAGTTTCTGATCCAGCCACAAGCCCATCCATCTGGTCCATCAAGAGTCACTCTCATCAGTCCATAAAACCATTGAAAAATATTTCTTGGCCCAGCCTTGACATTTCAACTAATGTCTTGTTCAGTAGTGGTCGGGTTTCAGCCTTCTTTACCTTGGCCATGTCTCTGAACACCTTGTACTTCTGGGCACTCCAGGTAGGTTGCAGTTCTGGAATATGAGAGCACTAGAGGATAATGGGTTCCTAGAAGCTTCATGTTTGATTCTTCTCAAATCTTTGGCAGCTTGCCTCCTTCTTCTTCTTCTTCTTCTTCTTTTTTTTTTTTTTTTTTTTTTTTTTTTTTTTTTTTTCTCAACACGTTTTTTGCGACCCTGTTGACTATTTTCAACAAAACATTTGGTTCTGTGATCTCGCCCCAATACCTTTTGCTGTTTTAGGTTTTGCTATTTACAGGTTTTGACTTTTCAGAGTCAGTTAAATCTATTTTTTGGCCCATTTTGCCTGAGATAAAGAAGCTGCCTAATAATTTAGCACACCTTAATGAAGGGTGTTGATCTCCTTAGGCCACCCCCTCCCTCATGACACAGATGCACATCACCTGATATTCTTAAATCCAATAAGCATTCAAGTTTATATAGCTTTGGAGTCGGACAATATGCCATAAATGGTGATTTGGTAAAAATACTCATTTGCCTAATTGTGCACACAGTGTATAAGTAGAGAGATGTTTCATGCTGCAAAAAGTAACTAGTTTTTCCTTTTAAAGAGCATATATAGTGTTGTCACTGCACTCGTGCGCACACCGTAGTTCACAGATCGGTGATATTGTGAAGTTGCAGTAAACCATTACATTTACTGGTATCCATTGGCTGAAACTATATCTGGAAACTGCTTCTTGCTTGTGAAATAAAGTGTATGTGTACAGTTTGTCCATACCTCTAGCTTCCATTATTTGGTTTACTTTAGCCAGCCACTCTGTTGTGAGTGTCCTGTGTGGTTTTGACATAAACAAGATCAGGCTATTGGCAACATTTAGCAGTTGTGGCAATACTGACCTTTTTATTCATTTCTATAGAACTGAGAGATGTTAAACTGCACAATTGAAGGGATTGTCTGCCTTTTAGGCGATCTTTGAAAACTCACTTATTCAGGGAAGCCTACCCCACCTCCACCTAAGAACTGTACTTGAATCACCTCCACCAGATCATCCCTCGCAGCTATCACCTTTTGTATCACCTCCCCCTTCCTTTAGATTGTAAGCTCCAAGGAGCAGGGCCCTCCTATTCCTTCTGTACTGAAATGTATTGTAATTGTACTGTCTCCCTTATATTGTAAAGCGCTGAGCAAACTGTTGGCGCTATATAAATCCTGTATAATAATAATCTGTTGAAGTGTCACTATTTAAATTAAAGCCCGCACCCCAAAAGGGTTGAAGTATCACACAATCCCACTTTAGGTAAAAATGTACCTTTTGTGGCCACGTTTCTCCTGACAATTTGCAGAAAGGTTGGGACAGGGGCGGACTGACAACTCATGGGGCCCCCGGGAAATAGCGGATCATGGGGCCCCTGTGGCCTTGCCCAAACTCAAAAAAGCCTATGAAAAAAGGTACCAGGGACATCTCATGGGGCCCCCTACTGACCCCGGGCAGTGCCTGAGTTTCCAAACGGTCAGTCCGCCCCTGGGTTGGGATACATCTTTGAGCGTTTCTTTGGAACTCTATACCTCCTCGAGAGCAGTTTGTAACAAGTCTCCTGTGTTTTACTAGACTGCAGTGAAGTCAGGAGGTTATGCCAGTTTGGCAGGCTGGCTGTTTTTGATTGCATTACTATTGAACCACTGACCAGGAACAAGTATGTAAAGCAGGAGGGTTAGAGTGCCATCAGAACTCCTTATCTGCACACTTATCTTGGTTAGTAATTTGAAGTATTGAATAAAGATTAGCATGACAGTCAGGCAGATGGTGCTTGTAGGATGCAAAGTCACCAGTGGGATTATTCCTAACACTTAACCTCCTTGGAATCTCTTGCTTAATAGACTTTTCCATTTAACATGAACAATGTTTACCATGAACACATCACACCCATGGTGAGACCCTTGTACTACTGTCTGTTTTACTGTGTTTTTCGTTATGTTATGTTTTTTTGTTTTTTTTTTCAAATCAATCATTCCTGCAATAGTGCTCAGTCATGTGTGGGTTTTTTTTTTTTTTTTTTATATCCGAGTTAATGGGCCGAAATACTTTTTTTTTTTTTTTTTTCCTCTGTAGTGGGTACTTTTCCTGGAATTGTGAGTTCCGGTCTAGAGTTTAAAATATGGCTAAGGAAGAGGGTATCCCAGTGAGTTACATTATATTCCCTGGGATTAGGGTTGCAATATCCCAACATAATTTCATTCTACCTGATTGTCACAGGGTATGGCATTAATGTATTCTCTGTATTAAACCATGAGAAGCTTTGAAATAATGGAATGGCATATCTGCTACTTAAAATAGCAATTTATGAATCAAAATTTAAAGCAATTGTTCCTGTGTTGATATCTGTGGAGCTTATGCGCTGGAAAATTGGGTTGCTCTATTAATAGTGCAGTGTGGTTTTGACAAATATTCCTGACGTGGCTCTCTCCCTTCTCTGTAAAGGTTATGCGTTCTTGCTCTTTCAAGAGGAAACGTCTGTACAAGCTCTGATTGATGCCTGCTTAGAGGAGGATGGCAAGCTTTACCTGTGTGTATCCAGCCCCACCATCAAAGACAAACCTGTAAGAATCATTTTGATCTAACTTGTTACAAAGAAAAAATACCTTAGCATGAGAACTTCTAAATGTCCAAGGTCATATTTATCATAAATAAATAATGGGTCCTTCTATTATTTATTTTATTTTTTTTTTACTTTTTATATGGCTACCTGTTTATCTATACATATGTCAGAAATTTTGAAGGTGGAGTTTAATTTAACCGCTTGCCATCTGGGCTAATTCTGACATTTCTCACATAAAAATCTGCATTTGTTTTGGCAGAAAATTACTTATAACCCCCAAACGATGTATATTTTAACGAAAACTCCCTGGAGAATAAGATGGTGGGTGTTTATCAAACTCAAATTTTCAGGAAATAAATATACTTTTTAATGAATTTTTAGTACATATAAAAACAAAATGTAATACCCAGTTTTTTTTGTAAAATCTAAAAGTTGTTACACAGAGTAAATAGATACCTAACTTGTCACGCTTTAAAATTGTGCACGCCTGTGGAATGGCGACAAACTATGGTACATTAAATTATCCAAAGCTTTAAAGCCTTTTACAGGTTTAGGCTTTATCAGTTTAGAGTTTCACAGGAGGTTTGGCACTAGAGTTATTGCCCTCACTCTGGCATTTGCAGCGATGCCTCACATGTATCACGGTCAAAGTCAAAAGTGCACCAGCGCTCAAATCTTCGTGCTCCTCAGAGTCTCACAGTAACTATCACTGGTTGAGGTGGAGCCCTCTGAAGAAGGGGAAAAACACAACAGGGTGCACTCTCCTAGTGCATTACCATGGTATCAAATGCTTTTATTATAATAAAAAAAAGTGACCAGTGCATACTCACAAAAGGACCAAGAAAACAGACATGTAGCCAAGTGAATCAGTCCTAGGTAGCGGAGGTCATGTAGAACAGGTTACCAGTAGTAATAGTTGATGCATTTTGGGAAGCGCACTCCCTTCCTCAGAGCTCTCCAGTATGATCACCATTTACATATGTGTGCGGGACCTTTGTGCATGTTGTCTGGTTTTGTTTTTTTTTTTTGTTTTTTTTGCTTGAACTTTGTTGCTAAGAACAACATACCTTGTTATAGTAGGTCCTCTATAAGACCCTAGATCTCTCCTCTGCCATCCAAAACAGACAATCAAACTGAGATCTGTTTGAGTGACTGCTTTACAAGCTGGTGACGGCTTGTAAGCAAACAAACTGAATATGGAAGTGACTAAATACTCATCACTTCTGGTTTCTGATTTCACAAAGTGAGAGCAACAATGGAAGTTCCTCCTGCTCTTCCTAGTGCATCTGATGTGACAGGTCAGCGGGTGGCAGTGGGAGGAGAGGGACCCCCTTCCACCACCTGTAAAAGTGATCTGGTGGCTGTATAGCTGCTTGGATCACTTTTACTTTGAAAAGAATCACCAGCCGGAAAGAATTATACCATGATCATAGCTTCAGCCATGATCCCTGATATCTCTGCTTCCATCAGAGGATGTGTATAAAGATTTTCTGTTCTCAAGTAACCTAAAGTCTTCTGTGTCTGTACAGATTTTGATTGGTAAACAGAACAAATAGCTGTGCATATAAACCAGACAATATGTTGACAATCTTGCTCTGCTCCAGAATAACCAAGTGCTCCATGAAACCAGCCACTGGTGCTAGAAGGTCCACCAGGATCTGTCTTGCTCATTAAATGACATCTGTAATCCCAAGGGTCTGCACCACCACTAATTTCTTCAGTGAGTCAGACACTGGCTGCTCCTGCTGTGCCCTAACATAAAGCTGAGTTTAGTGGCCTCTGAGTATGCCCTGTGTTAAGGTGAAATGTATCAGAGAGGAGGCAGGGTTCAAAAAAATCTTGTTGAATTAGTACGTTGAGGTGGTGCGGCCTTTTTCTTTGCATTAAAGATATTTGAAAACTCTGCTTTTCATTTTTACAGTGGTATTAATGGTTGAAGATGAGAGAGAAGAGGACTGTACAAAGGAACATCATCATTGTGGTGTGCCTATGGCGGCAAGATCATTCAGGCCTCATGCACACTGGACGTTTGGCCATCTCTCCTAGACGCCTTTCCACTTGGCAGCAGCGTTTTGGCAGAAAAAAAGTGCTTGGAAACTCGTTTAGGTGTGTCAAGCGCTTGGTGTTAATTAATTTCATTGGCCATTGAAATTAATTAATTCAAGAGCTAAACACACCTAGCATTAACACATGTTTAGACTCATTTACATATGTTTAGCACATCAAGCATTTTCGTGCCAAAATGTTGCTGCTTTTGGATGCGCTGGCAGTGTTTTTTGTTTTTTTTCTGCCTCTAAAGGCCTATGTGCACATGGATGCATAGACTAACACGCAGGGGTGTTTTAGTGGCAGAACAAATTGCTAGGTTCCTCTAACAGCAGTGGTAAAAACATCTGGTGTGCATGAAGTCTAAGGGCTCGTTCACACCATGGCGCAGAGAAATCAGTTTTTCTGCACAGTCTTCAAGGGCACATTGAAAACAATTGAGCGAAAACAAATTTCAATGTGTCCTGTTCACACCACAACACTGGTATCGTGCAGATTTTTCTTTGCAGGGATCTGCAACATGTATAAAACTCATTGAGGCACATATGTAACTCATGTCTCTGCAAGTGAAAACTGCGTGTCAGTTTCCATCAGTTTTTCTGCACGTATGGTGTGAACGAGGCCTATATGTGAAGCTACCTATACATTTGAAACAGCAGCTGGTCTTTAGTGTAAACTGTTGAGTGAATAAGATGATTGTTACACATATTTGTATACATTGAGAACCGTTAAGAAAAACAATTTCTCAAGCCCTACATCTAGCAGTGTCACAGCAAGATTACCGGTTGTAGATATTTATCCCATATGTATGCTTGTTAATATTGTAACCACTGCATTGATGATATATACCTGATGTGTATCCATATTATCAAACAGCAATGTGACCCCCTCCCCCCAAAAAATGATCCACCTTTACAAAAGCCATTTACTATCAAATGATCATGCAGCAAGGTAAAATCAAGCTTCACACACACACCTTCTTCTTCTTCTTCTTCTTCTTCTTCTTCTTCTTTTTTTTTTTTCTTTTTTTTCTGATATGCATTGACAGGTGCCACAGTTTGCCTAATACAACATAGAGGCAGGTGTTGGTACTTGCAATTTCACTTCTATTTGAGCGAATATCTGTCATTGCAGGTTCAGATCCGACCTTGGAATCTGAGTGATAGTGACTTTGTGATGGATGGGTCTCAACCTTTAGATCCGAGAAAAACTATATTTGTTGGGGGTGTCCCACGACCCTTACGAGCTGGTAAGTACCATGTATCTCTTGGCTCTAATGATGTGTCTAATGTAGTTGGGGCTTAGATTCCATCAAATATTTTCAGGAGTAGAGTATCTTGAAACAGAACAAAGTACTCCTATCCTCCAAGGACAGTGTGATCTTAGCCTCTATTCAGAACTGCAGTTGCCATGATACTTTTCATGTGATTAGTGATGACATCAACCACTTGGGAGATCTGTTGAAAGCTGAAGTAAGCACTGGAAACTGTGACACTTGTCACCAGAACCTTGTCTTGAATGTCGCAAACTGCACCTGCAGTAGTAGGCAAATTGTAAACGAAAACACTGCTGAAAACAACATTGGTATGTTTTGATCTAAAAACATTTAAATATTTCTTAAGACCCCTTTCAAACAGGCAGACCGATTGGGTCTGCCTGTCCGTTCTCAAGCAGACCCAGTCGGTCCACCAATGCCCTCCTATGGAGCGTCCGATGTAAACAGACGTGTCCATTTACACCCACCTGCATCCAATTCACTAAAAACAGACAGTTCCCCTTCTGTCCAGCGGATCAGATGACAGGCGATCCATTTACAGATGACCGATCCATAGAAAGTGGTTGTGTCTGCTCTGCATAAGCAAACCAGGCTGTCATTGGCCTGGACAGATACCCACTGAGCAGGCAGATCCACTGGCGGTGTCCACCAGTGTGAAATGGGCCTAACGTTAACCTTTTTCTTTAGTAAACCGTTAAGTCATTGAGTCTTATTCTGCTTTAGGCATTCTGGAGACTGTGGGAGGTAGAAAAAAAAAACTTTTTTTTTTTTTTTTTTTTATATCATGGGTGACTGTACTTCGGCCAGTTTATTGTAGATGGTGGCTTCTTTTCTTTCTTTTTTGTTTTTCATTGAATTACATAGAACCATCACACATGGATCAATAAAGAGGTTGTTAAATCTCCGTTTCTAGAAATTGAGCAACATTTGCAAAACAGATATTGGACTTTAGAATGTGAGGAGTTTTCTGCTAGATATTTTGGTGTATTGTATACAGGACTCATCTAGAAAGTTTATCTAGGAAGGAGCAACCAATCAGCAACTAAGATATATTTCTTTTGATCACTATCTGTTTTGTTAAGCTGTCTTTCTGTTTTGACAATTGAGTATTTTTTTTTTTCTTCCCCTCTATCTTATTTTAAGACACTGTGGGGCTGAGTTCTAAAGCTAGATGCAAAATCTGGTGCAGCTCTGCGTAGAATCCAGTTTCTGTTGTGGGTTTTTTTGTTTATTTTTTTTTTGTCAATGCTTAATTGAACAAGCTAAAGTTAGAAGCTGATTAGCTACATTTTGCATGCTCCAGTTTTAGTAAATCAACCCCTTGTGTGTAAGACGTTGCTGCTATAAAAGTGACAGTAACCAAACAAAAAAGTAAATTAAAAGTGTATGAATGGAAGGAAAAGCTGGGAAAAAGAAATGGTTAAAGAGGAAAATTGAGTTTAATTTAGGGGTTAAATTATGGATAACTTTAAAACATGCAATTTGAAAGTTTTGGAAGTCTCTCTAAGTTGTGTATTATTGTCTTTCTGCTGTAATTTTAGTTGAGCTGGCAATGATCATGGATCGTCTCTATGGGGGTGTCTGCTATGCTGGCATCGATACAGATCCGGAGTTGAAATATCCAAAAGGAGCTGGTCGGGTGGCGTTTTCTAACCAACAGAGCTATATTGCCGCAATCAGTGCTCGTTTTGTTCAGCTACAGCACAATGACATTGACAAACGGGTAAGATGCTAAGCAGCACAGAGCTACATCTTAGAGGAGAGAGCCCTACATGTTCAGCACCCTCTAGCCAGCCAACTCTCAGAAGAGCTGTAATGTCACCTGGCTGGTAACTAGTCATCTAAGACTCGATTTCTTACAGAATGGTAGCGTCCCTTATCTGTATTTATAATTTTGGTGCGGGATGAAGTCATATTGGTGGTGTTGTGCAATCCCCTTGTCCATTATTTCCAAAAAGAGAGCTACCAGCTGTCCCTTTAATGTAACACATTTTCTTGTTAGTATCTTTTCTTTGTAGGTTTATTGGTCCTTTGAGGCAGGATGTGGGTAACGTACAACTAAATGCTCCTGTCGAACAGTCTAAACAAGTACCAAATCCAGTTAATATGTGGTGTAGAAACATCCAAAAAGTAAACAAACTTCTTTTACTTCTCCCAACTGAAACAAATCTTTAGCCTACATGGCAATGGCAACTCTGCTGTAAATTAGGTGCAGTATCATTGTCACACCATCATAAGAAGCTGCATTAGATGGACATCACTGGCAGGCTCAGCAGCTATTTGGGGGACTTGCAGGGGGTCTAAGAGAAAATTATAAGTGTAATGGTAGGCCATAGTTCTACTTTAACCCCTTCCCACCACTGCCTCCTGGCCCCTTAAGAACTTTTAAATGCTGGGAGGTGGGCATTTGTGTCAATGACTTCTGTGATTGGTTGTCATGGTCACCTGATGAGAGAGGTCATGATCGCTAGTATGCATCAGGAGCTTTTCGGTCCCTAGTGGTGTCTGTGTTGTGAACGCACAGGGCACTCGCTCTCAGCACAGAGAGTTGTTTATTTTGGGGCTCAGACATAACTCTCAGCTCTAAAGCCCACCTGCCAAGAGGCTGCTTATATGCGCCACGTCGGCTAGAAGAGGTTAATTGTATCACTCAATATGCAGTACTTTTTACATTCCCCAATATACTGATTAAATGTTTTTGCATGTTGCATTGCATTATGGGCACACACTAATTTAGAGGTTTTGATGTGTGCCTAGGTTTCCATAAGTGTGTTCTGTGCAAAGGAAATCCTGTAAAGAGAAGCTATTGTTGTCCGGCTTTTATGCTGATCCGCAAGTTCAATATTTTATAGTCACTGATCCAGAACAAATAAAGTATTGTCTCCAGGCTACCCAGTGATAATGCAACGATTAACACAAAAAGAGGGGGGGGAGAGCAAACTGATTGCAGCCAGAACTGACATGCCTTGAAAAAGTGCAGCGTAATCACAATATAATTTAAAAAAAAAAAAGCACTACTTGCATGCATTAATTGTACAAATCAAACTTCAATGCAATATGACCTAACCATTTAGAGTCCCCCGTCAGAACACTCTGGTCAGCGCTCTCAGACATTGGCAAAGAGCGCTCATCGGGAGCTGATTGGCACACCTTTTTCAGTCATGCCCCTTCGACAGAAGCCGGCGGAACCAGCTGCTGTACACACAAGCGGGAAGTCATCTGGTTTCTATTGAACCATGGATGCTACATTCAGCCTGTGTGTACTTGGCTTTAATACTTATTTTGTTGGAAGATCTTTGTGAGATTGGGCACAGATCATTTCCCTTTTTTTTTATGAAAACAGAACATACTGTTCATGTTTAGTCATTTTCTACTTGCAAGTAGACCTTAATATGGATACCAAAGTTCATTCATGGGTTTTCCACAATACTTCAATGCATTGCAGCTTACAATTGGGAAAACAATAGTAAAAGAAATTCAAATGCACTAGCATAATTTATTATTGGATGTTATTTTAAATAGGTCTTGCAAAAATGCATTTCATTCATTTACTTTTTATATCTGCCTCAAAGAAGTACTCCCATAGCAAACCTTAAAAGCAAACCTTAAAATGATCAATGAGACATGAATTCATAAATATGTTAGCAGGGTTACATGTTTTAAGGGCATGTCCACTTGGTCTGTCCTGCATGTGCATGCTCTTATTTTTCAGTGTAATTCTTTTTTCTGTGGATCCTAGGTCCTGGTATTCTATAGGGTATTCTTTTTCTGCCCAAGACCAGATTAAACCCACAGCCCTGCATTAAGACCACCCCACCTCTGTGATTCAACTGTCAAATGCTGAAGACTCTACTGCCCACTAAAAGCAAAGCTAAAGAGATCCCTACTTTCTTTTTCCTTCCTGGCATCTTCTATGTGCCAGTCTTCAGCCATCTTCATTGGCCAGCACAAGAGCCACTTATCCTGGCACACAGGGTAGTCCTGGCACTGTAAGCTGAACTGCGTGTATGCATCTCAGTTTGCATGCTGGTGATCGCTGTGGGTAAGCAGGTAGGTGCATATTTATTGCCGAAGAGACATTGCGTGTTTCTTCTGCGATAATACCCCACCTGCTCAGTCTGCCATAAGCAAGACTTCAGTTCTTCTTTAAGTTGTGACAATTGAATGACTGGATCTAATCTGAACTTGGATAGAGTGAAGACCCTGTGCACAGCCTGGTTCTAGGATGCTTGGCATCACTAGGATTTATTTGCAAACAAACAGCCATACCTGTGGTCACCACAAAGTGCCTGCACTTTGGCGCTAAGGGTTTCTTGCAAACCTTTTAGGCCAGGTCATGTTCACTTTACAGGCATAGTTTACCAATACCAAAAGTCTGTCTATGCAGGTATGGGGTGCCTGTTCATTAAAATGATGCAGCTTTGAGCAAGGTTGAATATTGCCCTTGTTATAGATGTAGGCCATTTACAGGAACGATCTTTCTCTGTTTTTAAACCCTCGTCATGTGCACTTTCTTTCCCCTGATGCAGAAGCTTTGAGTTTGAGAACTCACTCCTTTTGGAACTTTGGTCCAAATTACACAGTTTTTTTTAATCTACGTAGCCCTTGCATAGGCAGTTTTTTTTTTTTTGTTTGTTTTTTTTGGCGAAGGTGAATTATGCTTTTTAAAGTGAAAACAATATTCACTTCAAGCTGGGCGCACTCGGAGCTTAGTAAAGCAAAACAACTTATTTTGATCATACAGTACAGGACACAGGCAGAATATTCATTTATATTGGGTGATAAGCATGTACCTTCAGGTGATTGGACACTGGCAAAGCTTTAGAGGACACACCCCCTGGGTACCTCCCCTATAACCTTACCCCATTCAATGAGTTTTGTGCTGGTGCCTGAAGCTGTGATGGCCCTTTTCACATTTCACAGAGAAAAATCCCCTTTAATGTAACGAGTTTTTTTTTTTTTTATTATTTTACCATCCATTTCAGTGTCAAATCTTCACTGTCTTCTAATGCCAGCATGTAAGCAGTGTATCCAGAGCGGTACAACCTCAGTGAAACCTTTCTTCGGGCACTGGATCCTGCAAGGGAATTTGGCATGGCACTTGATGCAGTACTTGGAGTTAGCAGCAGGGTGCTATACAGGTCAAGAGCCTTGATCCATGCTATGAAATCCAATTCCTGAGGACCCAGTCAAGGGTGTGACCACCAAAGGGCAAAGCCTGGACTTTATGTGCAGTCCAGCATTGTGTCACCCTGTATTCCTGACCTTTGCTTTAAACTGGGCTATGTTTGGAATGTATTCACTTTTAAGACCACTCAAAACTCAGGTGGATGACAAGGTTTTACATCACACCTCTGGTCGCACACTTTTGCCTAGAGCCCTTAGGTGCATCTGCCCGCCCTTATGGAGTGCGAATTCTTAGGAGGACAAGCTACACCTCGGTTATTACATAATCCTTATAGACACGCTTGGTTCTTTCTTGTAAAGAGTATTTTCTTGTGTTGGACAAGGTGGTTTTAGAGACCAGAATCTTTTTTTTTTTTTTTTTTTTTTTTACCAAAGGCTGTCTTCTCTTTCCACCTCAATGAGAGTGTTATCCTTCTTTCTCTCTGTCCTGCCCCAAAAAATGACAAGGAAATTGCCATTCAATGCCTAGGTGTGGTCAGGGCCCTCAGAGTCTACCTGAAAGCTGCAACCACTCTTCACAAGAGTCTGTATTTGTCCTGTCTGTGGAACCTTGTAAAGAACACCCTGCTTCACCATTGCCTGGTTTCTCAAACCACTAATTTTCAGGCCCTGTACCCGAAGGCAAGCTGCCTTAACTTGTTACTGAGTATTTTGTTTGGGTATGATTAAGGTAATAGGAATTTTGACTTGTAAATTTCTTACCTGTAGCTTCACACAGTGGGTGGCGGTTTTAGGAGTATTCTTTGGGGACATCCCTAGCAAAAGATTTTGCCAGTGTCCAATCACCCGAAGGTAGCATTCTAATACCCATGGATACCAGTCCTGTACTTCAAGATAAGGAATTTTACAGGTAAGTAAAAATTCTCATTTTTTTTTTTTTCCCCGTTTATAAACACTCCTCAAACATCTTCATGACAGTGCATGGGTCTATAGTAGCTTAAAGGAGATTTCCACCATTTGCAAAAAATACCTTTTATCCATATTTCAAAAAATGTGCATTTATTTTGCATTGGAGACTGCAGTGGTGCATTGCTCGGGCTTCTGGAGACTCTTCAGCTCTGCTCCTTTGTACAAACCTTCACTTACAGAGCTGGAGGAAATTTCAATGCACTACAAGTGCCATGATGTCACTACTCCATTGAGAACTACAGTCCGTCTCTAGTGGCAGATGGGACTTGTGGGTTTTTCATTCACAGTATCAAATATAATGGGAGCTGTGGGGAACAGTACCTTTTGGATACTGTAAGTATGGGTGTAACTTTTTTTTTTTTTTTTTTTTTTTATTGCCGGTTTGCAGAAAATGACACAAATGTAAATGTCACTCTGTTCTAGGTCTATGTGATTTCTAGTGTTTTTTTTTTTTTTTTTTTGATGAAAAACAAAAAGTTGTGAAATTTTTTGCCTTTTTTTTTTTTTTTTTTACCTAGGTGGAAGTGAAGCCATATGTGCTAGATGATCAGATGTGTGACGAATGCCAAGGCACGCGCTGTGGTGGGAAATTTGCCCCCTTTTTCTGTGCCAATGTGACCTGCCTGCAGTATTATTGTGAATACTGCTGGGCTAGCATCCATTCCCGTGCTGGCAGGGAGTTCCACAAACCACTGGTGAAAGAAGGAGGTGATCGACCTCGCCATGTCCCTTTCCGTTGGAGCTGAACACTGCACCCATCACTCACCAAAGGTCTGGGAGATGTGCATCATCTAGGCTCCTCAAGATCTACAGAAGAATTTGGTCTTTATGTTCTTTTGTATTATAAATATTAGTTACAGCCACCTTACTGAGTGTAACTGTCCTGAATTTTGCACTTTGATTTCTACCTATATATAATTGAAAACATCTGCTTGATACCTTAACTTTACGTCACAGGAGTGTTGTAAGTAGAGACATCTCATTAGGCTGGTGCAAGTTCCTCTCTCTGCCATGTTGTTGTGGGTGTGGTGAAGAAATTCTCAACTGGAGCATGCACTTAAATATCTGGTTCACAATGTATCTTACTCTCACCCCATAGAAGATGACTTACCAAAGGCCTCATAAGTGGATAATGTAGCAAAAACCTTAGCAATCCATCAGTCTTATCTCATTCATGCAGTGAAGTATAGTGAATGTCATCACTGCTTTATAAACCTACAACATCTCCAGCTTGTATGGGTATTTAAGAACCATGTATTTTGTAACCTAAGTTAAAAAAAAAAAAAAAGTATATCTTATAAAGTGAATCAGATTTTTTATATGTATATTTTATTTTTTATCTTATTTTGCTGTGTTTTATTTTTTATTTTATTTTTTTATTATTGAGCAGGTTATGTTTGACAGATGTAGACCTTTTTAGTGTTATGTACATGTATGCTGCAATAGCTTTTGCTGCTATTTAAACAAAAATGGTGTTTGGTAATTCCAGAATACTCTATTCAGGCTAGGGTTTCTGTGACTTAAAAATACAAAATGAAGTTAAAAAAGAGCTGCTGGTAAATTGAGTTAGAAACTTCCGAGGAAGGTCGTCCTTAATTTTTTTTTTTCTTTTCCTACTGCATGTTTGATAATCTGATAGTTGCATGCAATAATAAACCACATCATATTCAACTTGACCACAATGCACAAATAAAATGTCTATATAGACTAACAATGCTAAATAATAATATAAAATATGACTGGAGGAAGGCATGTCTGATTATCTGTAATGCATCTAAAAGAATACGGTTAGTTCATTACAGATTTTTTTTTTTTTTTACAACCAGTAAGTAAAATAAATGTAGGAAATTAAGTAAACGAAAAAAGTATAGTAGAAAAAAAAAATAATTAAAGATGCGGTGCTCTGTTATATTGTGCAATTTATTTTATGTAGTAAAGTGATTATGTCCTGTACTGTGATCAGATGTAACTTAAGGCCTCTGTGTTTATCTGACAGCTTGTTAGTTGATAGTTAAACAAAAACATGAGCTCTTTGTTAGTTACAATTCCCTATTTTTGTGTTTTTTGTTTTTATTTTTTTATTATATTTTCTGTAGAGTATTTTTGTAGTTATTTTAGCCCAAGCTCGGCACACTAATTATTCCGTAATCTATTGTTCTCAGACACTACCAAAATGATTGAATATATTATCTGTTGGACATGCAAGGCACAAAAATGCTAAATTAATGTCTGCCTTGAAAATGTATCAGGGTAAGGTTTAGTTTTTAAGACAAACTAAACTTTTATCCTATGTTTATCCTGTGAAGCTTGAAGATTTAGTCCTGCTAACAGTGGGCATTTTTTAGCACAAGGCTGTTTGCAGATAATATTTATTGGTGTACAAGTCTTGAAAGTACTCTGACTCCCTTTAAGAAAGGAACTTCCCCATTTAATAGATTAATCACAGGTAGTTTACCTGCAAAAGATGGCATGTCTGTGCACAGAGAGCATAATAATTTCTTTTGTTCCCTGAAGGATTTACTGCAATTTCATTCTTTGTGGGCACAAAAAGTATATATTTTTCTCATATATTTGTATGTTAAGTTGCAAATGTAAGACATAAAGTAATTATTTTTTTATATTTTATCTTTATTTTTTGCTTTTGAATGTTATATTCAAGCTGAAAAATGTGGGAGCTACATCTTTATGTGCCCTCTGCATTGCATATCCTTTTGGAGCTATTTGAAGCTATAACTTTTGTTAAAAAAAAAAAAACAAAAAAAACAAAATCTGTCATCTGTAAAAAATGTTTCGTTATGCACTACTATTTTTACCTGGGCAATTTTTCACAGTCCACTTCTGTTGTTTGTTTTTTTTTTTTTTTTTTTTGTTTGTTTTAATAGATTTTTTTTTTTGACATAATCTTTTGCAATACCTCAAATTTTGAATATAGGAAAAAAATATTTTCTAAGTAAGTTTATTCAGAAATATATATTAATTTAATTTTTTCAAAGATGATTTAATATTGCTATTTTTTTGTTGTTTCCATGCTTTATTTGCTTTTTTATGTTAAGATAATTTGAAAAAAAAAAATTAGAGCTTTGTAAGTTTATATGACAATTTAATGAGACAAAAATCTACCTAATTGTGAGAATAAAGCCTTGAGATCATTAGTCAAGGAAAAAAATAGCAGAGACCCACAAAATTATATATAATAACCATGTTATAGTTGGTGCTCAAAGCAAGGACTGGTAAATTAAAAAAAATTATTTGTATGTTAATAATCAAGTGTTGATTATGCATGACTGACCAGAATTGTGAAAGAATTCTTCTATTTGTCTTTTTTAGAAAACTTATTTTTTAGTTTGTTAAATTATGGTGGTCTTTACTTTTTGTTTTTCCCAATTTGTAAACCTGTGAGCCCCAAATTCTGTTAATTCATGTTAACCTATTTGCTGTAAGAGGAATCCGCAGTTTTTTCTTTGCCTGACCCTCTTACAACTAAGTGGTTTAGCAGGGTCCTTTTCGCAAATAATATTTTTTAAAATGCATTTTCAATTGCAACTTAACTAAAAATGTTGGATGTATCAGTTCAGTTGGTTGCCTTTCCTTGGTGTTAGACTTGAATTAGTCAATATTTTGAAGGCAGACTTAATCTTGATTATTTGTTGTTACGTGCAATACTGTTTGTACTGTTTATATAAAAAAAGAAAAAAAGAAAAAAAATGCATAAATCTTATTGCAGATTTATTTTCATTGCAAACATTGTGGGTTCCGTAAGATCATTTTTCTACTGTCAGATATGTACCTTTTTCTTCATGCTGGTATTTTTTCAATAGTAATGTAGCCTTTGTACTGAGACAAGATTTTCATTGTTATTTTTAGAAAGATTTTTTGCTAAGAAAAAAAAATGAAAACATATTTACATATTTTTCATTTTTATTTTATATTCTCCCTAGAGTGCTTTCTCAACCATAAATAACTGTTGTTCCTCGGAGGTACTTTCAGATCTGGTCAATGTCATTAATATTATTTTGTATTTTTACTTGGAATAAATTAATTTTATTATGCTAATTGTTTAAAAAGTTTATTTTTTTCATTTCAGTTATTTTTGACGCTAAAGAAACCTTTGTAATATTGTTACTAAAGTGTCTAATTTTTTGAAAAGCAAAGCTTTATGTATTAACATGCTGATGTGGTTTACAATGGTGTGGCAGTGATGAAAATGGTTGGTTATGTAAAGTGATTTAAATAATGTAATGAACAATTGGGCAATAAAAAAATGAGTGAAGCAGAAACACATTGTACTGTTTAGCAGCATTTAATTTCCCTTCTATATCTTGGAGTAATATGGTGGGCGTGTTGTATTTTTTTTTTTTCTTTTTTTAAGATTTCCCCACATTTGCCCCAAAGTTTCAGGATGCTGTGATGACATGCAATGAACTTCTTGAGACAAACTCGAAAGGAGACTAATAAATATATATATATATATATATATATAATTTTTCATGATAGTTTTTGGTTAAGTTTTATTCTTACCTATGATTATTATTATTTTTTTTTTCTTTGTAGAGCTGGGTAAAGTTAGAACCAATGTCCGATTTTAACTGATAGACAAAAAGTGTTGCAAGGCAGGGGTGGCTCACTTACATAAGACGTTATGGCGTAAGGCATTGCAATGGAAAACAAAATGGTGCAAAAGATGAGCACCCCAATCTAGAGGGACGTCTTCTACAGGCCAGGATGGACGAATGGTTCTTATTCAAAGGTTCTTTATATGATTGTTAGCACATCCAATGCCTTTGGGGTTTTATTATCCACTTGCCTTCCAGGAGATTTACCACTCCTTCATGACCGGGTCAGTTTTTGCTATAAGGTGCTGTGTTACTTTAACTGACAATTGTACGGTAATGCAACTCTGTACATAAAGCAAATTTGTCATCCCCCCCTCCACACATACACACACACTTACACACACGTAGCTTTGTTTTGGTGGTATTTGATCACACCTTGGTTTTTTGTTTTTTTTTGTGCTATAAATAAAGACTAACAATTTTGAAAAAAAATACAATATTTACTTTTTGGTATAAAACATATCCAATAAAAAAAATCTAATTTCTTTATAAATTTAGGCCAATGTGTACATTTTTTTGGTAAAAAAAAAAAAAATACCAATCATATATTGGTTTTCACAAAAACTATACAAACTATGGTGTATTTGTACTGAAATTATTCTTTTTTTTTTAATACTAGTAATGGCGGCGATCAGCGACCTCTAGTAGGATTGCAATATTGCAGCTGAAAGTGTGACATTGACACTTTGTGGGAACCAGTGACACCAATACAGTGATCAGTGCTAAAAATATACACAGTCACTGTATTAATGACACTGGCTGAGAAGGGGTTAAACATCTAGGGCAATCAAAAGGTTAACTGTGTGCTTAACAAGTGTTTTGTGTACACAGTGTGGTGATTTTACTAGGAAAGAAGCAGAAGAAAATCTAGCAGATCGCCGTTGACAGTACACCTTGTTTACATAGGCAGAGTTGTGTCCTGTCACTCTCCTCGATCAACGGGTGCCGGCTCTCATCCATTGGCTGGCACCTGTTGATCAGCTTCTGCTGTCACTAGTCACAACAGAAGCGGCACACCCCCTACACCAGGAAGTGCAAAACCATGGACATATACGTGATTTTGCACAGAACGGCCGCCCTATAGCAATATATTTTCTGTAACGGGGTCGCTGCTCAGAAAATTGACCTTTTTTCTGTTTCTTTTGGCGTCCCTTGTAACTGGGACACAAAGTGATGGGAAACCCAGAATGTTATGGTTGACAGAATGGCAAGTTGGAAAATCCTCTGATGTGAATGTTTTTTTGTTCTGGTGCCCAGGGCCATGGTTAAGGGAGTACCACAAGGCCTTCTGTACTAGGCCCAGGCAGACAGGGGGGCCCAGACAGTAAGTGAATCAGATTTGGGTACGGAGGGTGATAGGCGGGGTGGCAATTACTGGAACTGATCCCCTGTATGGCTCGCTGTGCAGCAGCTGAAAGCTGGCTTCTTCTCCTCTCCCTCCTGCTAGCTTTTAGCTGCTGCAGAGAGAGCCATACAGGGGATCGGTCCCAATAACTGCCCCCCCCCCCCCGCCGCACCCATGACACTTCATGTGCACCATACATTTTCTCCTTTTGCCCAGACACCCTTGTGTGCCCCCACAGTGCTGCTGGCTTCCCTCCTCTCCTTCTCACCAGCAGCTGCAACTACACAATAGGAACCTTCATGGTGGAGAAGGGTCCTGAAAATGTCACATGTACCAGCCCCTTTCCTGAATGAACACAATGAGTGATCTGTACTGATCGCTCACTGTGTTCATTCATAAATGAAGCATAGTAAACTGTTTCTTTGTTTCTGTTTTTTGGAGGGGGGCCCTGTCACCTTGGCTGTATGGGGCCCCGGGTTTCTAACATCTCAATTCCTGCTGCATCTCCAAGACAAGCAGTTAAGGAAAGTCTCTTAACCCCTTGACACCGATGGCACACAAATATGCAGCCTCACGGAACTGGGCTTTTTTTCGTGGGGCCGCATATTTGCGTACCTGTCTTTGTGCTGGGAGCGTGCTCCCAGAACAGAGACCGTGGTGTCACTGAGAGCCCCGAGTCCCGTTCGAACGATCGGGACTCCTGATTCCGGGTCACGTGATCAGTCACCGTGCAGCTCGGCCCCCTTGTTTTTTCTCTCTATGAATGGAGAGGAGATATACATTGTATCTCTCTAACTCCTGACATAGAGAGATAAAAAAAAGAAAAATACCTAGATCAAGGTTTGATCTAGTGCAGTACCAGGGTTAGTGTTTGACCTTGACCTTTGACTCTGACCTTGACCCAAAGGTCAGGATTTGAAATAAAATTGGTGTCAGTTAGCGTTAATGTCAGTGTGTTTTAGGTAAAATTAAAAAAACAAAAACAAAATGCGCACTATTGTTTCTGGGCTGTACTACAGGTACAAACAACAAATAACATACACATATATGGTATCGCTGCGATCGTCAAGAACTGGAGAATTTATTTTGGGTTGTTCTATGGAGGTAGGTTATGATCATAACAAGAAACACACAGTAAAAAAAAAAAAAAAATCTTTTTTTTTTTTTTTTTAGCTATTTTGGGCCAGTTTTCCTTTGATAATAAAAAAAAATTAGGAGCTATCCATTACCATTTACCACCAAATGAAAGCCCAATTTGTCCTGAAAAAAACAAGGTATAATCCACATGGATGTACAAAGTAGTTGTGATATGTACGGTTTTACTAACACATGTCAATGTTGCAGAATTGTGCTTAGGCATTTAATTTGTTTTACCCTTAGGCGTGAAGGGGTTAAAGTGCGTATACAGGAAAAATAAAATCTTTTCATGTGTAGCCCTTCTTTTTTTCTTTCTAAAACTAACCAGAAGAGCCTATAGATACACAGAAGTCATGTGTATATGAAAGGAAACGGCTAATATCTTTTTAATGCTACATCTTTCCATACATCCATGTTTGGTGTTTTAGGTAAATAATGTTTAAAACATCCTTTTTACCCAATGTTTGTCCATATAAACATTTTTTGATAGGTTGGAGCTCATTATTTTAGTTCAGGTCTAGTTTGAGCACTTGGTTGTAAAGGCTGAAGGTTTTTTTTACCTTCATGCATTCTATATGCATGAAGGTAAAAAAAACCTTCTCTGTGCACCAGCTTCCCTAATACTCACCTGAGCGATGTGCACTGGAGTTTCGGCTATCCCGGGACTCACTCTCCTCATTGGCTGAGACAGGAGTGGGAGCAGTTGGCTCCCACGGCTGTCAATCACAGCCAGTGACCCAATGAGAAGAGGGGGTGGGGCCGAGCTGCGGCTCTGTGTGTGAATGGACACATGGAGCAGCAGCTGGGCAGTATGCATGCTTGGGTTCCTGCCCCCATAGCAATCTGCTTGCTGTGACAGCACCCGACAGTAGGGAGGTGCCAGGAGTGCAGGCAGGGACCCAAGAAGAGGAGGATCCAGGCTACTCTGTGTAAAACCATTGCACAGAGCAGGTAAATAGAACATGTTTGTTATTTAAAATAAAAAAAAAATAAGCCTTTAGAATCACTTTAAGTATGGGAAAATATGGACTTTAGAATTCTGAAGTTCATGGGGGTACTGATAAATAAAATTGCTAATTTTCTTTACATAAACCATTTTGTATCTAAAACCTGACATAAATGCAATTTAACCACTTGCCCTCCTGAGGATTTACCTCCCTTCATGGCCATTTTTTGTGTTACAGCACTGCGTTACTTTAACTGACAATTGCGCGGTCATGCAATGCTGCATTCAAATTAAATTTACGTCCTTTTGTCCCCACAAATTGAGCTTTCTTTCGGTGGTATTTTATTGCCTGTGCACTTTATTTTTTGTGCTATAACCAAAAAGACTGACAATTTTGAGAAGAAAAACAATATTTTAGACTTTTTGCTATTAAACATGTCCAGTAAAAATTTTTTAAAAAAATCAAATTTTGTCATAAATTTAGGCCAAAATAAATTCTGTGACATGTCTTTGCTAAAAAAAAAAAAAGGATCCAAATGCGTGTAAATTAATTGATTTACGTGAGAGTTATAGCATTTACAAATGGCAGTATAGATAATGGGATCTTTTTTTTTTCTACTAGTAATGGCGGCAATCGGCGACTTTTAGTGGGACTGCGGCAGATATTCTGACACTGGGGACACCCCAGTGACAGGGTAACTTACTTTCGTAGGGGAAAAAAATATATAGCATATACAATAATTACACAAACCGTATTACATTTGAATGTTAAAAAAAAAAAAGACCTTTCCATTTCAATCTACATCATTGTAAGAATCAATAGAATATGGCAACCTGGAGGCCTTCTGTGCAAAGTTTTAAATACAGACCTTCCCCAATAATGTGATTTCATGCTTGTGTGATTGGTTCCCAGCTTTCCCAGAAGTCTGCACTAAGATATGAGGCAAATTTTAGACCTATACTGCAACAAAAATAACCCCTTGGGAATATTTTACCAAAAATGATAATTCTAAAAGGATGAAAACCCTGAAATTTTGCTCATTAGGATACTGCAAGTGCAGCCGCTGATTAATAATGAAAAGGTTGTGTGCAGAGTGAATCTGACGGAATAACAAAGTGCTATTTTGTCAGAGCTGAAAGAAGTAGGAATCTGCAACAGAGTTAACATTCCTGCAATGTACATTGATCACCCAGAAAGGATTGTGTTTTCTTTTTGCAACAAAAGTGGCGGTACTCTTTTAAATTCCTGTTGTCTGGGCCACCAACTTTCAGTGAAGTTATAAACCCCCATTTTCCCCAGTACTGAAGCTCATCACACCACATTTTTTTTTCTTGGTTCTCTGTTCCCCTCCTTTCTTCCATTGTCAGCTGAAGCCTTCATGATTTGTCTGCCTTCTGTGTTTCAGAGGCCTTTGATTTCCATTGCAATCACTGCACTGGAGGTATACAAATATACACAGTACATGGTTTCCCACTGTCAGAAATTTGGAGGTGACGACAACTCAGCTGCTTAGGTTTTATGTAATGCAAGCAAAACAAATGTTGGAAATTGCTTAGCCCCTTGACGCCGACAGCACACAAATATGCGGCCTCACGGAACTGGGCTTTTTTTCTGTGGGGCTGCATATTTGCATACCTGTATTTGTGCTGGGGGTGCGCTCCCAGCACAGAGACCGCGGTGTCACTGATAGCCCCGGGTCCCGTTCTAACGATCGGGACTCCCGATTCTGGGTCACGTGATTGCAGTGATAGCCTCTGATTGGCTATCACAGTGATCATTCAAAGAGCGAGAAAAAACAAGGGGGCCGGGCTGCACAGTGAAGAAGAGAGATACACTGTATCTATCTAACTCCTGTCAGACATAGAGAAAAAAAAAGTTTGTAAAAAAAACAAAAAAGATGTAAAAAAAAAATAAAAAAGAAAGAAAAATACCTAGATCAAGGTTTGATCTAGTTCAGTGCCAGGGTTAGTGTTTGGGTCAAGGTCAAAGGTCAGGATTTAAAAAAAAAAAAGGTATCCGTGTCAGCGTTAATGTCAGTGTGTTTTTAGGTAAAAAAATACAAAAAGCGCACTATTGTTTCTGGGCTGTACTATGGGTACAAACAACAAATAACAGGCACATATATGGTATCTCTGCAATCGTCAGGAGCTAGAGAAATTATTTTGGGTTGTTCTATGGAGGTAGGTTATGGTCGTAACAAACACAGCTAAATAAAAAAAAAACAAAAAAAACCAATTTTTTTAATTATATTTTGGGCCAGTTTTCCTTTAATAAAAAAAAAAAATTAGGAGCTATCCATTACCATTTACCACCAAATGAAAGCCCAACTTGTCCTGAAAAAAAAACAAGGTATAATCCACCTGGATGTACAAAGTAGTTGTGATGATATGTACGGTTTTACTATCACATGTCAACATTGCAGAATTGTGCTTAGGCATTTAGATTTGTTTTACCCTTAGGCATGAAGGGGTTAAGCTTAGTTAGTACTAAATTATCATACAAGCCTTGACACTTGCTTGTAACACTTTGCAAAGTTTGTAATCTTAACCTTTTTATTATTTTACTGTTCAAAAATAAAAATTACAGCTGTCTAGTTGTATGAACTATGCTTAACTTGTCAGCCTTTTATATTGACAAGTTTGTCTCTTGTAGATGCTATAAAATCTGACTGCATTCCTGTAAAAAACAGTGTACATGTTTTTGCAATCTTTATTTTCATGGTCAGAATATTTGAACAATGGAAGAAAATCTTTCCAGACTTAAAAGGTAGGAGTGTATTTTCTATAAAGCACACACAAGAGGCAGCTTTAAGTGTCACTAAACTATCCATGCTAATCCTAATCTTGCACAATGTCCTAAACAAGAGCAGCGTTTGGATCTAAAAAAACCCTTTTTATTCTGATATGAGCACATACTGTATTTGGAATTCTGTTCCCTGCTCTATACCAACTACAACTTCCATAAATCCTTTCTCTGCCACTTCTAATTCACATACATCACTATTATAATTTAAGAGTGGGTGATTTTAGATTTTTACCTGCTTGTCCTGGCTGTATCAGCATGTAGTAATGTAATTCTTCTCGGAAGAACACCGAAGGCGGGTGGCTATGTTTTTAACAGTGGGACCATGTAGAGTGAATGTTGCCACTCTCAAAAAGAATGTTGAAGTGTATAATTTAAATCTTTTTATCTTGAACTAAGAACACAGGTCCTGTATTGTATGATTATGGGTTATATGCAGCTACCTTAACCACTTGCTCTCCAGAGGATTTACCCCTCTTCCTGACCAGGCTATTTTTTGAGATATGGCGCTGTTACTTTAACTGACAATTCTGTGGTCATGCAATGCTGCACCCAAATCAAATTTATTTATTTTTTTTCTTTCCCCATGAATGGAGCTTTCGTTTGGTGGTATTTGATCACTTCTGCGTTTTTATTCTTTGCGCTATTAAAAAAAAATATTTTTTACTTTTTGCTATAAAACATTCAGTAAAGAAAATTTTAAACATTTAATTTAAGCAAAGATATGTAACAGAATACATTTCGATCTAAATTTATGATGAAAAGAAAAAAAAAATACCAATACGTGTAAACTATTTGGTTTATGTGAAATTTATAGCATCTACAAATGGAAAGGTGTATGTATATATACTTTTTTTTTTTTTTTTTAAGTAATGGCACCTAGCAGTGACTTAGTGTGTGCCGGCGGTGGGTATTCTGACACTGGGTGGGAAATAACTGCCACTGACCTCCCCAGTGACACTAATACAGTGATAAATACTAATAAAAAGCACTGACACTATACTAATGGCACTGGGCAGGAAGGAGTTAACATCTGGGGCCATCAGAGGGTTAACTGTGTCCTGTGTTTGTTTTACTATGTAAGCATCCTGCTTTGTATTGCAATACAAAGCAGCATGTGGGTGCTATCAGGGGAGAGATCTGCATTGTTTACATACAGACCTCTCCCCTGTCACTGTTCCTCGTGATCACTGGGTGTCGGCCAGGACCTGGTGATAAACAGCTGTACCTGCCAATGGCGGCAGGGGTAGGGCAGTGTGCACACGCCCTCTACCCGCAAATGAAAAATCACATATATGTTTGTGATTTTTGTGCAGTCGTGCTGCCCTGTAGCAGTAGTTTTGCTATAGGGCAGTTGGGAAACGGTTAAGGTGCTTGGACGCTGGCAAAAAAAATGTTGGGTCTCCAGAGCCCACCCTATATCCCCACCCAACCCAAGGGACTCCAGTTTTTAGCTAGTGTCCTTAGGTGATGGACCTGCTCGCTGGAGATTCTTTCCTTTAACTTTCAGTTTGTTTTTTTTAAATCTGCCCTGCCTGTCAATATCTAGCTGCTTACTGCTCTGTGCTATCTTGGTGTTTTCTGGATTGGTTACTCTGTGTGTACTTAGTGGGTCCTGGATACAGTCCTCATTGTGGGGCCTCTCTGTAATGTTTGCTTTAGGTGCTCATCTTGGTATGTAGCACAATATGTGTAGTTAACTGTAGGATGCTATACAGGTCCAGTCCCTTGGTCTATTTCTATGGTTCTCAGATCCTGAGGACCCCTTTGGGGGTATGTCTGCTGTGAGGCGTCAAGCTTGAACCTCTAATAGGTTCAGTGTTGTGGATAAGGTAAGATGGGGCTTTTACAAACACAGTCTGCCGTGTATAGCACATGAGGTTCTACAGGTAGTGGGTGTTCATTTCAGTGTGGTAACCCTGGCATTTGCTAATTATAATAAGCAATTTAAACTTGGCTCTTTCTCTCCTCCTATCCAGACTTTGTGTCAGGAGAAAGTGCTAACTGCATCATGATTCCTGGATCTACCTTTCAGCTTGTCTTTTCTGCCAAAAATGCACATAGTTAGTTTTGTTTCTGCCCTCCTGCTGCCATCTTCTTCAAAGACACAGGAACATGGTTAGTGCCTGGGTTATAAGAAAACAAGCACCAGAGGGGGCAAAGCTAAGGGTAGCATTAAAACAGAAGATAAATGGTTCCTCATAAGCCTAATGCATGATGGTTAGGGCCACCTTTGTGGTCTCATTCACTGTCAGGCTGTGGGGGGAAGACCATTGCTGGGAGCGGCTCAAGCCAACATGAGAAAATTCATATGGCAGAGTGGAACACAGCAAGTTGTTATTCATTGGAAGATGAATGGCCGGGCTGTTAGATAATACTACTTTACTGCATGTGCTCTGTTGTTAGGCTTTTGAGTTGCCAGTCTTGTTTTCACGTGTTATAAATGTGCTTATATTCCTACACTTAGCTTTGCCCTCCCCCCCCTCTCTAGGGTTTGTTTTTTATTTTATGTCCAATGAGCTGGAGAGCAGCTGAAGCTAGTGTAATAGGATGGAGTTCTTTTTAACCCTACTGGGTTTATTTTCCGATTACAAAGCACCTGGGTTATAGCACCTCTTTTATATGCGGATATGTCTAACCCTATCCATTCCACACTCTACAAGCATCGGTACCCCCTCCCTCCCCCTCTTAGAGTTTCCCAGTTAGGAATGACAGATGCAATGGAGCTGTGACAAAAGGCCCAAATATCACCTGTGCTACAGACTGCCCCCATTAACCTCTAACCATGAGTCAGGGTGATACTTGTGCAAGGCCAGTCTGCTAAAGGCAGATATTCCTGCCACTAGGTATGAATTATTTACACTTCTAAAACCTTGTTTGCCGAGGCCAAAAAGGCTAAGCGGTCTCTATTTTGAAAAGCAGAACATCCTTTCCTTGAGGATATTATGGAGGGAAGTATTGATCAACCTGATTGTGTAGCAAAAGCTGCTGAAAATTTTCCCTCCCCTACATTTGATAAGGTATAAGCTGCAGCTTCATGGCAAAAATATAGGTGTAACATATTGCAAAAGGTACAGTTTGCCTTTTAAGGCTGGTACACAGGTGCTGAATATCGGGCGGTTCAATAGACTAGCTTTTGGGCTGAATGTTGGATGGTTTCTAATGACCAACTTAGGCTTAGTATGGTAACCTTTTTTTTTTTTTCTTTTCCCGTTCAGCCTGCTGCGTTGAATGAAACAAACCTCCCTATTTTGCCATTTGGTTGATAGGCATTTTGCAGTCCTCTTAACAGCCTTATTTTCTCTTAAAGGCCTAGGCCTGCAACCAGCTACTGCTCCTATATCCATTTGGCAGACTATTGCTAACTCAACAGACATGTGCATAGAAAATGCCTGCCTCTGAAGATCCTGTTCTAATACAAAATTGTAATGCCAAAGACATCAGCTATAATTGTTCTGTCAACTCCAGAGAATGTGCCTGATCTCTGTGCACATGTGCAGGATTTTGTGACTAAAGGCTTGCTCTGCTGAATTTGTTTGTAAAAACTGCTTCTACACGTGCCTATTAATAGTGAATGCCTTTCTTTTAGGGAATTCCTTGTTAAATTTATCAAGGATGTCACGGGGGAATGGTACCTTTGTCCCACAAGAAGAAACCTAAGTCTACTAATCATATGGCTACTACTACGTCTGGTGACACCCTGGGATTTCCTCACTTTTGAAGGATTTTCTACCACTTGCCGGTTTGGCTTTAGGGTAGGAAGTGTGGAGATTTCTTCCCTATAGGACACCGATGGCAAAATAAAAAAAAAATCCAAAATGAAAAAAATGTCTTTTTAATAAGATGTTTGTCTTTAATTATACTTGTTAAACTTTGTCTCTAAATTTACCTCTCCTCTGAAGCCTAATCTGTGTTTGGACTGCTCTCCAGAGGTGATTGATAGCCTGGTTTAACCCTTTTTGTTTTTGGCCAACAAATGCACCACAACCCTGTACAGTGGCAGTGCTTCCTCATTCGCCTGCATGTTGAGTTTGGTGGGCTTGCTGAGTGGTACATTAGGTAGATTTTGCCACAAGTGTGAAGTATTGTAACCACAGCATGTAAACACCCCCATAAGAGGGCTGTAAAATATTTGCCTCAACCATCCATTTTTGCCCCCCTCCCCTCCAAACCACACTATAAAACTAAGCCTAAATATTGACCATTGCTGGATTGTATCAGCATGGTGTCTTCTTTTTAGCAGCTTTAAAACTGCATTGTAATGTATCGGGCAAGAAATCTCAGAGTCTTGACCAAGATCTTTCTTGCTCTTACTTGTGCCAGGCAGTGGCATCATGTGTGAGGCAATAGTGGTTTACATGGTTAGCTAATAATTAGGTGTTGCAAATCTAATTTACACCACTTACCATGCCAAGGAGTATCCCTTCTACTGTCAATATGTGCTAAATCAAGTGAAAATAATCTTAATAATGTAATTTTGCTACTGCCTTTTTGCCAAAACAAAATCTCATATAGCACAACCACATATCCATGTAAGGCACCGCTGTGACCTAATTAATACATACACAAAATATTACCTCCTATGCACAGCAATCATATAAAGTGTCCCCAAGCAGCTCATAATAAGAAACAGGCTTTGGATATTGTAGTATCATTAAAGGAAAACATTTTTCCATCAAAGGTAAAAATATACTCACATAGTTGCAAAACTGTCCCATGAAATGTACAAACCTACAACAATCACTGTGTCCACCAACTGCCTCATTCCTGCCACTGGCCACAGCACTTAGCGTCGTAGCTGGTCCTCTGACTTTTTGCTTTGATACATATTGCCGATGTTGAGAGAAGCTAAAGGGGGAGGAGTCTGTGTGATCATTCAGTAGTTTTACATCTACTATGCAGCTGCCATACTGTCTCATCAAGCTTTTTACATGCCCAACACTACCTTACATTTGGCTGTTATATGTTGGCAATCCATAGTAAAAGGATGCTCATATTTTCCCCAGGACAGAAGCAAAGATAAATTCTTGACTTATATGGATATACACCTCTCAAAAAAATTAAAGGAACACTTTTTAATCAGAGTATAGCATCAAGCCAATCAAACTCCTGGGATAGTAATCTGGTTAGTTAAGTAGCAGAGGGGACTGTTCATCAGTTTCAGCTGCTTTGGTGGTACTTACATTCAGAACAGGTGCACTAGATGGGCAATAATGAGACAACTCTAAAAACAGGAATGGTTTTACATGGTACCATTATGTCAATTAACAACCCCCTCTGCTACTTAGCTGACCAGATCAATACCCCTGAAGTTTATTCAGGTTTCAGATGTTTTGGTGTTAAACAGGTGCACTAGATGGGCAATAATGAAATGACCTCCAAAACAGAAATGGTTTTACAGGTGGAGGATACTGACTTAATTTTTCCCCTGATCATCTTTTCTGACTGTTTTTCACTAGTTTTGCATTTGGCTAGGGTCTGTGTCAGTACTGGTAGCATGAGGCGATACCTGGACCCTACAGAGGTTGCACACGCAGTCCAACTCCTCCAGGATGGCACATCAATCCATGCCACTGCCAGAAGGTTTGCTGTGTCTCCCAGCACCAATTCAAGAACATGGTGGAGATTCCAGGAGACAGGCCATTACTCTAGGAGAGCTGGACAGGGCTGTAGAAAGTCCTCAACCCATTAGCAGAACCAGTAGCTGCTCTATTGTTGAGGAATAGGATGAGCACTGACAGAGCCCTACAAAATGACCTCCAGCAGGTCACTGGTGTGAATGCCTCGGACCAATCAGAAACAGACTTCATGAGGGTGGACTCAGGGCCCAAAGTCCTCTAATGGGCCCTGTGCTCACTGTTCGACACCATAGTGTTCAATTGGCATTTGCCATTGAACACCAGAATTGGCAAGTCTGCCACTGGTTCCCTGTGCTTTTCACAGATGAGAACAGGTTCCCCCTGAGCATGAGACAGATGTGAAAAAGTCTGGAGAAGCTGCGGAGAACGTTATGTTGCCTGTAACATCTTCAGCATGACCATTTTGATGGTAGGTCAGTGATGGTCTGGGGAGGTATATCCATGGAGGGACGCACAGACCTTTACAGGCTAGACAATGGCACCCTGACTACTATTAGGTATCGGGATGAAATCCTTGGACTTATTGTCAGACCCTACGCTGGTGCAGTGAGTCTTGGATTCCTCCTGGTACACGACTATGCTTGGCCTCATGGGGCAAGAATATGCAGGCAGTTTCTGGTGGATGAAGGAATTGATACCATTGAATGGCTCCCACACTCGCCTTACCCAAATCCAACTGAACACCTCTGGGATATCAAGTTTTGGTCCATCCAATGCCACCAGGTTGCACCTCAGACTTTCCAGCTCAGTTATGCCCTGGTCCAGAGCTGGGAGGACATACTCCATGACACCATCCGTCGTCTCATTGGGAGCATGCCCCGATGTTGTCCATTGCAGTACCATTTTGAGTTGCTGCAATGAAAAGTAAACAAAATGGACTAGCTTGCGGCATCATTTTTTCACTTTGATTTTCAGGGTGTCTTTGAATTCAGTCCTCTGTAGGTTCATCATTTCCATCAAGTGATGGGACATCGTTACATTTCTAACACATTGCCCAGTCCATATCAGTACAGATATCCAACATATTTTTCCCCATTGAAAACACATCAGATCTCAAAGTGTTCCTTTAATTTTTTTGAGCAGTGGTTGCATGTGTGTGACACACACACGCAAATTGTAAGTGGAAGTGATATAACACTCTTTAGCTGCTGCTGCTGCTGCTGCGTGTTGAGACACCTAGCTAACAGGAGGAAGGCTTCACTTTTGTCATGCACTGCTAGGAATACGAAGTCCTGTCAGAGCTTACTGAGCTTCAAAGAGGGCAAATTGTTGGTGCCCACTTAGCTGCTGCCTCGGTAGCTGAAGTTGCCAATTTATTTGCTGTGTCGTGAGGTACAGAATAAAAGGTAATCTTATAGTTTTTGGGAAACCATCACCATGGTCAACTGACCAAAAGAGACAACATAATGGGTTGCTCGCGGGAGCTCATGAATTAAAGTGTGGTATCGTGATAGGTTGTCACCTGTGCAAAGTTGACGTAACTGGGAACAACAGCAACTCAGCCACAAAGTGGTAGGCCACGTAAAATGACAGAGCGCGTTCATTGCATGCTGAAGCGCACAGAAGTCTCCAATTGTCTGCAGAGTCAATAGCTAAAGACCTCCAAACTTCGTGTGGCCTTCAGATTAGCACAACAGTGCATAGAGAGCTTCATCGAATGGGTTTCCATGGCTGAGCAGCTGCATCAAAGCCTTACATCACCAAGTACAATGCAAAGCGTCAGATGCAGTGATGTAAAGCACACCGACACTGGACTCTAGGAACAGTGGAGACGTGTTCTCTGGAGTGACGAATCATGCTTCTCTGTCCGGGAATCCGATGGATGTGTCTGGGATTGGCAGTTGCCAGAGTGGTATTTGCCTGACTGCATTGTGCCAAGTGTAAAGTTTGGTGGAGGGGGGACTTTGGTGTGAGGTTGTTTTTCCAGAGGTTGGGCTTGACTCCCTAACGCTAGTGAAAGGAACTTTTAAGGTGTCAGCATACCTAGCCATTTTAAAACATTTCATGCTCCCAATTTTGTGGCAACAGTTTGGGGATGGCCTGTTCCTGTTCAAACATGACTGCATACCAGTGCACAAAGAAAGGCCCATAAAGACATGGATGTGCAAGTGTGGGGTAGAGGAACTCAACTGGCCTGCACAGAGTCCTGACCGCAACCCAACAGAGCACCTTTAGGGTCTCGTCCAACATCAGTGCCTGACCTCATAAATGCGCTTCTGGAAGATGGTCAAATATTCCCATAGACACACTCCTAAACGTTGTGGACCGCCTTCCCGGAAGAGCTGTTATAGTTGCAAAGGATGGGCCAACTCAGTATTGAAGCCTACAGACGTAGACTTGGATGCCATTAAACGTCTGTCACTTTTTAAATTAATTAATCAATTAATTTTGCCTAGTTTAACCCTAGACCTTTACAAGATGGCATTCTCTCTCCAAGGGACAGGTTGATTCAGTCTTTGGCCAGTTAATTCATCTATTGCTGAGGGTGAGGGAACTAGTGCAGAAGTACACTGCTCAAAAAATTAAAGGAACATTTTGAAAACACATCAGATCTCAATGGGGGAAAATATGCTGGCTATCTTTACTGATTTGGACTGGGTAACGTGTTAGGAACATAAGGATGCCCCATCGTTTGTAGGTTGATCTTTTTCATTTCCATCCGAGGACTGAATTCAAAGACATCCCGAAAATCAAAGTGAAAAAATAATGCAGCAGGCTAGTACATTTTGCTGAAGTTTCATTTCACTCAAAATGGTACTCAGCAGTTTGTATGGCCCCCACGTGCTTGTGTGCATGCCTGACATCAGAGCATGCTACTAATAAGACTCTTGGTCTCCTGGGGTACTTCCTCCCAGATCTGGACCAAGGCATCACTAAGTTCCAGGCAAGTCTGAGGTGCAACCTAGTGGTGGCGGATAGCCCGGAACATGACATCGCAGAGGTGTTCTATTGGATTTAGGTCAGGCGAACATGGGCACCATTCACTGGTATCAATTCCTTCATCCTCCAGGAACTGCCTGCATGCTCTCGCCCCATGAGGCCAGGCATTGTCATGCAACAGGAGGAACCCAGGACTCACTGCAGCAGCGTAGGGTCTGACAATGGGTCCAAGGATTTCATTCCAATACCTAATGGCAGTCAGGGTGCCATTGTCTAGCCTGTAGAGGTGCATCCCTCCATGCATATACCTCCCTAGACAATCACTGACCCACCACCAAAACAGTCATACTGAACAATGTTCCAGGCAGCATAACGTTCTCCATGGCTACTCCAGACTCTTTCATGTCTGTCACATGTTCTCAGGGTGAACCTGATCTTATCTGTGAAAACCACAGGTCCCCTGCCAATTCTGGTGTTCAATGGCAAATGCCAATTGAGCTCTATGGTGCCAGGCAGTGAGCACAGGGCTCACTAGAGAACTTTGGGCCCTCAGGCCACCCTGTTTCTGATTGTTTGGTCAGAGAAATTCACACCAGTGACCTGCTAGAGGTCATTTTGTAGAGCTCTGTGCAAGGAGGAACAGGATAAGCACTGCCAAAGGAGCAGATACTGGTCCTGTTGATGGGTTAAGGACCTTCTAGGACCCTAGCCAGCTCTCCTAGAGTAAATGCCTCACTCCTGGAATCTTCTCCATGCACTTGAAACTGTGCTGGGAGACATAGCAAACCTTCTGGCAATGGCACGTATTGATGTGCCATCCTGGAGGAGTTGGACTGCCTGGGCAACCTCTGTAGAGTCCAGGTATCGCCTCATACTACTAGTAGTGACACTAGCCCTAACCAAATGCAAAACTAGTGAAAAACAGAAAAGATGAGCAGGGGAAAAAAAAGTCAGTGGCCTGCACCTGTAAAACCATTTCTGTTTTGGAGGTCATTTCATTGTTGCCCATCTAGTGCACCTGCTAAATAACACCAAAACAGCTGAAAACTGATTAAACTCCTGGGGTATTGATCTGGTCAGGTAAGTAGCAGAGGAGGTTGTTAATTGACTTAATGCTATACGCTGATTAAAAAGCGGTCCTTTAAATTTTTTGGGCAGTGTACTTTCTTCCCATCGTTTATGAAATCCCCACAACGATTACAAGTCAGTTGGTCCAAGCAGGAGACCTGGCCACCCTTGATTACAGGGGACTTGGCTGGCACTGGAGTCTTTTTTCCCCACAAGTAATATCAGCCAGTCTGACTTTGCATTCTCAAAGCATTATCAGCTAGTCTGACTTTGCATTCTCAAAGCATTAGACCGTAATAAGAAGTTATTCAATCTGAATACATATAGACAAGCCCTAAAAGTTACCATACTTTCATATGTTAGGAGCAGCCCGAAGTTTCCAGTAGCAGAGAGATTGAATCCTATCCTTGTGAGCCATGTGCATTTTAGGCACACACAAGAGACAGGTAGACTGACTCAGCTGGCAGCATATGACCCTAGGGGAGTGGTTTCTACCGCAGACGTATTCTAGGATGGGTGTCGCAGGTAGGAGACTCCAGCGGTTGGATTTCCAGGTCAAAACTACAGTCTAAGCCGTTCGGTCTCAGGCTGTGGTCCTGTACTAGATGAAGGGGACACTTTACTGACTCAGATGGGTGTGGTACATGAACCTGATAGGATGCTGAACAGGTGCTCCAAAGGCTCTACTGAATCAGAATGTTCTGTTCCCAAAGACCATTTTGCCATCTGCCGTCATGGTTGCTGGCTTTAACAGTGTATTAGTGTTCAGCTCTCAGGGGAGTCTCCCATGTAACTCACCCTTTTAACACAATGGGATCATAAGTATTTTTCTTGTAGCCTTCACTTTGGTGAGGCAAGTGTCAAGACCAGTGATCTCATTAGATAAGAAACCATTCACAGATTTACATAACTCAAGGTGGTGTTGAGACCCAGTTATTCTTCTTGGCTAGGGGTAATCCAGAGCTCCCGAACCAGTACATCCTTAGCTGGTCCCTCACTCTTCCACCAGTCTATCCAAAGGAAATTTCTTTTGAGTGAAAAAAGTAGAGGCTGAGAGATTGTGTTTCCAGCCCAAACCATATCCAGACAAAACATTTCTTCTCTTCCAAAAGGGACCCTGTACTGATGCTCCAAGATTCTAGTTCCTCCAGTTCGAGATGACACAAGGTGAAGGGCTTGGGATGGCATGTGGGGGAACCCCAACAGCTATTTTTTATTTTTTTTTCCTCTCCATGTCTAACAGCAGAGATAAGTCACTGGTAGTTGTTAGGTTAGTGGCATGTTCCATCTCCTTAACAAACTTTTAAATTTAAACTCTTAAAATTAAAGAGCTTGTGGTTACATTTGTGGTAAATCCCGCATGTGATCCAAAAATCGCATGCAATATTGCTTTGTGGATTGAGGCCAGTCATTTACATAGGCAGAACAGCTCTACCTAACCTAGCTTTTTAGAAGCCAAGTAGAAAACATTGCATCACAATTCCTGAAAGTAATTTAAAGACTTTACAGCTGGGTTGAAACCACAATAATTGCTGTATATTCGACCAGAAACATCTTACCCTCATGAGATCCTGGTGTACGGACATCGATGGAGGATAGGCAGGACAGCCAAACCAGTCCTCTTATGACTCGTTCTTTTAACACTACTAATGGGCTCAGCAGTCCTCAATACAGCTGATTTTGGCAGGAACTTCCACTCTCTTAAAATAGATTCTGCATAAGCTTTCAATACAGATACAACTTTCCATTTTCCTTCTGCCAATGTCAATTATTCTAATTTTCCCTTCCTGTCCACTGAATTTGTTCCTATGTTTTGCAGGGAATGGGCCATTGTGTGGGTTGCAACACTTCATAGCTATGCACTGGTCCTGTAGGCAAGGAAACTAGCATATGTATGCTGTCACAAACTGGCCCCAGGAAAAAGAAATTATGGATGTTACTGCAATATTAGGTTTTACAGTACTATTCCAGTATACTTTTTTGTAATTATGTTATTTTCCAATAGGCTCATAATACAGAGAGAAATAAAGCACTGTAGAAACATGTACAATCAGCAAGTACTTAGTAAAGATAGCTGATGCTACATGCATAGGATCCAAAGTATTTTGACATTATCAAAAGTGACATCGCAAATCAAAGCCATCCTGGATAGTAACCTAACCGAATAAGGTAAAACATTAAAATGTAGAGATTAATGAAGACTCATCATAGAAATAGGTGAACACCACAGTGTACCGTTTACCTGACAGTAAGGAAACGCACATAGTATAGAAAGAGAGGCATTACACAGCATGGTTGACAGATAGGGCTGGGGAACAGGTAGAACAGTGAGCTGACCAGTCAGAGAAAGACAGTTGGGGGAGGTAAAAGAGAAAAGGGGGGGGGGGGGGGAAGGAAGGGGGTGAGATACTCTCCCAGGGAGGTCATTCAGTTTGTGAGCACAAAGGGAGGTAGGCATCAGTATAGACAAAATAGTGCCAGGCTCTCCAAGTGGAGTGGAAGGTTTCTTCTGTGTTAAGGAAGACCTGCCAGCAACCCTGCATGTCGCATCATTCATTCACTTTAGTAAACCAAAGGGATTACGCTAACAGACAAGTTTGCTTTGACCATCCAACTGCTGAATGTAGTGAAGGCCTGTATCCCACTGTTGGAAGCAAACATATACTGTACTTCGTGATGGGTTGTTCTGACAGATGCAGAAAGCATGCTGCTGTGTGCTCATGCAAGTCAAGTGAGGCAAGTTGTTTGATTATACCCATCACCACCCAGCAAGGCTTAATTTTTGGACAGGGTCAGAATATATGGAGCCTGGTACACTCTTTCCACAGGTCCAGCATTCACTCAGGACTTGGGGGGTAGGCATGGTGGAGGGCACTAAGGACCCTATACCATCTCATTAGGATCGTGTAACTCGGCAACTGTGTGCTAGTAGCAATGGATGATTTTTGGGGCAAAGTGAAAAATATGTTCCCATTGCTTCAGTGTAAATAGTATTCCCAGGACAGAAGGAAAGGTGGAGCATAGTCAGACACCAGACTAATTAGGGAGGCATAAATGAGGGAAAGGCAGTGGTGAATTGGATCACCTCTATGACATATGCTACCATTGCAAATGCTTAATTGCCCATTAGGTAGCTAAATTGATGCTCCAATCCTGTGACAAGAACCTTCCCGCAGACTGTTTACAGGTTCTGCTAGGTGCTTGCATTAAAAAAAGGGCCTGTAGTATAATGTAAAGACACTGCTTTAAATAAAATAAAATAAAAAACCCTTGTTCTCCACAAATGTTGCATCTCTAATACTTCCAACTTTTCCAATGAAATTTCAGGACTGAGAGGTTTGTTCCACCCCAGCTATGTATTCCCCCACTTGAACATTCATCTTTTTTTTTTTTTTGCTGTTGCCCAAGTGGGCTACTTTAATGGTCCAGCATCAAAAAGGTAAATAGTGGTTAAGTACCCCTTTTTGGTGAACTATTGTCTTTGCTATGCATTGTATCAATGACAAAACTCTCCAGTGCACTGGGTCATGTCCCACTGAGTGTAATAACCCTGTTCAATAATTTTTTTATTGAAAAAGTTTCCAGTTCTTCAATCAAATTGTCTATAAAGCTGTTCATGTTGGTAGATTATTACATTGTGGTTTATCCTAAGGTTAGGAATAAGAAATAAGGAGCCTTCAGTGGGAAAATGGCAAAACATTTGCCTGATAAAAGCTATGATTAAAAATAGAAGCAGTTTAGTAAAACAGCTTCTTTTACATTAGATCAATTGAAAGCTTATTTCTCCACATCTCAATATCAGTGTTGGGTTGCTTGTTTTAGTGAGAGTCTTACTAAAGCCATGAAGACCTGTAAGAGGACTGTAAAGCCATAAGAATTTGATGTTGCAGCTTATAGCATGTACAAATGGATTTAATAAATGACTCCCACATAGAGTTTCCATTGTAACTGTTGAATGGGATGTTTTTAAGGGTTCTATTTAACTTGTAATACTGTTGTTGGTTCAAAGCTACAGCTATTTGGACCTCCCCCATCCAACCAAAATGGTCTTAGTTGCTACAGATGATCAGTCATGCATGGAAAGACATTGAGGAGTTGTCATATATACCTTCAATGTCAATATGGCTAGTCAAGGCCCTGGCTACACATACATAATCCAAAGCACAAGGCACTATGAGGGGGATTTACTAAAGCTGGTTCACTCAGAATCTGATGGACCTGTGCATGATAAGCTTTGGCAATAAAACCTAATGGAACAAGCTGATTATTTACTAAAGCTGGAGAGTGCAAAATCAGGTTCACCTCTGCATAAAAAAAAAACAAAGTCCTATATGTTTATCCATTGGGAAGAGAAGACTCTTAATTGTGGTATTTTCAGCACTGTATGTCCAAGGGACAGGGCACTACCTCAATCCCATAGAAACCACAGTTCACAGGGATGGGGGTACAATCTATCCAACAGACTATTCAGAAAAAGGTGGAGTCTTTAAAGATACTGATGCTACTTTTTTTTTTTTTTTTAAAAATAGGTACCTATCTAGTAAAATCAATGGTAAAAGCGAGCGCTATCCAAAGAGCTGCTATGCACTCAAGGTAACCAACACAAACTTTAACCACTTGCCCTCCTGAGGATTTACCCCCCTTAATGACCAGGCCTCTTTTTGCTACTCGGCGCTGCACTAATTCAACTGATAATTGCGCGGTCATGCAATGCTGCACCCAAACACAATTTACATCCTTTTCACACAAATAGAGCTTTCTTTCGGTGTAATTTGATCACCTGTGCGCTTTTTATTTTTCACGCTATAAACAAAAAAAGGCCAAAAATTTTGAAGAACAACAATATTGTTTACCGTCAGCTATAAAAAATATATAGTAAACTTAAAGTTGGTCATAAATTTAGGCCAAAATGTATTCTGCTACATGTTTTTGGTAAACAAAATCCCAATGAGTGTATATTGATTGCTTTGTGTGGAAGTTATAGCGTCTACAAAGTATGGTATAGATACTGCAATTTACGCCATTTTTCTGCTATACAGCGCTGCGCTAGTTTAATGGACAATTGCGCGGTCATGCAATATGGTACATAAATTAAATTTACATCCTTTTTTCCCCCCCAATTTATTTCGGTGGTACTTGAGCGCCTGTGCGGTTTTTATTTTTTGCGCTATAAAAAAAAAAGGCGACAATTTTGAGGAAAAAAAAAACCAATATTTTGGATAGGAGTGAGGGTAGTGTTTTACTAGGGGGCGGGGGTGTGTACTAGATGGGATCAGCTCATCCTCGAGCTGACAGGGAAGTGACAGACAGCACGGCTACTGCAGCTGTGCTGTCTGTCACTGTTTGCCGCCGATCGCCGGGACATAGCCGCTAAGGACCGGCTGTGACCCGACGACTCACATCTGCGGCGGTGATCGGCAGGACAGATAGGGCAGCGGCGCGCCTCGCACGCGCCCCCTATTTGTTTACAAGACACACGTTTTAAAGCATGGTTTTGCCTGCGAGTGCTGCCCTGCCGCCGTATATCTACAGTGGCTGGGCGGCATGTAGTTAAATAAAAGAAAGTGCAGTGATGCACGATCCGCTCTATTCTGTTATTTAAAAAAAAGGTACCTATCTAAGTGTGAGGGATTGTAAATTACTATGCAAATCATAGGTTTCTTATACATGTCACAGTGCAGCATAAAAAAACAAAAAACAAAACAACTTACAGAATAATCAGAAAAGACAGCTAAACATCCAAAAAGGCAATTTTATGTTAAGCAAAATGGACACCATTAGAGTACGATGAACATTTGGAGTAAAAGCCATCCCTCGGAGGGAAGTAGGGGTCCCTCCCGGTATAAATTGTCCTTGGAGGAGGTGGATGAGCTCTTGGGGGCAATTTATGAGACCCTGGACATAAAGGAGGAGGTTAAGACCCCATCTCTCCATGACCAGATGTATCAAGGGTTGGAGGAGCATAGTTACAGAATCTTCCCGGTACATGACGTCTTAATCGAGACTATTAAGAAGGAATGGCAGGACCCAGAGAGAAAACCGTTCTTTTCTAAATCGTTAAAAAGACGGTTTCCATTTAGTGAGGATTCCGCTGCAGTGTGGAACAAGAACCCCAAACTAGACGCAGCTTTCTCCCAAACGACTAGGAGGACTGACCTGGCGTTTGAGGACATGGGGGTCCTACCGGATTTGCTGGATAGGAGAGCGGAATCCCTTCTTAGAAAAGCCTGGGACTCTACCTTGTATAATCTGAAACCAGCCATGGCCTCGACAGTGGTAGCCAGAAACTTGGGAGTACTGGCTTACTCAGTTGAAGGCTCATATAGTGGCGGACTCCCCCAAAGAGAAGATCCTGGCCTCTTTTGAGACCCTTCTGCAGGGGATAGGTTATATTGCGGATGCATCTGCTGAGTCGGTGAGGTTGGGAGCTAGGTCTGCGGCTCTCACCAATTCAGCTAGGAGGGCACTATGGTTAAAGACATGGCAAGGGGACATCACTTCCAAAGTCAGACTGTGCGGTATCCCTCTCACAGGAGATTGTCTCTTCGGCCCAGGGTTGGAGGAATCGCTGGACCGAACGGTAGACAAGAAAAAAATCTTTTCCCCTCAAAAGGAAGTTACCGGAGGGAGGGACGAGTAGGGCCCGTCCATTAAGGAGACTGAGCCTTAGATCGGTGGGACAGGGTAGGCCTACAGGACAGAGAGGTCGGGGCAGGGGAGGAGCGATTTTTCGCCCTCCTGAGCAGCCCCGGAAGACACACTGACTCGGTGCCTCCTGTGGGAGGAAGATTGGCGGCCTTCCTCCCGCAGTGGGAAGCGGTGGTCACCAGCCCCTTCATTCTGGATATTGTCAGAAGGGGTTATCGCGTGGAGTTCGTGAAAACACCGTCCGAAAGATATTTGGTGACGTCGCGTCCGAGAAACCCGACAATGGCCGCTGCCCTGATCACTGCTTTAGAGGATCTAGAGGACCGAAGGGTTGTGGTCAGGGTCCCAGAAGGGGAACAAAGGAAGGGGGTGTACTCCCATGTATTTCTGGTTCAAAAGCCGTCGGGAGCTTTCCGGCTGATTTTGAACCTAAAACCCATCAACAGATCTGTACGTTACCGGAGGTTCCGCATGGAGTCTATATTTACAGTCAGGTCCCTGATCCCGCCGGGGTCCTTCATGGCGTCCATAGACCTGCAGGATGCATACCTGCACGTGCCCATTGCGGAAACTTCTCAGCGATTTCTCAGGTTGGCAGTGCAGGGAGAGGGAGGAGTGAGACACTGGCAGTTCAGGGCTCTTCCATTCGGCCTGTCCTCCTCTCCGCAAATTTTTACCAAGGTTCTGACGGAGGTGCTGGTTCCTATTCGTTTGATGGGAATTTCAGTGATAGCCTATCTGGACGACTTGCTGCTCTTCACAGATTCAGAGGCTCACCTTCTGAGGAATCTAGGTATAGTGCGGGGCCATCCGGAACACCTGGGGTGGATGGTGAATCTGGAGAAGTCTTGTCTGGTGCCTTCTCAGAAGATGGTTTACCTGGGTTACTCTCTGGACTCAGTGAGGCAGAGGGTCAGCCTGACCCCAGAGAAGGTGTCCAAGCTAGAAGCTGGGATCAGACTGGTTCAGGGAAATGGGCCAATAACGATAAGTCAGGTCATGTCAGTACTGGGTCTGACTGCTTCCATCCCGGCAGTGCAATGGGCGGGTCTGCATATGCGTCCCCTCCAGTGTTGGATCCTGGGAGTTTGGGACGGGAGTTCTCACTCCTTAGAGGACCGAGTACTGGTTCCCCCCAGTGTAAAAAGGTCGCTGTGGTGGTGGAGAAGGGCGTCCAGTATAACCCAGGGGTTATTATGGTGCTTCCCAGTGTCCAGGGAGGTAACGACAGATGCCAGCTCCAGGGGTTGGGGCGCCCACCTGGGAGGATTGGTGGCTCAAGGGGAATGGTCCTGGGAACAGAGGAACAGGTCCTCAAACTGGAGGGAGCTGAGGGCAGTGGCAGAGGCTCTTCAAGCCTTCCAGGTGAGAATCAGGGGCCACCATGTGCGAGTCCTATCGGACAATGCCACGACAGTGGCGTACGTAAACAGGCAAGGGGGAACGAGGAGCAGGGCCCTTGGAGCCTTGGCAGCAACGCTCTTGTCCTGGGCAGAGGTGACCTTGGCATCCCTGTCTGCAGTGCATTTAAGGGGAGAGCTAAACAGGAAGGCGGATTTTCTGAGCAGAACACGACTCAGGGAATCGGAATGGGCCCTGAACCCCGAGGTGTTTCAGAATATTGTGTTGAGGTGGGGGTCCCCGGACGTGGACCTTTTTGCCTCGGGAGGGAACAACAAGGTCCCGGCTTTCTTTTCCCTGTCTCGCGGAGACGGATCAAGGGCGGTGGACGCGCCGAGTCAAAAGTGGGACTACCGGCCGTGTTATGCCTTCCCCCCGGTTCCTTTGCTTCCCCTAGTTTTGAGGAAATTCAGAACAGAGAGGACCTCATCGATTCTGATAGCGCCCTTCTGGCCACGGAGGCTTGGTTCGCCACACTGCAGAGTTTAACCTCCCATCCGCCCTGGGAACTGCCACCAAGGGAGGATTTGTTATCACAGGGACCGGTCCTTTGCCCCAACGTGAGGAAGTTGAGGTTAACCGTTTGGTTTCTGAGCGGCAGCTCCTCTTAGGGAAAGGTTTTTCACCCAGGTTGGTGGCCACGTTACTGGCCAGTAGAAAAGAGGAGACCCAGGCCATTTACGGTAGGGTCTGGGGTCGCTTTACTGCTTGGTGTGGGCAGATGTCGCTGACAACCCACAGCTTAGTGTCTGTGTTGGAATTTCTACAGGCGGGGGCTGACATGGGGTTATCGGTTAGCATGCTCAAGGGACAGATCTCTGCTCTCAGCGTGTTCCTGGAGACACCTCTGGCCAGGGAGGCGCTGGTGGCTAGATTTTTTTAAGGCTCTAGTGAGACGGAGGCCTCCAAGGGCCATTCCGTTCCCGATGTGGGATTTGGCCAGGGTTCTTGGTGCGTTGACGAGGACGCCATTCGAGCCCCTGGAGTCCTGCTCGATTGACGAACTCACCATCAAGACTGCCTTCTTGGTAGCGGTCACCACGGCAAGGAGGGTGTGTGAGTTGGAAGCGTTGTCCATCAGGTCGCCCTATCTCCGTGTTTTTCCAGACAGGGTAGTTTTTCGAACGGACCCATCCTTCATCCCAAAGGTGGCACAAAGATTCCAGAGGGAACAGGACATAGTCCTTCCCTCATTTTTTCCTGACCCGGTTGGGGATGATCAGAAAAAGTTTCATTTACTGGATGTCAGAAGGTGCGTACTCCAGTATCTAGAAAGGACTAGGGAGTTTAGAAGCACCAAATCCTTTTTTGTTTTTTTCAAGGGAACTAGGAAAGGGAAAAAGGCCTCCAGAGGGACGCTGGCAGGTTGGTTGAAGTTGGCAATTTCTGGAGCATAGCAGGCGGAAGGCCTGGAGGTTCCGGACGGTATTAGGGCGCACTCCACACGGGCAGTGGCGGCTACTCAGGCTGAGTTTGCAGGGGCATCTCCGGGGCAGATCTGCAGGGCGGCAACATGGTCCAGTTATGACACATTTGCCAATCACTACAGGTTGGACCTGGTCTCGGTGCAGGAGCAGGCCTTTGGTCGTAAGGTCTTGCAAGCAGTTAGCCCGCCCGAGGGGTGAGTACTCGCTTATCCTCTCAAGGTGCTGGCCTGAAAGACGTAAGGGGAAAAATCAAGTTACTTACGGTAACGTCTTTTCCGGGAGTCTTTCAGGCCAGCACCGGTTTCCCACCCAGTATTGATATGATTTATGTGAGCATGATTTGTGGTGATTACGTTGTCTCACGTTGTGTCTCCCCCAGGTGACCGGAGGATGTTTGGTGAACTGAGGTCGGAGGGGACTGGAGGTCTTTTTATTTTAGGGTGGAGGTGTTTCCTCAGATGGGGAGGAGCCGAGGTCTCTCAAGGTGCTGGCCTGAAAGACTCCCGGAAAAGACGTTACCATAAGTAACTTGATTTTTTTTTTTTTTTTAACAACCCCCTTCCAAACTCTGAGAACAACTTGAACAGGCCTAATCCCGACCAAACCCATAGCACAGACCATGTGGTCTTTGTAGAATGGTCATAAAGAGCAAGGGACGGGGTCAAAATGAGTTAGAACTACACTTATCACTAAAGAACTTGAATGACGTTACAGAAATAGGTGGCATTTGAAAACCTCAGGCTGATGAGATTCCACTCACACAATGGTAATGTATAAACCTCACTGCCTCTATACAGTTTCTCCTGAAAGCACCTCTGAGACAGGGTTTCTAGCCAGTGGAAGACCCTTTTCTCACCCGCACAATGGACTCACAGACCAGCTGAAAATAACACGGGTTGCTGCTGATAGAGGGCTTTTCTGACTTAAAGAAAGTCAGAGCCAAGTTTAATGATTTCTGCAGCAAAGTCCAGGTAGATAGGGTTTGGCCCCTGGAATTGTAGCAGTGTGCTCTGGCCTTTTGAGGATGGTGCCTATGTGTCTCTGTAGTTGAGAGATTTAAGGACCCTAGTCCTGGCAGCAGAATCTAGTGGTAGAGGCCTGGTAGGAAACCTGTGTGCTCAATTGACCCCAAAGCTAGCAAAGAAAGAGCTATGATCAAATGGTGAGATTAAACCATTTTTAAAGACAAAAGCACAGAGGTACTATAATTCTATCATTGGTGTGGTTAGGTCCAGAGTTGAGGATAATAGTACAATCTTGAGCTCCATATCTGCAAATCCATTTAGGAACTTGATGACCAAGTTGCTAACCCTCTTTTTCCACTTCTGTGCTGCATTCTCTCATGCTTAGCCTATCTTTCCCGATTGTAATCTACAGTTGCAAGTGTGAATGCAGCTTTAGACATTTTTAGAAGAGTATTACAGGCGTATTCAAGCTTCAGGCTTTGTTTCAACCAATGGAAAGCACTAGGGGGAAGAAAATCAATTCATATAGGCTAAAACATGCTCAAGTCAAGCATTTTTAGCCATTCCCATTGAAATCTATGGGGCCCAAAATGCTCAAATCTGCCTGAAAAGTAGCTCATGTACTTTATTGGACACGGCAGGCGGTCAGCTATAAAATGAACAGACTGCTCCAGTGTTAAGCAAAAGCTCATTGTATTCAATAGCCCTTGTTTAGCATTTGTGAATTACAAAAAAAACTCAGGTGTGAATGGGGCCCATGTCATTGTTATTCATCTCCTGTAAAGTTGATGATTGTCATGTTTTTAAGATTTTAAGCATTTCCAAGATGGATGGCTGAACTAAAGTATCTGAGGTTATGCAAACAGTACGAGAGGCAACCACAGCTTGTGATGGGGGGGGGGGGGGGGGGGGGGTTGGGCAGAAGAGAAGATACCCTCCAGTTTGCAGGTACCCATTAATCCTATGCTGTAGGAAGTAAGAGATCTAGAGTCCCTGGGCCACTGCAGCATTGCCATCTTTCAAGCTGCTGGTTCCCTGTGCTTTAGCTGGATATAGATGGGCCACATCTCTTACTGACTTTTAGATAAGAAACATCCTTCGCCTAAGGTCAAACTGTCGCTGAGCACCTCCGTCCATTGACCAAGACACCACAGACACTTAAAACAAAATGATGCCATACCAGGTCCTTTTTGAGGCCTGCAGATTGCACACCAAATCCTGTACACTGAAAGTGAATGGGGGAGATGTAGATGTTTCAAACAGGTCAATGGCAGTGGGCAGATGTATGGTAGGGCTTTCAGGTGCTGATTGGCAATGATTCAGCTCAGGATGGAAGTGCCTTAGCTACAAAAGGGCGCTGCTTACTCAATCACTGTCCAGCCATACCCCCTCATAATTGAGTTAATTCTGTGCAAAATTATGATAATTACTTTCTATATATTGAATGTTTATAGGTTTATGGACAGCTTCACAAACGTCATAAGTCACAGATCAAACCTAAAATATCCCATGCTAACTGGCTAAGGAAAGGACAGTGCATGGATTAACATGCTATAAGCACTGTATTTCTTGCTTAAAAAGCTGGAATGTCAATGTTTGCTCTGTCAACAGAACATTTTCGTAGCACTTGGCCAGTGCTTTGCAGCATCTAGTTGTCTCATTCTTTTACCAACTAAATGCTGCAAAGCACTGGCCAACTAGATGCTGCAAAGCACTGGCCAACTCACTCTGATATGCCAAGTACAGCAGCTCCACCATAACAGCCCTTAGAAGATAAATGATACAGTGCAAGGAATCCATGTTGTACAAAACATCACTAATGCTGGATTGTCAAAGTGATAGTCAGTGGTTTGTGTATCAATGTGCTATATATTCCCTACAGCTGACTGCAGCGGTATCTACTGTACCTAAAGTACAAGATGTTGTATTTTCATACACCACAATACAAGTCTCATCCACCTTTACAGTTTCCACAGAACACAAGAAGAAAGTACTTGGATTTTTTGTTTTTATTCTCAAACTTTTAAATGGAATGGTAATTCTTACAGCATGCCACTGGTAAAAGTTGTGACAAAAGCTTTTCCATAAAGGTTACACTTTTTCCTTGTTTCCTGTATCTTACATAGAGAAGGTCATGTGTTATTCAAGATTTAATTATTTTATACTTACGTGTGCAACAATCCACTCTTTCGCCAAACACTCTCCCACCAAAAGTATTGACAAATATAAAGGCCGAGGGTTATCCAATGTATACAACAAAAGCTACAGATACACAGGTAAGGAACCCAGTCTGCTAAATATATAGCAATATATGTGTGCAAGAGCCAGTCGGTTAAAACCTGGGAAACATATGCCTTGTCTCATATGAAAAAGGATGACTTATGAAAAGGCCTCATGTATATAAATTCAGAAAGGAAAAATCTTGCAGATAATGACCAAATTCTCCTGGTAATAGACAAGTTGCCCAAACAACTGCAGCTCCCAAAAAGCAGACTGCTTTTATCCCATACTTCAGAATTCAACCAAAATTAATTTTCAAGTATTTGTTGCAAGAATCTTTAGTACAGAGAAAATTTGACTGTCAAGCTGTTCTCGTCAGAGCTTCAAGGGGTTACTCTGCTAAACAGAGCTGCGTGGTTACTTAGCCCATTAAAGCAATGTTTGCATTAGGGATTAGTTCACCTTTTTCTAAAAAGGTAATGAATGTCTGCAGATAAAAACAGAATGTAAAAAACGGAATTTGTAACAGTATCTGTCAGAAATCATCCATTGCTTTCACTTGGTGGTCGATTCCTTTTATGGAATCATTTAATTAATACAATTAAGTTATTCATTGACAGAGAAGAGGTGTGAGCTAAATCCAGTCTCATTTCATTTGGGATTTATGGTTTTTGTGGAGGGCTTCCTCTATTGTGACTAAAAACAAACTGCAGCTTTGACCAAAGTTAAATGTCCTTGTTATAGGTGTTAACCATTTACATACCTCCAGGAGCCTGGCCAACACACCCAGAGATGGCATCATTTCATCTTACTTTGTTTCTAGGACATTGCTAAGACACGCCCCAGCGGATTCAAACACTCTTTGCATGCTTTTCCCTGTCACAGTAGCTCACAGTTTAGCAATACTGCAAAAGAGATTGTGGACCACACATGTGAAGGGGTTTGATTGCAACCATTACTGCTCACCCCACCATCACAAGCTTGAGCAAAGTTTTAGCAACAAGGCAGGAAGGGATGATGTAATTTTTAGCCTGAGGAAAGGACAGCCACTATTTGTTAAATCACTCCATTTCAAAAGATTAAAGTTTCCTGGATTTTGGAACTCAACTTGACTACTAAAACATTTTTAACAAGAGAGTCTCAGGATCCATAGGGCAAGATAAATGAAGTAACCCAGATCTCAAACCAAAGCCATGTGTGATGGGAGGGGTAACTATTAACTCTTTTCATTGCAGATACCCAATGTCTCCAATGTTGCTTGAAAAATCTTCTGCATTCAACACTTCCAAAAAGTGTCACATCCTGGTCTATGCTCACTGTGGTTCGTTCTGCTGACCCCCATATCATTACTATGCCTTTAAGTGATGAAAAAGGGGAAAGAACCACAGCATGCAGTGATGACCAGGCATCAGACACACTGAAGTATTTCAGCCTGTGTGTCTGCCTCCTAAGAATAATTGGTGACTTTGGTTTTCAATTTCAAAAACCAAAGCCATGCTTGTAAAGAAAAAGGGTTGTTAATGCCAATGACATGTTCTCTGTCCTGACGACTATAGAAAGAACAGTTGTCTGCTGTGGGCAAAGCAAGCAACTCCCTTTCAGACAACAGCTATACATGAGGCCTCTAGTGTGCATAGAAAGCTCCATTTAACCCCTAAAACCCTGATGTTACTTTATACCTGGCTTGACCAACGTGCTGCCCTTCAGTTATTCCTCTTGCAGAAACTGCAATCTCCAAATGGCTTGCCAGCAAAAAGAAAGGCTACAAGCAGTCCAAGCCTGATCTTCCAAGGCTGGCGTTGATTGTTAAATGCCTAACCTAGAACCATAACACATGGCTTAACAGTAATTAAAAAAAATAAAAATGGAGCCATATTCTTATGGCTGGCTAAGGGCCTAAAACTAAAAGGTGAAAGTTTACAAGGTGACTTTAGTTAAGGGTATGTGCACAGGGACATCTTCAGTCTCATCCGCGTTTAATCCAACTGCAGACCTACTTGCCGTCTCATCCACACAAGTGTTAGCATTGCATTTTTCTGGTGTATTTTTGTGTTTCAAAAAAAAAAAAAAACAACACAAGATGGTAGTTCCAGATTCTGATTTTTGTCTCTGTATCATGTAGTCATTAGGAGGCTGATAGAAAACAGGTTCCATTTTCATTCCATTGTCAATTCGTTTCTTCCCGTTTAGTGCAATAAGCGCTGAAAAAGCAGCTAGCAAATGGTCTGAAAACAAAAATAAGACTTAATAAAACTGCAAATATTGCATAAAAAGTAGGATTAAAACAGATTAAAGACTGAGGGGAAGAAAAAGAGGATAAAGCCACAGAGAAATATCCTGCATTTAGCAGTCTTTTCTTCAGTGGCTTTTGAACATCCGAGTGCACATAACCTGTTACATTACTGGTTGGAGCAACATTGCTAATGTAACCAGCAATGGCCCTCACACAGCATGGCTGCACACAGTCCTGGGATGAGCAGGTAAGCTCAAGATCCCTGTAATAGTTTTACAGGTCAAATAAAAACATTTAATTTACCAGTTCCTCAGAAGAAAAATACTCTGAATGTTAGAAATAGCAGCTGGCAGTGCATAAAATCTGTTTGATTTTGTTTTCCAGCTGAAGAACGATGCACCAGTATATAACAGAGGATTCAAGTCTTCTCAAAATCCATGGCATCTTTAAGACTGCATAATTCCCTTGACACAATCTCTCCCGTTCCTGGCTGTCTAAGATTCCACCTAGATGTAAATCCGTCTTGCAAAATCTTATAGATGGTACCGTCTCAGCTACTGCTGAATATCAGCAAAGAAAAAAAAAAAAAAAAAAAAAAAAAAAAGAAAACACGGAGGAAACTTGAGCAGCTGCAGCAGCAGTTATTTGAGAGAATGCATGAAATTGTCCAGGCTAAATTCAGAGTCGTACTGTTCCTGGTTCCACAGTTCTCCGAGGTTGTCAAGGATTGATTTCATCGAAGTTTTTCCACTGGCTTCAGATGTCTCCATCTTCTCATTCTTTCCATCCTGGGAAAACATTAAAAGATCTGGTTACATCACAATGGATATTCCACAAGCAGACAGCTTTGTGTGGCACTCCCAGCCTTTCCAACTTTGGACCATTTCCAACTTAAAGCAAACCTGTCATTGGAGCTATAGGAGGGTTGCCACTGTTCACCTGTTTTTAAAGATGCATACCTTATCTGCTTTAACATTCTCCTTATTGTTTACGGGTAAAGCAGTAATGGTTATCCTTGCTTGATTACCCAGCGAGACACCAGATCCAGGGCAAGCAAATTTAAGACAACAGTTAGTAACTCACAAAGACAGACCTTTGTCATCTTTATCCATCTCTGACTCATTATGCACCTATACTACCGGCACCAGTGTATACATCCTATATTGGATGTTAGTCACTGCACCGCCTCCAGTGGCTGACCGGCATTACAAGCCTCCGTTCCGCGAGTCAGACGTGACGTCATACGGGACCCGAAAGCGAAAGTCATGACGCTTCTACATAAGTTTCACCAGAGTGACATCTTCAGGAAGGCTGTATACACTGGTGGCCTGTAATACAGGCACCCTGTAATGTGAGTGCATTTTTCTACTTTATGTGCAATACCTTCAATAAACACTATACTGCATAATGAAGCAGGGAACTTCCATTAAAAGCATCTGAGTATACCATATTAAGCTGATCATTTGAAGCAGCACATGGAATCCACTCCTTGGCCTAAAGCACCCTTTGGTGACCTACCTGTAAAAGGGATCAAAACCCTCTGGTGAGTGCATTTTTTTTTTTGGACAAGTGGTGAAGAGTTGGGGAGATTGGTTTGATCCCACATCCACTGAAGACCTTACATCGTTGTTTGGTTTTGGGTTATAGACTCTGGCAGACTTCTACTTATTTCTCTTTCTTTTGTTTTCTACTCTGCACAAATTTGTAATTCTGTATTAGGAATTTAGCAAGCGCCTATCTTTATTTGAAAGACTAGTGATAGACTAAAGGGGCAGCTGCAAATTTGGAGTCTGCATTTATTCTGTTCTGACTTGGATATCTGTTTGTTTGCATTGGATAGGTGTCGCAGTATTCGTAACAACTTTTAGCTTTTCAGAGTTTGTAAAAGACTCCCCAAAACCATATATTTTCTGAAAGCACATAACCAGTAGAATAAAAAAAAAAAAAAAAAAAAAAAAGGTGCTACTGATCTTTTTTTAGGCCCACAATAGTTCCTAAAATCTTGTGAATATAGCAATTTGATAAACATTTGCAGGTTTGTTGGTTTTTGTTCTTTGTTTTTTTTTTTTCCCCCCCCCACAAAAACACAAAACCCCCAAAAACGTAAAATTCCTACTAAGGTCTCATTCAATGGGTGTGCTAAAGCATACGCCCACAGGGCAGTGTTTACCTGCACAGGGATGCACAGGTGTCCCATGCATCCCTGTTCAGGCAATCCTATTTAGGTCAGTTGGGACACAGGGGCTGCAAGGGCAAATCTGACATCATGTGGGTATAGGTGCATGAGCCCCAAACACAGACAGTGAGTACAGGCACATGGATGTCTAGCTGTGTCCATCCAGTTGCTGTGCCCCAATTGATATGGATGGGAATTGCCTGCAAGGGGGTTCAGGGAACACCCATGCATCCCTGAGTAGCTAAAAACAGACCCACAGTAGTATGCCCCTCCTGAACAAGGCCTTAGGCTTTAAGAACTGTGGTTGGGAGGAGGGGAGGCAAAAATGCACAGCTGACCTGTGTTGCTGCCACCCACCAACCACCTCCTCTTAAGCTGCAACAGACAGTAGACAGGGGTGTTTGCTACAGGCACAAAGCACCGCAGCCTCAGCATGGAAAGTTCACCTGACTTGTAGCAATGCTACATGTCAGCTGCGGGGTGTCTGTGGTACATCTTCACTGTGTGCAATGCATGAGGTTGTAGCGCATTTGTCTGCAAAAAAATGAGTTAAAAACAGGTGGTGAGGAGGTAAGGGAGATTTAGATGCATGCCTAAATCTACCCTTAGGTGCAATTCCTACACCTGCAACCAGCCTGCAGGCTAGTGTGAGCTAGAGCTGTTCCTGCACCCACCTGCAACCAAATAGCGCTGCTCTTGCGAGACACGCAGGGCTGCCATACATTCTGAATGAAACCCCCACGAATCTCAGCCCACAGTGGTATCACGCATGCACAAACCGCATGGTCAAAAGACCATGTGGTTTCCCTACAGATGAGTTTTGAAAAATGTGCATGCACCTTTTGTTTGAAACGCAGATACGGCGGCCCATTCACTTGAATAGGCTGCCGTGCCCACTCAAAACGCGGGCCTTACATTTTTTTTTATTTTAATTACAATTTAATTTATTTTTGTCAACCAAATAAAATTAATATATTTTTTCTTTCCCTTTGTTTTGGAGAGACATTAGGGGTCTAAACAAACCTCTAACATCTCACCGTAGATGAATGGATAAGAGTCTGTATAGACTTCTATTCATTCATAAAACAGAACATATATATGCTGGCCAAACACAAATTTTAAAGTTAGAAAATTGTTCACTTCAAGAAGGTTTTTGCTTTTCTAATCTTTGTGGTAGAAAACGAATGTCGATTTGACCCCACTAGTGACGGAAAGATTCAAAAGGAGCAGAATAGAAAACGTTTCTCGAATAGTATTTGTAGGTTTTCGTTCAGAGATTAAATTCATTTTAAAGTTGAATGTTAAAAGCAAGTGACATTTTTGACAGACATTCATTGAATGTACAAAATTTTTTTAATGAATATTCTCGGCCAAAAATCAATACGTGTATTGCCAGCATAAGACATTTAATAGCAGCAGCATGCTTTATCACCTGTCATGGATCAAAAAACCCCAAAAATTAACCCTTTAGAATACAAAAACAGTATAAATTAACCCCTTATAGTAGTGATTATCTGCTATGAAACAGTGAAAGTAATATATAACTTCTATATCTATACATAACATACCCTCAGGTAGGATATACAGGGTATTTTAAGTGGGAGTCAGACATGAGGCTATATGAAGGTGGAGGGGGGATATAAATCTTTCATAAATATAATAAATTTAAATCTAATGCACAATATTAGAAAAACAAACTAGAGGAAATATGCATTACAATTACATATAAAGTTAATCAGCCTCCAGCTTCTCTAGGCTCAGATGCTGATCTTCCCTGCACTGAGCCCTTAAAGTGATTGTGAACGTTGGATTTTGTTTTAAAAACTACAAACTTGTTATACTTACCTGCTCTATACAAAAAACTGTATAAAAATTGTTTTGTACAGAGCAGCCGATTTTTATTCTGGGGTCCCCCACTAGTGCTTCTGGCTGCTCCTGCCTTTAGAGTGCCCCTATAGCAAGCCCCACGGTATACAGCGAAGGAAATAAGCATTTGATCCCCTGCTGATTTTGAATGTTTGCCCACTCACAAAGAACTGATCAGTCTAAAAATCAAATGGTAGGTGTATTGTAACAGACAGAATAGCAACAAAAAATTCAAAAGAAATGAAAATCAGTGCATAATTTGTTAGAAATGCATGTTTATGAGGGAAATAAGTATTTGATCCCCTTCACAAAACATGACTTTGTGATTGCCAACAAGGGATTTGCCACAAAGTACTGAGGTCAGACATTTCCTGTAGTTGGCCGCCAGGTTTGCACACATCTCAGGAGGGATTTTGGTCCACTCCTCTTGGTAGATCCTCTCCAAGTTATTAAGGTTTGGTGGTGGACATTTGGCAGCTCGAACTTTTAGCTCCCTCCACAGATTTTCAATTGGATTAAGGTCTGGAGACTGGCTAGGCCACTCTAGGACCTTAATGTGCCTCTTCTTCAGCCACTCCTTTGTTGTCTTGGCCATGTGTTTTGGGTCATTGTCATGCTGGAACACCCATCCACGACTTATTTTCAATGCCCTGGCTGAGGGAAGAAGGCTCTCACCCAAGATTTGACAGTACATTGCCCCGTCCATCGTCCCTTTGATGCGGTGCAGTTGTCCTGTCCCCTTAGCAGAAAAACACCCCCAAAGTAGAATGTTTCCATCACCATGTTTGACAATTGGGATGGTGTTCTTGGGGTCATAGGCAGCATTCCTGCTCCTCCAAACACAGTGAGTTAAGTTGATGCTAAAGAGCTCGATTTTGGTCTCATCTGACCACAACACTTTCAACTAGTCCTCCTCTGCATCATTCAGCACATGTCCAGGCCCGTCTGAAGTTTGCCACTGAACATCTTTCTTGAGCAGAGGGACCTTGCGGGCGCTGCAGGATTTCAGTCCTTGTCAGCGTAGCGTGTTACCAATTGTTTTCTTGGGGATTGTGATCTCCAGGCAGCTGGGACCATTGACAAGATCCTCACGTGTAGTTGTGGGATAATTCCTCACTGTTCTCACCTCGTGGAGTGTCAATGATCATGAGATCTTGCATGGTGCACCAGACCTAGGGAGACTGACAGTTTTGTGTTTCTTCCATTTGTGAATGATTGCACCAACTGTTGTCACCTTCTCACCAAGCTGCTTGGCGATAGTTTGTAGACCTGCACAAGGCCGGACTGGGCTACCAATCTTGTCCCCGACATCCTTGGACAGCTCTTTAGTCTTTGCCATGGTGGAGAGTTTGGAATCTGATTGTTTGATTGCTCCTGTGGACAGGTGTCTTTTATACAGGTAACAAAATGAGATTAGCAGCACTCCCTTTAAGAGACTGCTACTAATCTCAGCTTGTTACCTGTATGAAAGACACCTGGTAGCCAGAAATCCTGCTGAATGATAGGGGATCAAATACTTATTTCCCTCATGAACATGAAAATCAGTGCATAATTTGTTAGACATGCATTTCTTTTTAATTTTTTGTTGCCATTCTGTCTCTGCCCACTCACAAAGAAATGACCAGTCTAAAAATCAAATGGTAGGTGTATTGTAACACAAAAACATTGAAAATCAGCAGCGGATCAAACACTTATTTCCTTCACTGTAGTATAGAGTGCCCCAAAAGCAAGGTAAAAAAAAAAAACAAATAAAAAAAAAAACCAAAAAAAGCCACACTGCCTTTTAGAATCACTTTAAACCACTTCCTTCTCCTGCCCAGCAATACAGGTCCCAGAAGACACTGCTCTTCTCACAATCAAGTTCAGGCACTTACTGACATATGGATGGTGTACTGCGCTGCACTGTATTTTATGATATGTAAACAAATAATGCATTCTGTATGCAGGTCAATTAATTGGCTGACCAAATAATCGATGGAAATAGTTGACTTTGCATGCCATTATTAAGCTATCAACCATTATTAAGCAATGACAAAAAAACATTGGGGAACTAGAGAAAGTACAGAGAAGGGCAACCAAATTGATACGAGGCATGGAAGAGATCAGCTATGAGGAAAGATTAGAGGAACTGAATTTGTCTCAAGAAGGAGATTAAGGGGGGATATGATCAACATATATAAATACATCTGTGGTTCATATAGTGAACTCTGTGATTACTTCTACACAGGAGGACAAGGGGGCACTCTTTACGTCTGGAGGAAAATAAATTTAATCTCCAAACACGGAAAGGTTTCTTCACAGTAAGAGCTGTGAAAATGTGGAATAGACTCCCTCAAGAGTTGGTTCTGGCCAGCTCAATGGATTGTTTTAAAAAAGGCCTGGATTCTCTTAGATACACAGAAGATAACTGGCTATAACATTTATAGGTAAAGTTGATCCAAGGAATATCCAATTGCCTCTCGGGGGATCAGGAAGGAATTTTTTTCCCTGCAGGAGCAAGTTGGATCATGCTTTGCTGGGTTTTTTGCCTTCCTCTGGATCAACTACGGGTGTAGGATTATAACTTTTTTTTTTGTAATGGTTGGCTGAAAAAAAGAGACAGAAGTCCATCCAGTTCAGACTAATAATATATGTTGACAAGGGGCGCAAGGGGCGGAGTGACCCATCAGAGTTGCCATCTTCATTAAGTTCAGGGACAGTTGTAAAAATCACAAATTTCACAGAAATCACAATTTTTTACCATCGGTTCCTGAATGTTCCAGGGACATCCAGTGTCTGTAAAAATCTGAGGCTACAGTTGTTTTACTCCTCCACTGCCCCCTCAGCCAATGGGAAAACTGTACCTGCCTCCTTCCCCAGCGCACCTTATTTGACTTTATTACAGGAGATGACGGGAGAGGGAGGAGTAAACACAGCCTGCAGTGAACGACGGGCTTCAGCCTGCTAGAATGTAAGTTGTAGTGTCGATGGCTTACCTATACATATACCCACTTTGCTCAGCACAGCCAAACCCCCAGTGGGACTTTAAAATGTCTTTCAATATATGTATGATTCTATTCCTGCATTAAAGAGACTTATCAACTTTATTACATACACATTTCCATTGTAATATTAAATACATTGTTTCTAAAAAGAATAGTGCTCTGACAGTGTTCTTACAAGAGAACTCTTAATACAAGAATATGAAACTACACAGAAAAGAACGAAAATACCCCGATGGCTTACTTTGGTGGGCAGGAAGTGGGGGAAGAGACTGCAGCAAGGCTCCTGTTTCTGAGGCTGTTAGTGCAGTTCTTCCCACACAGAAAATCGATCTGCTTCTGGGGGAAGGACCTGTTCTGAACTTCCCCAATCTCTTCTACAATACCTGCTCACCAATACACAGGCACAGCCTCCTCCTCTCATGCAATACCACCACCTGTGTCTTTGAGCCGCTGGGGCAACAAGTCCCAGCATGCCAGGAGCTGAGGGCAGCAGCATGTATTATATCAAGCTGATTTTTAGATGAAATGTGCTGGTGTGTGTTTGTGTGTATATATACTGTATATGCAGTGTGCGCGCACTTTTTTTATTACACATACTGTATTGTGTTTGGCAGTGGGCACACATGGATCATACAGTATGTAATCAACAGAAGTCGATCTACCGATTGGCTTTTTTCTAACGACCAACAAAAGTCACTCGATTAGTTGCCAACTGTCCAGTCATGTCCATAGACAGGAGAAATATGCCCATAAAACACTTGGTGCTATTCTGAGCCAGCTGTATGGTGAACTGCTGATCTTGGCCACAGATCTGGCAGCAGGACAGGTCTGTGTGTTCACCTGTGCAATAACAGCATGGCACCCATCAAACATCGCTTTTATTCACATATCCCACTGCCTTATCCGAGGCTGAGCATGGCAGTTCACCATTCAGCTGGCTCCACAGCCGCCCACACACAGTTCAGAGCCAGCAAAGCCTGTTACCACCAACCACCTGCTACACCAAGGACCAAGGTGAAAAGGCATGTGTAAGGGGGCTGTGATGCAAGGGGGGGCAGGCTCTGGGGGCTGTGCTGCAAAGTGGCATGGGCTCTGGAGCTGTGCTGCATAGGGAGAATTCTGAGGACTCTGATGTGAGCATGGCACTCATCCTGACTGCTGCACTCTATATGTTGTTCTGTTACTTACTCCTGACCTTTTTTTTTTTTATGCACAAAAACACAAACATACTATGGAAACGATTATAAAAACAAAAATGATCCTTTGAGATTTATTTGCATCTGTGAGACTGTCAGGTGTGATAGCGTGATTAGTATTTTGTGGATAAAAAGGACTGTGGTATATAGGTTCAGTGTATACAGCAAAAAGATTCTGTTCAGTCCTCTGAGACTCTCCCACTGACCATGCCCATTGCTTGCCACGGAGCTCTATGCGCACCTCAGGCACCATCTCCATTGGTAGGGGCCCTAGAGCATTGCTTTTCCCAGGGGTCCATGATGCTGTTAAGATGGCACTGCCCATGAGCGGCTCCTGGTCCCTTTATTGGGTTGCCAAACTTAAGTCTCCTGCCACTCTGCATGTCGCCAAGCTTGGTGCCCCTCCATGCAGGCCTGCTGCATGAACGTTGCTTCATAAAGATGAATGCTGCATGGCGGCCATCTTTAAAACTGGGGGCCCCATGAGTTGTCAGTCTGCCCGTTAACAAAATTTATTATGAAAATAGCTGATTAGTTGTTTCAGCCCTAGTCTTAAGTCACATTTAAATCACAACCTTTACAAGCTGCACTATTTAAAGAATCAGCTGTGTACCACCCATCTACAGTAATTCATTGCATTAGTTATACCATCTATGAAAGAGGCATCAGGGTTGCCAGGTAGACAAGCAAGCAGCTGTGCCCAGCAGTACTGCAGGCACATACAAGTTTTTTTCATTCTCGTCACTGATGCAGCTACAAATAATTTGTGACAGAGGTAAGCACTTTCCTTTGGAGACAGCCAGACACCCACATAACAGAAACGACACAGGTGCAACAAGGCATCTGCCCAGCAGAAAATATAGATATGTGCTTGCACATAAACAGTAAAGCCATGCTTACTGGTACTGCCAGTAACAAGTTTGGTTCAAGAACTTTCACATACGCCAAAATATCAGAGGGGAATGAGCTGAGGAAGGACGACATGTATTAGATTGCACCTATTTTGTACATGTCTACAGTGCCTGTTGCCATCAGAGTTAATTATATTTTTTAAAAACTAAACTTTACAAGGTTTTAAAAATGCAGAAAAGATAAATCAAATCTATAAAAAAACTTAGAAGTCATTTTGTGTTATATTATAAGAAATTACATCAGCTTATTTTAGCCACTCTGCTTAAGGACAGGACTAACCCAAAGTTAGACAACATTGACCTTACCTTATCCAGAGTGAATAGGTCAAGCAGCTGGTCAGTGCCCATACTCTGCAAGCTGGAGTTTTCCTGACTTATCACAGTGTTGGCAATGCTCATCTTGAACTTCTGCAGACCCATAATCTTCTCCTCCAGAGTTCCTCTTGTAATCAGCCGATATACATTAACTACTCGTTTCTGAAACGAACATTTAAAGTGGTTGTAAACCTTTGTAGAGGAATAGGATTTGTTCATATTTCATGTCAGTGTGTACTAGTCTCAACCCAGAGCACAAAGTGTCATTTCCCTCTGCCGCCTTGCTCCTCTGCCATTTCCCTCTGCCGCCTTGCTCCTCTGCCATTTCCCTCTGCCGCCTTGCTCCTCTGCCATTTCCCTCTGCCGCCTTGCTCCTCTGCCATTTCCCTCTGCCGCCTTGCTCCTCTGCCATTTCCCTCTGCCGCCTTGCTCCTCTGCCATTTCCCTCTGCCGCCTTGCTCCTCTGCCATTTCCCTCTGCCGCCTTGCTCCTCTGCCATTTCCCTCTGCCGCCTTGCTCCTCTGCCATTTCCCTCTGCCGCCTTGCTCCTCTGCCATTTCCCTCTGCCGCCTTGCTCCTCTGCCATTTCCCTCTGCCGCCTTGCTCCTCTGCTAACTGCAGGAGTCGCTTCTGACAAGCTTTCCTGAGACCAAGTGATAAAACGTTGACACAGGTTTAGCACACAGCCTGTGACTGACTGCCTTAGCCCTGTTGTGCTGTGTGAAGGGAGGGTGTATCCTTTCCATTCAATTAGCTCTCACTAAGGTCTGCAAAGTAACTTGAGCTCCCTACCCCCTGATTTCTCAAAGCTCATACAAGTTGTATACATCCTGGACTTTGAATGGCTGTGGAGAGAAGCGGTAGGTAGAACTTATGTAGGGGGAATGTATTATCTCTATATCACCTGAGGCTATTAACTTCCCTGGGTATATGTCAAGGTTTACCATCAATACAAGGACTGGGGGAAAGAAATCTAGATTCAGAGCTCATGAAAATTCTGTCTCAGGACTATAGCTTGCACCATCATAAAGCAGAAATTCTTCTTTACCAGATAGTAATGTTTAAATTAAATGCCGACCTGAAAAATCACTGGACATCACAGACTGCAGCACTGCAGGATGTGTAAATACCTAGCATGACCTACAGTGGATACATCTTTGGAGTCCTCTCCAAATATGGACTAAAAGCTGATGGAAACTGACCCCTCCTGGATGGCAGGGTCTTATCAATCCAAACCGCAAAAGGAATACCTGAACGTGACCTAAATCTTCCACCACCCAAACATGCATGTGGCCTTTAAAGCATATGTCCAGCCAAGACTTGGAAAAGATTAGAACATGGTTAGGTTTTCACGGCTATCAGGGGTTCCGTTTATAGAAATTTACCCGCACTTTCCATCTCCAGAACAAGGTTTTACCAGACAGAAGGGAAGCTCAGCAACAGCAAGAAATAAAACCTGTTTCTTTATTAGAGTAGCATAAGGTAGAACCTCTCTCAGAATTGCATTTGTCTATACTTTCCAAGGATTGTTCCCTTGCTTCCCATTTGGTTTAACAGTAGTTGGCAGGACAGAAATTGAGGGAAAAATCTATTTAAATGGAGCCTCAGATAGCAGTAAAAACCCAACAGAGGTTCTAATTCCTCATCCTTTTCTAGCCAAAATGGATTAACATGCACCTTAATGTTTTCTAACTAAATCAGTGCTCATTATACACATACCTGTCCAATACGATGTGCTCTGTCCATAGCCTGGAGATCTCTCATTGGGTTCCAATCGTGTTCTACAAACACTACCGTATCAGCCCCAGTCAAGTTGAGACCCAGGCCACCTACATGTGTTGTCAGCAGCAGAACATCTATTGAGGGATCATTGTTAAACCTGAAATTCAAGGAAAATCATTATGTCAACCTGTTCTTTATATTAGAATAAAGTTACTTGTATTTATTTTTTTTAGAATAAAGTTACTTGTATTTATTTTTTTATTTTAAAAACTGTGCACCTGCAAAATTAAATTTTTTTTCTGCCATTCAACCAGATTCTTAGGAAATCAGTAACAATTTGCTAGAAGGAAAAAGAAGCCTTGTACCACAGTGGGTGTGGCTAGCAAACACGCTGCACAGAAATGAGCAGGTTCAGAGTAACAAAATGTAACAGATACCTTCTGGCATCTTCCAATAGGCAGAACTGTAAACGCTAAAATCCAGGCACTCTGCTAAATACAATTAAAACACACATTTTACATGGCAAAAAAAAATAAATTATATAATATAAATATATATTTATTTCTGCTCATTCCTGAGATTTATACAGCTGTCACACTGAACAGCCCTGTCTGCCAAGGCAGGAGATATGAGCTACAGTCCACCTCCTCTGTGACTGAACGGAGAAAAGGAGAGTAAAAGACTAATAAATCCATTACTCAGCGCTCATTCCATCCGTGTGCACCTTGCACTGCAACACACCTGATTGGCGCCTTGTGCTGCACATTAAATATAGGAAATGAAAGGCTGATCCCAAGTCAAATTTAGGTTCTTGCATGGCTTACATTAAAAATTACATTTACTGTCATTTAATTTTTAATATTTCATTATTATTATACAGTATTTATATAGCGACAGAGGGTTTGCTCGACGCTGTACAAAGGCAGTGGGACAAGACATGAGACAAGACAGTGCGATACATGAGGGGTTCGAGGGCCCTGCTCTTTCGAGCTTACAATCTAGGATCTATTAATGATCGCAGATCTGCAACAATATTACATTTCCGTAAATGTTTTTCTTGCAATCGAAAGAGGAAGTCTAACTTTGGGGTTATACAAAAGCCAACAAGATTGGACATTGGCCAACTGTGGGCCAGTTCAGGATAACATCCTATTTGTTCATGAATGAGAAATGTCCTTAGAATCCCCAGATCTTTACCCATAGGGGCTAGGGGAGACCAATACGAATCAAGTGCGACTACACTGAGGCTTTTGCACATAGCAGAAGTGAGCATATCTACATTGGTGAGCACATCTACAAATGGTAAACATATTACATGAAGCCATAGTATCTGGTATATTACCTCTTCTAAAAGGAAGGCAAGTTCCACTTCCGACTCAGTTCTAAAATGTGGAGAAGCCAGACACGTTTAGGCTCTTCACAGTGATGGCACAATTTGACAAATAAACAGACTTAAATTTAGATAGTTGCGAGAGATCTGCTTTTGTCAGATAGGCCGCTTGTTGCATGCTTGAGATGGAGCTAGAAATCGGATGCAGAGACCAGTGTTAAACAGGGTCTTGCTGAAAAACAAGGGAAAGTCACTGAGCAGTTCCAATGCTTTGCATCAGAAGAGCGAAGGTTTGCCTGAGTTTTTGCCGAAATGCCCTTTTTTGTTTTCTGCCACTCCTAGCAATGAGGATATTCCATGCAGGGTACCCATGGAATATGGTGTGGAAATTGGGCAAGCGTATCCGAAGGATACACAGCAATCCAAAGCTGGTGTTAATAGTGCAACTTGTGATGTGAGGTAACATCTTGTCATTTACCCGACACTAATCTCTAAACTTGACAGCAAAAATTCCACTATTCAAACACTTAAGGATTAAATGTCAAACAATTTCCAGTTTCCTGAAAATTTTAAAAATGAATACCATTAAGGAAACACTAATCAGTGTAGTGCAAGTAGTGGAGATAGTCTCATTTGTTATAGGTTACAGTAACAGCCCGACAACAGGACAAATCCATCTTACATTTTCTTGTCACTGGTCCCTGTATAGGTCCATGCTTAGTCTGTCATAGTGGCTATACCCCTTGGGGGGAGGGGGTTCAGCATCCATAGGAATGGCTCACAGCTCTAGACCAGCATAGCATTATGTCACCAACTACACACACTGTACCAAGTGCAGAGGTGAGCACCCAAGCTGCATCCAGTGCCTGAGGCAACATTACAGGCCATCCACAGAGGGTGAGGTCCAGGTTTGGTTCCAAAGGTTGCACTAATCTGAATACACCACTTCTAAGGTTGCAGTAGAAAGCACTTAACTAGTTCCTATTTACTTTGATTTTTTTTTTTTTTTAAAGCAACTACTCAAGTATAGAAATGTCTCTATAAAAGAGGAAAGTTCTGTTAATCACAAGACACTATAAAAAAAAAATAAAAAAGAAGGATGCACAAAAAGGGATTTGGGAGTGTTCAAAAGCTTTGCCAGTGTCCAATCACATTAAGGTAGCAGCCTATAACCCAAGGTCTGTGAATATTCAGCCTGTGTCCTGTACTGCGATACTTTTTTTTTTTTAACGTTAAAAAGAACTTTAACAAAACGGTAAAAGAAGGTGCACAACAGATTGCACAGTAAGTAATACATACTCTACAAAAGGAATAAGTCCAATAAACTACTTGAGCAAGAAAAACAGACAATGGGCACAGCATTGTTCAAACAAGATTACAATAACATCAGATACAGAATTTCATTAGGCTTCATCCTGGTATAGAGTAAAGAGGGATGGAGCAAACCGGTCACACGTGCCCATGCTCAATTAATCACACAAGCAGTAGGTGTATCAAGCCATCTATCCCATATTTTGCTTCAATCAACCATGCCTGAAGGTTAGGAGGTGTCGTCTGCATGCAATAGAGCGCTTAACAAATTTCCAGGCACTAAAGAGGGATTCATGTAACAGGGTAACTAGGAACTTGTCCTCAGGCAGGTCAGGAAGGAAGCCAAGCAAACATGATTTGGGATCTAATTGTGGAGGATAGCCCATGTAATCATGCAAGAACTTAATAATTTGTTCCCAGTACACTTGAATAATTGGACAGAACCATAATAGATGAAAAAAGTACCCGTTTCCCTTAGACATCGGGGGCACAAGGGGCTCCATTCAGGGCAAAATCCAGATACTCCAAGTGGGGTGAGGTAAGCTCGGTGCACTATATAAAGCTGGGTAAGTCTATTGGGTAGTCTCTGAGACCAGGTTGGTGCCTTCCAATAACTCGTCCTAGTCCTCTGCTTCCAATGGCCCAACATCTGTCTTCCAACAGGATTTTGCCCTATCCACTATGCAGGATACTATGGGGTGTGCAACGCAGTGTATGGTGCCGAAATCCATTTGGTAGGTTCAGTACCTAAAAACATCTAACCGAGGGGGACTGAAGAGGGGGGGGGGAGGGCATGCCATAACTGTAGGTGTCTGAATAGCATATGGTTGCGAAGATCAAATTCCTCTTTTAGGGTTGGGAGTGGCTTGGGCCCAGAGGGCGTAAAGTACCTAGTATAGATAGATGACCCCCCCCCCCCCCCCAGAGGTCCATATCTCAGTTAGGGATAGAAATTAGTTCAGGCAGCTGGGGTTTGTGCCAAAAAGGGGAACAGGAGAGTGGGCATATATTCATCTAATAAATTAATGTATCGGTAGAATACTAAGTGATGACACAAAATAAACCAAATGTAACAAATGACGCCAAAAAAAAAAAAACACTTTCACCCCCGAAAGTCCAAAACAGTCCAACTTTAATTCAGCATCTGTGTAAAAATAACCAATGATACTAATATTTTCTTAATGAATATTCTTCCACAAGTGCCAAAGAATCTTCTTCCTCCTCTTAGTGCCCAGATGACAAGATCCGTAAGCTTTTAAAAAAAAAAAAAAAAAAAAAAAAAAAAAAGGGGGGGGGGGGGGGGGGGGGCTCCTCTCGCTGTATAGATCATCCAGTCCTCAAATGGCATCAAAACATGTGACAAAGTACAACCAACATAGCGTAGTAGGCAATAGGGTTAAAGCTCCTTTAATGATCAAATTGTGCTTACAGGAAAGCTAAGGTGTCTCAGCATGTATAGGACTGGCAAAACAGTGTAAAAAACCTTTTCCAAAATGGCTGCTCCACAACTTCCGATTTACACCTGTTGTCATGTCCTAAGGACTAAGAGCCCACCCGGAGGCTCCTAATATCAGGATGTAGTCTGAGTGAAATAGCCAAGAGTTCTGCTGCGAGTGCATACAGTAATGGGGGAGGGGGGGGGGGGGGGGGGCCAACCTTGTGCGGTCCTTTGACCCACGGGAAAGGAGTCTGATACTCTCCTATTGCCGGGGTAGCTGTAACTGGGTGGATAATACAGAATTGTACCCATTTAATGAAATTGGGAAACCAAACCCACCTAGGCATTCCCAGAGGTAACCCCCGCTCCACGGAGTCAAACGCCTTTATGGCATCCATTGGCACCACTGCTCTTTTACCCACTGCGTCATGAGAAGCTTGACTATTCATGGCGGTATTTTTACCCAGCATGAATCCCGTTTGATCAGGGTGTGTAAGACACCTCAACATGATTGAAATGTAAGGCCAGAATCTTAATATATCTACCTGTAAAAGGGAGATAGGGCAATAGCATTTTGGGAGGGATGAGTTCTTGCCAAGTTTGAAAATGCAAGCATGCAAAGTGTTCGTTTGGGAAGACAATCAGTCAGTGGACTGTTGTAGGATAAATTTGGAAAAGGCTTTCAGGCTGTTTATATGTGGTCATGCAGTTTGAATGAGTCCCATACTGATCCTGCCGAGGCTGTATTACGGTTAACATTAAAAGTAGTATTGCTATTCCCATTGGATGTCCTCATGATCTGTTAAAACAGATAGCCAAAATGGGTGTAACCGCCATGAGGGGGGCATTGCTTGTGGGGCTAAACGGAGGGTTACCCAGTAGGGGGCGTGATCCGATAGTATTCTCTTGTGAAATCGTGCATCACTAATACAGGGGTCCAGCTGAGGAGCATCCTGTGTGTTTTATAGTACAGAGGTGGCTTGAGAGCCAGCAAGCATGACTGCCCCCCCCCATAGCAAGCAATTTGCTATGGTGGGCACTCAGCAGGGGGGAGGAGCCAGAGGACCCAAGAAGAGGAGGATCGGGACTGCCCAGTGCAAAACCATTGTTTGACAGGTTTTGTTATTTTTACAACAAAACATCTGAACCTTTAGGATCACTTTAATCAGACTACAGGGACATAAAGTACACAACCTGTTAGTGGGCAGCATCATGCACCTTACCAAAAAGGTCCTGTTACCCACCTTGACACTATGGAATGTCTCTGGCCAGCTGGTATACTTCCATCCAGCCGCAGGTATGTAACAGATGGTAGGTGAGGCTTCAGGAGGTCATGTTCCACTATATCCAGCATGCTCTTTAGCTGACAGAAGATTAATATTCTGTGCTGGGCCACGACTGCCTCTGTGCCGCTCTCTGGGGTGCCAGCATTACCCAAACCACAATCTAACAGCAGCTGCCAAACAAAAGCAAACATACATTGTTGCCTCATTCAAAATTTGCTTTGGCCCATAAAATGTCATTAACATCATTAACATAAATGCTACACAAATGGTTTTGTGATTAAATATATTCAGATATAAAACATTTCCATTTCAGCTTGAAAGAAGGCACTTCTATTGTTGCCCTACACAATTTTGTTCTTAAACACATTGTACTGGTACTTCATTCGTAAACAATTTCTCAGAATCCCCTCCTCACGTCAGTAAATGGAATGGACTCTTCTGTGCAGAACTTTGTCCACACAAAGAGTGTTAAAATAAATGCATTTCTAAAAAAGGTAGCACACAATGATTTGACTAGTTAAGGACTCATTCATAGCCTAACATGGCATGCTGAAGTAAACTGCATTAGGCAACTCATTCAGCCTGGAAATATGTTTTCAGGGAACACAAACAGAACTTCTGCCTGCCTGTAGTAATGACCAGGGGGTGTGTGTTCATGACAACATGGGGGTGTGTGTTCATGACAACAAGTGCACTCACAGAAAGATTTAATGACCCCAAGAATTATTTCATCCAGAAATGCAGTGGTGGCTAATGAAGCAGGACTAGGACAGCAACATCTGGATAAGGCAAGTATAGCTTTAAAAAAAAATGTGGGACACAGAAGGCAAGACAATACCCTTGCTTAAAAGGAGAAGCAGACACTAAATTTTGGTAGTTTACAAAAAAAAAAAAAAAAAAAAAAAAAAAAAAAAAGGAAGGAGGAAGGAACCACCTTTTTCACTATGTAGCATCAAAAATTATTGCTGACAAGAAAGAACCAACTGCTTGGACACCCTGTGCACCGATGTCCACTTTTTGTTAGGGAGTCAGTAGGGAAATTGAATGAATGAAAGCTTGAATTGAATGGAAGCTTTTCCTCAGCTGACAGAACCAAAGTCAGATCCCACAGTGTCAGCTAAGGTCTAGTTAGCGCAGCCCTTATAACCCCCTGGATGAAAGAAAGAACCAAGGACGGAGGAGCCAAAATGTTTTGAAAAGTACAGGTAAGCCAAAAACCTGACACTTCACAGTACTCTGGGCCATTTGCTGGACCTCACTGGAGGAAAGGTAAAATTTGAGGGGGGGGGGGGGGGGAACCTCTGAGAAGACCAAGGGAGCCACACCAAGTGAAATAAGCCTGTCAGGTGTGACATGAAAAAGGAAGGGGAATAGAAGATGAACTTTTGAGACTGTAGCATTGTTGAGAGGGCAGCATGAGAACAATCCTTCCAACTTTGTTGAAGCCAGCAATTGTAAAGAAGGGTGGAAGATAAGAACCTAAGAGAGAAGGTTCAAGTGTAATGGAAGACTTCATAGCATATCAGCGACCAATGGGACAAGGTCTGTGAGGCAAGCAAGGCCACCAGAATTACTGGAATGCCCTCCAGTATTACCCTCTGCAAAAACTAGAGCAGTGGCTTCAAAGAGGGGAAAAGCATAACGGTCAAGGAGTCCTTGTCCCACAGTGCCATCAGCACATCCATTGTGTCGACCAAGGAGTCCCTGTCCTGGCCACGAATATGGAACTTGTCAATTTAGTCTGGACACGAACATCCACATCTGGTGTATTCCAGTGATGACAAATCTAATGAAAGAAATCAGGGTGGAGACACCACTCCATCTAATCCAGAAATTGACAGCTCAGGTAGTCCACTTGCCTGTTCACTCCCAGACAAGGAAGACATGAAGTTCCTCCCAATCCAGGATCTCAGCATCTACAGCATAGCTGCTGAGCTCTTCGTACAACCTTGGTGATGGATGCAAGCCACAACCGTGTGGCATTGCCTGACTGTACCCTAAAATCAGGCAAGCCTCAAGAAGATCTATCCATTGGGAGGTAGACAACTGTAATCGCTCCAAGCTTGAAGTTAATGGAAAGACCAATTTCCTCTTTGGCTCCGAACTGACGACTGGCCCAGTACTGCCCTCCAGCCAAACGGACTGCCATCCGTCGTGTTTTCTCCAAACAATGAGGGAGAAGGGACTTTCCAGACAGCAGTAAGAAGCATCCACCAGGAAAGGGACACCTGTGTTAGGCAAGACAATTGATCCTGTGCAGAGCCGCCAAAACTTTATTCCATTTATCCAGAATCGCCCGCTGAATAACAGTATGATACTGCACAAAACGGAACCGCTTCAAAAGGAAGCTACCATGAGGGTCAGAACCCCTATGCAACAGCAAATGAAAACATTCCAGTGAGAAGACAGTCAATTAATGTGAAGACCCCATCGTCCACTATTAGGCTCCACAACTGGAGGGACAGGAGCAAAGCTGAATTGCAAAGATTCAATGATCCACCCAAACTCCTTCAATGATTGAATCACAATTGAAAATGTTCCAGATGTGACAGACTCTGTTGTGGGATATCTGTACAGTTTGCTTCTGCAAGCAGAGACCTGTGCAGTCTTAGCAGGGCCAGCACCTTGGTAAACAGCTGGAGGTGCAGACACCAGACTGAAAGGAAGAGCCAGGAATTGGTAATAAAGCTCTCCCACTACAAAACAGAGAAACTGTTGAGTTTCAGAAGAGGACAACAAAAAGATAGGTATCCTTGATATTGAAGTCAAGAAGTCCCCCTGGTCCAGAGAGACCACCACTGATGCCATCTGCAACTTGTGCAACCTTCACATTCAAAGCCTTTAGCTCCAGGATGCCCCATGAACAGACTGGAATAAACTAGTAACCAAGTTAGAATAAGTGCCTCATCACAGCAGCTGATGCAGATGGGCAAGACCAGCTGGCCAGAATCAAAACCCTCATTGACGGACCTGAACCAATTGATCAGCTAAGTTGACACAGGCAGGAGAGCACCACTGAAGGGGTAAACCACTACTTGAAAAACACTTCCTCATATGGGTTGCATGTAGTGTGTCCAATCCTCATGGATGACTTCATGATGTAAGAAAAAAAAGGAAAAGCCTTGGAGTGCTTGGAAGGCAACTCATTCTTCAAAATCTCCAGAACTGCCTCTGCTTCCTTCTACTTCTGGTCTGATAAGGATGTGAAAGAAGAGATGAATGAGAGCAGTCAACAACACAGGCAGGAGTAAACATGCTTAAAAGTGGGTAATGCTAGATAACCAGGCAGCCATTTATTTATTTTTTATTGCTGCCAACATTCTATCCAATATTAAAAACACATTTTGGTTAGAGATGCACTTTAAATATAAATCTGTACTTGGAACACAAACTGTAAGCTTGCAGTAGCTGAAGTTCAACTTTATGTAATGCATGCCCCTGTGACTGCAGTTATCTTCCCAGCACTCCACTTTGAAGGGTTAGATGTGCTACAAAGTTAAAAGTTTGCTTACAAATGATGACCGTTTCATTGTATGAAAAACAGTCCATTTTGCTCTAAGGACACTATTACAAGTAAAACCTACTTTTGTATACGAATCCATTGTAATGGAATTGTCCTCCACACAGTCAAATGTATCCTTAACCTTGTGCTTAGAACGTCAGTGATGAAATTAAATTAGTATCACATCTTTACTTTGTTTCTATTGATTATAACTATCCAGTAGAACCAAAATATTCAAGGTCATCATTGGGTCCTACATTAATCCGGTATACAATTATGGATTTCAAAAGACTACCCAAATCAGTTAATCATGCAAAGCTTTCTATATCACATCAGCAGCAGTCCACTGCCAGAAGGTGACAAGCAATGTCAAATAGGGGAAACCAGTGTTGGACATACTTGTTTTAAAGCAGATAGCTTGGGGGCATGCTGAATGTCCCGCAAAGAGGAATTTTGGGTGCAAAGTAGCTCTGTGATCTTCTTGTACTCTGGGTGTTGCGATGTCAGAACCAAAGCAGGGTGGTTGCATAGCTTACGCAAGTATTGCAATGCCTATGGGGATGGAAAAAAAAAAAAAGTTTTAAAAAGATGAATGAGTAAAATCACGAATAGCAAATTGCTGGGAATATTTTTTTTTTTTTTTAAAGTCACACACACTCCACTTTAATATCACATCATCATTTACCTGGAAGACATGTCCAGTAGCCTTTAGCTTTGGCCTCTCACTGTCTTCAGAAAGAGCAGACATGGAGACCGTTTCATCAACATCAGTTTTGGCACGGGATTTTGCAAAATCTTCATATAATTGTACCTGAAAACGTGGAAGACCATTAGCCAAATCCCTTAAATCACATTACGCGCCGGCTTAATGGATCCCTAACACAGTACCTAACTTTTACCCTCAGCCATTCTCCACAATATACAAGGAAAGACCTTGCAAGGGAAGAAAGAGTCCCTGAAATGGGTATAGCAGATGGGCAACAAACTTGATCCCCAAGAGATAAGAATCTGGTGTGTTATTAACTCGTGTCTACCAAACGCTGATTAGTTTAGGATGACAAAATCTCTATTAAAAAAAAAAAAAAAAAAAAAAAAAAAAAACACCACACATCATGAAAGAATGAGAAATGCACACAGTTGTTGATCAGCACCTTAGGACACTATTTGCCTTTTATCCTGACCCCACGGCTTTCAACTTTAGGCACAATATAAAAAAATATGTGCACATACTCACCACCCTGCAGTGGACCCCCCTCCCCCATTAAGTCTAGCGGTACATGGATAAGGAGTATGACTTGCCTTACTTTTTGCTCTACTAGACTACCTCCATTTGTGCAACAGTTTCCGCAAAGCTTCCCTTTCTAGGGTGCTCCTGGCTGCAGTCAGACGCCTGCCTTCTACACAAGCAATGCATGGTTAATAGCTCTGCATTGTACATGATGCTGCAAGACCACCCATAGCCCAGAGCAAAGGGGAGCATGCCAGAGTGTGGCATAAGACAATACATCCTCTTTAGCACCCTCAAGACTTAAGCATTTAACCCCTGCAGTACGGGAGGCCCCACTGCAAAGGGTTTTCTTTTTTACCCATCATGGACTTAGGCTTGAACATTTTCTAAGTGATTGGCCTGGATCACAAATGAAGCCTGTATGACACAAAATGTTGCTCAGGGCATCAAAGAAAAATGAGAAGCACTGATCTGTGTATTCCAATGGCAGAGAGTCTCCCTACTGTCAGACTACAATGACACAGCAGGGAGGATTCCCAAAACCACACAATTTTTTTTTTTTTTTCCATTCAGGCTACATAACTAAAGCTAAACATACATGGTTGAGTTTTTTTGTTCAGAGTGCATGCCACCCTTTAGTTTTCATTCACTGCCAACACACACCTGAAACAAGATAAGATGCCACACACCTGTAATGTACTCAGAGAACAGTAATAATCTTGGATAATTTTAGGCGGAAGATCTTGCAATACATCCTCTTTCATTCGACGCAGTAAAAATGGTAGAACCTGACGATGTAATGCCTCCATTGCAAGAACACCTGTGAGTTTAATTTACATACAAGTATAATAGTACGTTGAGCAGTAAACACCACATAGGCCTCATAAGCACACATGAATGTGAACCAAGCTATAAACCAACAATGATGGCACACAGTTGCCCCCATAAATCGCAACAAAAACATACAGTTAGGTCCATATATATTTAATCTCATACAATTAGTTTTTTTTCCAAATATTTACCAAAACATATTCAAGCTATAGTTATATAATGGATATGGGCTGAAAGTGCACTCAGGTTTAATTTGAGGGTAAGTACTACCAAATTGGAGGAAGGGTTTAGAAATGACAACTCTTAAGAGTAGCCAATGGAGGGACTGTGTATAACAATTTGTTCTTGATATTTATGTTCAATCCCCTGAATTAAAGCTGAAAAATCTGCGCTTCAAATTCATTTGGATTGTTTCATTTTAAAATTTATTCTGGTGGCATACAGAGCCAAAAGTATGAAAATTGTGCCAGTGTCCAAATATATATGGACCTAACTGTACCTCCAGCATTCTTAGAACCATTTTTGAGCGCTGCTATAGCCCCCAAATATAGATTAAAAGTTGGTAATCTGTATATGCTGAAACATATTACCCCCTTCCACCATGTACCCTTGTCTCCACATTATAGTAGTAATGGAGGGTCTCACTTAAAATAATGAAGGGGCTGGGATACTGGGAAAATATTTACACACTGGTACCTTATGGTGTTGACTGTACAGAGTCATGGTTTAAGTACAGGTGTGCTGTAGGTAAAGAGCACAAGAAATGCTTTCCCAATTTACAACTGGATAAGAATTACTGATAAAGAGTTGCTGCATACCAAAGAGTTGAAATAAATCATCCTATTATTCTCACCAGCTTCCTGCTCGCGAGAGGAGCTCCGAGCATCTCTGCTAGCCAAAATAGGCTTCCCATATCTTGCAGCAAATTGCCGTTCTGTGCCTAGAAAACCAGGCATGAGGAAGTCAAACAATGACCACAGCTCCAAAACATTGTTCTGGGAAAACAAAAATGTCAAACAGTCTCAAACAAGGTTCTCAAGGTTTCTACATTCTGTTATACATTGTAGCAAGGCATGCACATTTATTTATTTTTTAAACTGGGGATTGCAAAACAAATGCAGTTAGTGGGGGGGAGCGCAACATTGTGCCCGGTGATCTTTGGTTTCTCCCAAATTGTTCAGGTAGATCTCCATCTCTTTAAGGTTGCCTACCCCTGCTCTACAAAATTCCCATATCCAGGTTTCCTGGTTATCCTACTGCATTATGTGATGTTTGCCTGATTGCATCTTTTTAGCAACTTTGGGCTGCAAGCCCTCATTGCATTACCATGCCATGCAGTTTTATATTTAGTTTATCCCCAAAACTAAAAAAAAAAAATATTGAAATGAAAAAACGCCCCAACATTTAACTAAGCTTTAAAATCTATCACAGGCCACTTAATACATACCTGTATTGGAGTTCCAGAGAGGATAATTCTGTAATTTGCGGTTATCTGCTTTACAGCTTTGGACAATTTTGTCTTGCCATTTTTAATAACATGGCCTTCATCCAATATACAGTAATTAAATTTCATATTTCTGAAAGAGAGTCATGTTATATTATACAAGGCACCTGTGTGGAAAGATACTAGAATTTCACTAGGTGACATTAAAAGATAACAGTGAATGTAATTTATCAAGGTCTACAATATGTGAAGTGAATAAGTGATAGTAGTAAGGAACTTGTCAAAGGCAATATAAAGTATCCTGTTTACATCCTGGACAGCACTATTAAGTGTTAACTATTTGCCAATTCAGGAATGAGCATATTGTACATTATATGCTTATTGTCAGGAAGTCCATACAACACAAAATTTTAATTCCAAGCCAAAATGTTCTCCACATTAGGTTCCAACATACCTAGATGTCAAGCCCTGTTTAACAACCATCGTATGTACTTAAGCAGGAAACCACTAGTGCTCAGTGTTTTCAGAAAGCAGTGCATATCACTGATTAACTACGAAATGTTAACAACAAAGTACAAATTGTCCATATTAATGCAGTTTTGGATATAAAGGAAACGTTAGGACTCTTTAGATTTTATTGCCTTTGTTACCACCGAGGAGATCAGTTTTCACTTCCTGTTGTGTCAATAGGGCAGGAATGGAACTGGCCAAACAAGAAAGCATCAGACATTGACACAGGGTCCAACCACTCCACTCTATCCAAAAGGAAAATAGAGAACATGCAACCATTGGCAATAAACCCTTGAGTTCCATATTCTTTCCTTGTTTCTGGCCTCCTACAGTCCCTTTTAAGTCTTAGAATGTTTCTTTGCAAGCCAAGTAGTACAAGCTGGAAGAGCAATTTTGACTTGGATAAATGCCACATCTCGGAGTACAGTATAGGACACAGGCCATCCTCCCTTCTATTCCAGGGACACTCTGTATTGCTTGCAACAAGACTGCAGGGTTCGGGAGTTGGGTAGGGTTATGGGGAGGCGCACAGGGAGCATGTGGTCAAAAGCTTGCCAGTGTTTACAATGTAAAGCAAACACATTCCAATCAAAGCCTCTTTTCACAATACCTGTCAGGGATACATGGTGACCCCCATCTTACCCATCCATGATCCTGGTCCCTCTAAAGGGTCAAGGCTGTGCCTGTCAAGGTGGACATACACCCCCCCCTTCCCCACGAGGGGTCTTTAGGGTCTGGGTTCCATAAGGTTGTGCAACAGCCCTGGACCTGTATAGCATCCGGCAGCTGACCACATGCATTACACAAAGTGCTGAGGGGAGCGCTTGTGTAAAATCTAGTGCCCGTGTCAACATCCCCACAGCATGGTGTCTCTGCCTAGGTCTGGCTTCCAAGCTTTTACAAAGATTGCACACATGGCTTCTGTTGTAGTACTAGGCACCGAAGAGGTTCAACACCGTATGACACAAGCAACCCAAGGGTATGTTCTGCAAAGCTTTGTACGTATCCAATCACTTGGCAGTATGAGCCTATAACCCAGGGGTTAGGAATACTCAGCCTGTGTACTGACTATACAATTAAGATATACCCTTTAATGGAACATGTGCATATTAGATAGCACTGAAACTAGAAGCATAAGATCAAGGCATGCTCAGATTTGATCTCTAGGTTATGTTATAATATCAGTGAACAGGTAAAGGAAACACTATGTACTGTGGAAACATTCACAAGGAGAATTAGGACAGCGCTGAGACACTTGGGAAATAGGTAATTCATGCAATACCTGAAGAAGTCAATATCATTCCTCACAACGTCATAAGAAGCCACAATTAGGTTATGTCTTTTAACCTGGTGCTGTAACCTGTAATACATAACATCACTCTTACTACACAAGAATACCAAAAGACATTGATCAGACCACAGAAGTATAAAGGTCTGAATACCAGTCCCACAAATACATGGCCAATGCAGAGGCCCTTAATTTCAGACAAAAAGTACTTCTATACTCAACTCAAAGTTATTTTCAGAATGTATGGTACTTTATTGCAGGGAAATACCCTCTAGACTTCCTCAGAACCCTGGCACAATAGGACAAAGACTTTCCAGATATGGATGAAAAGGACTGAGATGAGGATTATGCTCCATTTTCTTAGGTCTACTTTCCATCAGCGAGACTGTTAAAAATAGAGGAAAGGGACACCCCTCTGTCATAACTGTCAAGGGGATGGAGATTATAGATACAGTATGTTCTGGAACAGTCCCTATGGTTAGACCATTAGGTCTCAAATCTTAGAAATGTACAGAACTTGAGTTGCACATCTTCTGCCAGGTTTTAGGCTCACCTGTCATTTCGCCAAGTGGCCCTTACAGAGACTATAACAGCATCTCCTCTAGTAGCAGGACACTGGGGGCTTTTCTCATCAGAGGGATAGGGGGAACCAGGGTGTTTAGCAAGAAGGTGGGGGCAGGGTGGGGGTTCTGGATCTAGATTGGAGTGGGATGGAGGTTAGCTGGGGTTTTTTGGGGGGAGACTTCCCATGGTGGGTTGCTGGCATATACTGTTATGTTTGATATTTTTTTTTTGGCCCAATTATTTAAATAAAAACTGCTTTTGTAGCCTTAGAGGTGCATTACCCTTGTGGTGCTTCTTTGTGTTGAAATAGTAGTTTTTGGATGCATCTTCCCAAAGTAGGGTCTGGCACTGGCAGGACTACCACTCAGAGGATTCAGTTTTTGTGGGGGGGGTTTGTATATATGGGATGGGTAATGGGTTTCAACTGTTAACAACTCTCCATGTCTCCTACAACCTAAATTGTATTGATCACATTGCTTTAACAGATTTTTCCATCATGTTGGTTCTTAGACCACAAAGGCAGGAGTGAGAAGGAAGTTTCTCCTCTGTTCAATGTCTATTGTGTACCAAGAACTGCATACCATTCTGAGGCTCTTTATACAAGGTTTTATTTTAGGAGTACCATTCTTAACCTGATGGCGCCAAGCACATGCAAATATGCAGCCACTAGGCGGCTGGGCCTTGGCGCCAAGAGGCTGCATATTTGCGTACTCAATGTAAATAAAGGTTTTGCCGGCACCTTTAAAAGAAAAAACAGACTTGGTGATCTGAGTGATGTGATGTACTTGCCTGGCACGCTCTGTGGGTGGACCAGTATAATGTAATGGGTTGAGGTACTCCTTAGGACAAAACTTTCCAACTTCATCTACCCAGTGGCCTGTCAGTGTTGGTGGGCAAACCACCAGTGATGGAAGAGGCATGCAGTCTGCAGATTTGTTTCCGTTATACTCCTGAGATCTGCCACAGCAAAAACACAGGTTAACTTCAAGCCCATTAATCAACAAGCTACATGGGTATACAAATAATAATGTCGTACCTGTGACAATGGTCCCCTGCTAGAATACATATAGACTGTAGAGTCTTCCCAAGTCCCATATCATCACACAGGATGCCATGTAATTTATACTTGTTCAAGAAGGCCAACCAATTGACTCCATCCTAAAAAGGAAATAATTGAACTCCCTTCAAAACTTGATTCTATTGCAAATTTAATGCATCTTTAAAAAAAGGACCAGGTCACTTTTCGTAACATGTTACACCATTAATATGCATGTAACATGTTATGAATGGACTGGCTCCTGCTCCCCTTCCCGATTTTGACAACTAGTGGGGGATCTTCATGTGGCCATGCAGAGCTCCACCCGCATCACTCATTCACAGTATTTTGTGAATGAGAAAAAATTCTGATAGCCTTTCTGGCTGTCGGCTTGTAGTTCTCAATGAACTACCACAGCACTTAGTTTATCTGTGTGCTCGTACGAAGGAAGAATCACTGACAGACCTGCAGTAGTCCTGCATGGCACCAACGATCTGCGGATTGCTGGCACAAAGCTTTACAGGCTGCCAAAAAAAAAAAAAGAAGGTGTATTTGCTTTGTTAAAAGGGGAACTTATCCTTTAAATTTTTTTTTTTTTCAGTAAAAGGTTTTCCCGAGTAGAAAAGGCTTAAATTCCTGTCAGAAAAAAATAAAATCAAAAACCACTTTCTTAATAAATAAATCCAATTCCCCACAGCACCATCAACACCTTCACCCCAAAAGATGTACAAAATCAACAAACAGAAGATGCTATACGATAAATCCTCAAAAACTATGTGCAGTCCAAACCCTGTAAGTCCAATCTTTAAATCAAATTCTTCTCATGTTCAAAAAATTTTTTTTTTGAACACGAGAAGAATTTGATTTAAAGATTGGACTTATAGGGTTTGGACTGCACATAGTTTTTGAGGATTTATTGTATAGCATCTTCTGTTTGTTAAATTCTTGTCAGGTTTTACTGTTGTCTGTGTCCCCACCAAGGGGGTTCTTCCCCCTATTTCCTGTACTGCAGACAACAGGAAAGGCCCCAACTCACAACGATCACTAAAGCAGACATCCCCATAGGGAAAGTCCCTTCACCTACAGTGGGGAAAATAATTTGATCCCCTGCTGATTTTGTAAGTTTGTCCACTTACAAAGAAATGAAGCGTCTGTAATTTTTATCATAGGTGTATTTCAAATGACAAAATATCAACCAAAAATCCAGAAAACACATGATACAAATGTTATAAATGGAGTTGCAGTTCAGAGAACAACAAGTATTTGATCCACAAGCAAAACAAGACTTTGTGCTTGCCAGTATTGGTTTCTCCACCAGGTACTGAGGTAAGAAGATTCTTGTAGTTTGGTACCAGGTTTGCACACATCTCAGGAGGGATTTTGGGTTTACTCGTCTCTAAATCCTTAAGGGTTATTGGCAACTCGAAGTTTCAGCTCCCTCCATAAATTTGCTATAGGACAACAGTCTAGAGACTGGCTAAGCCACTACATGACCTTATTGTGCTTCTTGAGCCACTCCTGTTGCCTTGGTGGTAGGTTTTCAGTCATTGTCATGCTGGAAGACCCATCTTCACTGTTGTGGCTGAGGGAAGAAGGTTCTCATCCAAGATTTTACAACACATGGCCCCGTCCATTCAATGCAGAAAAGGCGGCCTGTACCTTTAGCAGAGAAAGCCTCAAATCATAATGTTTCCACCTTCGTGCTAGACTGTTGCGATAGTGGTGTTCTTAGGGTCATAGTCAGCAATTTTCTTCCTCCAAACACAGCGAGTTGCGTAAATACCAAAGATCTCAAATTTTGGTTTCATCTGACCACAGCACTTCCTTCTCTGAAGTTTGCCAATGAACATCTAAATGATTTAGACAGGCCTGTACATGTGCCTTCTTGATGGGGACCTTGTGGGAGCTGCAGGATTTCAATCCAATTGTTTGTTTGGAAACTGTGGTCCCAAGTGCCGTGAAATCATCCACAAGCTCCTCCTGTGTAGTTCTGGACTGATCACTCATCTCAATTATCCTTACCCCATGATGCGAAATCTTGCATGAAGCTCCAGACCGAGGGCGACTGATTGTTCTTTTGTATTTCTTCCATTTGTGAAAAATCGCTCCAACAATTGTCTCCTTCTCACCAAGCTTCTTGCCGATAGTCTTGTAGCCTATTCCAGCCTTGTGCAGGTCTACAATCTTGTGCCAGACATCCTTTCACAGCGCTTTGGTCGGTCTATAGTGGTGCCCAAGAAAGATTCTGTGGACAGGTGTCTTTTACACACATAACGAGCTGTCATTAGGTGCACCTTCCTTAACTAACAGGACTAATCTGCGTACCACTTGGCCAGTCTGTAGGAGCCAGAATTGTTGGTTGGTAGGGGAATACTTAAAATTTTACTCACTGAACTGTAACTCAATTTTATAAACACATATCATGTGCTTTCTGGATTTTTAGTTGAATTTTTGTCTCTACCATTCAAAATATACCTATGATAAAATTTATAGACCCCTCATTTCTTTGTAAGTAGGGAAACTTCCTAAAACTGCAGGGGATCAAAAATTATTTTCCCCACTGTACTATGGCACAAGTAGAATATTTTAGATTCCCCCTCATTTGGTGTTACAAGAACAGAAAGTGAATCACCCAATGGGTGACACACAGTGCCCAAGAGCTAGCAGAATTCTATTACCACTCTAGGGCATGAAATATTAAATCTGTGAGGGAGCATACCATTTTGAACGTGGCATTCAGTGCTAGGGTAAAGCTTCACAATCTTATTCCAACTTACCTCTATTGTAGCAACAGAAGGCAAGTAGAGTAAAGAAGTAAATACTGTACAGAAAAGTGAACAGCTTCCATGGGAAAATCTCTACATTTTTTATTGCTGTAAGAGAATCCTTGATTAACCACTTCAAATATTGGGCACTTGTACCCCCCCCCCCAGGCCAATTTTCAGCTTTCAGCACTGTTGCACTTTGAAGGACAATTGCGCAGTCACTGTACCCATGTGAAATGTGTATCTTTTTTTTTTAAAGACAGATAGGGCTTTCATTTTGTGGTAATCGCCACTGTTTATCTTAAGCAAAAAAAGAAAATTTTGCACATTTTTTTTTCACGGATATGTGCTGAGGAGGCTGTACTGATACAGCACTGTCAGTGCTCTGATTTTCAGTGTAAACAAAGCGCTGGCTTTACAGCTCCCCTCAGACATAAAACAACTGCATTTGAATTGCACAGACTTTTGCCTTTAGGAAAAAATCAACCACTATTGTGTGCATGGACACAAAGGTTAACATACAGATTACTTGCTTAATTTGCCTCTGGAGGAGAGGAGAGAGTTGGTATTGATACAGCACTTTTGGGAGGAGCAAACGGTTACCATTAGCAACACTGCATACTGGGATAGTCCCAAAAGCGCAAAGGACCATCCTAGAGATAGGTGGTCACGGGATGACGGTGAGTGTTGTGCAGGCCCATAGATGGGTCAAAAAAAAAAAAAAAAAGCGGCCGATTTTCGCACCGTTAATGGGTTAATTGGTCGGCCGTTTTTCTGGATTTGGTCAGATTTCTTTGATCGGTAAAGTTGGGGGGGGGAAAGCAGATTTTCATGGCAATGATGGGCAAATCGGCCGATCTTTTTACCGATAAAAAAAATCTGCGTATGAGAGAAGAAGACAAAGACAAAGGAGAAAGAAGAATTCCAGTCTGCTATTATATTTTGACATTAAAAAGTATTGCGGTTGCAACAATGTATCTATTTGTATCCGAAATGGATACAAATAGATACATTGTTGCAACCGCAATACTTTAATGTCAAAATATAATAGAGGGGCTCTCTGCAGGGACAGAAGTAATTAAATGCCAGCCGTAGATGGGGGGGGGGGGGGGGGGGGGGGGAACCAAAAAAAAAAAAAAAACACGGCAGATGTTTACTGTTGGTGGCAACATCGGCCTATCGAACGACCAATTTTTCTTTTTTTTTTGTTAAAAAACTGTCCGGTTTCCTCCCAGTCTATGGCCTGCATTGGTCCATGTGGGGCACCTGTTGCATCGTACAATGAGTTCACAGTCAAGACTTACAGCACCTTGCACCTTATTTTCACTTACTGACAGAATTAATAATATGGTTTTTTACTCATTGCTACAGTGCTTCTCATTTATTTTGCACTATTTATGCGCGGTCCATATGGTATTCACTTATGATGTTGTATTAGTTCACAATTAGGACTGTTGCTGAGGGTTATTTGTAATTGATTATACCCATAAGCGCAATAGCACCTTTTTCATGCAAAGCGCTGGCAGCCTTGCCAGGTAACCCACTCTTTTTCAGTGTGTGAGGGGAAAAAAAAAAAAAAAAGAAAAAAGACTATCGTCAACAACCAGCAAGCCTGTTCACATGTGATCAGCTGTGTTTGGACACAGCTGATCACGTGGTAAAGGGCCGCTGTGATGGGCACTTTACCACGATCTGTGCTCAGCTGTGTCTAAAGGACACAGCAGTGAGGGCACACCTGATGCATGCCCCAGGGGGCGAGCGCGAGGTGCGTTCTGGGAGGACAATTATACACGCCCTCCCAAAAAGAGAATCATGCTGTATGTAGCCGTCTTTCAGCTACAGCGCGGTATTAAAGTGGTTAAAGATAATGTCTGGTGATCTCTATTTCTGCATGATCATATAATTACAGACAAATACATAATGTGTTATTACCTGCCAATGGAGTTGTATTTGTCTATTTCTGAAATTTACACAGCTCTGCCACACAGCACAGCCAGCCTAGAAACCTGAAATTTCTCTACTACATTTAACACAACTAGGTCTTGTCCACAACCCACAACCTGTGTGCGGACAGCAAAAAGCAGAAGCAGACCGATTAGCTCATCTAACACTGCTTTCTCATCAGAATGGCTATTGTTGGCATATTTGCCCCTTGTAACACTTCTCTTCTGAGCTCTGCAGAGAAGTGGACTGCAAAAAGCAGATCCTAGGTGAGATTACACCAGTTTCTTTCAAACATACACTACATTATAAAAGTTAAAAAAATAAAAAATGTAGGTGGAAAGTGTCATTTGCACAGCTTTCACAAATCTTCACTTTAAACAAAATACATTTCCTATTATCAAAGCCGCCCAGGGACAATGTTATATTTTCCTGACTGAGGTATTTAAAAAGGAAAATGCTGTGTTAAGGCCACCAAATTTTTATTGCTGTCTGCATCCCCACTAGGGAGATTCCAGCTGACATTCTCTCCCATCCCAATGAAAGCACTGTAATAAAAAAATTGAACATAAAAAAGGAAAGTAAAAGCATCTAAAAAACTATGTTTGGTCTGAGGTTCTTTATTCTGTCGGACCCCTGAAGAAAAAAAAAAAAAAAAAAAATGCTTTTTGTATTTTTTTTTTTTTTTTTAAACAGTTTGACATAAGCACTGACTATATGAACAGAATTGTGATCTTTGATCAGTGTCTTTTCTCCGTCTCCCCGTGACTGTGGTATTATAACAGTGCTACTTGTAAAAAGGTGATTGCAAGGTGTGGAAAGTTGTGTAAATACAAGCATGTATGTCAGAAAACCTAATCCTTGCCACAATTTATTATCGTGTGTTTTTAATATTGTTGTTTCTGCATTAAATCGCTATAAAAAATAGTGAAGTCAAGCTGCCATAGAAACATTTCCACAGCAATCACAAACTATAGCTGAACCCAATTTATAACCCACAAATTGCAAGCATTGTACATCCTGCTTATGCTATATATAGCCAAAATGCAAACTACAGACAGACAATCCTTTACAGTAAAAAAACCTAAGGGTTCTATGAATTAAAGATTGGCAGTCATTTTTAGAGCTGTCATTTGAAGGACACAGAACAGGCCAGGGTGGCTGGTAGTGAAATCCCTGAAGTCATTGTAAAGGTTCCTGGCATATTACCTGCTGATATTTCCTGAGCTCAGCTTTTATTGGAACAGGGATTGTATAATTTTCCAATTTCTTTCCGTCCAGCAGCTGCTCCAAGAAGTTGCGCTCTCTGGCTTTTAGTTTAATTAGCTCATTTGACATATTGGGTGGATCTGGGATTCCAGCCTAAAACCAAACACCAAAAGTGATTTAGAAGCTCAAAGCTAAATTCAATTCTGTCAAAATGCATTAGAACTTGGAGCACTACCCACAGTGGTGAGAATGCATTATTTCCAAGACGGTAGTAAAATCCAAAAGGCAATATATTTAAAAAATAAAAGTGGCCAAGATATAGCCAAGCAATGACCAGATTCATCAGATACTGTGCAAAACATGAACAGACTTGACCTGTATATTTAAAGAGGAACTAAACGATCTCAAAATGAACATTTATACTTAATCTTTATGCTGTTAGTTTTTGTAAATAGATATGAAGGCATGTTCTGGGTTCTCTCTCCCCAAAGTCTTCAGAAGCTTCCTGGTTTTTGGCTTAGGCCAAAATGAGGCTACACGTGAGTCTTCATGGGCTTTTTTTTTCTGAAGGAGGAGCTCTGAGCCAAGTACACCCTCTTTGTCTGCATGCCTGAGCTATGCCGAGTTAAAGGTAAATGGATTCCAGAAGTATATGCTACATGAATCAGATGGTTGCAGTTAGAAATTAGAAGTATTTTTCGCACCATAAGACGCACTTTTTTCCCCCAAAAAAAGGGGGGAAAATGTCAGTGCGTCTTATGGAGCGGCCGGTCCGATATTTCCACCGCCGCTGTGTCAGAATACCGGGCCGGCCGCTCAGCTCTACAGCGGGACCTTATAGAGATGACTGCTGACCTTTGGGGAGGGGGGGGGGGGGGGAGCGGGTACCTGAATTTGACAGATACCCGCTCCCACTTCCGTGGAGTTGTTTTCATCTTACCCGTTCCTCTATCCAGCGGCGCGCTGTCTTCCCGGAGACAGCGCGGCTGGATAGAGGAACAGGTAAGATGAAAGAACAACTCCACGGAAGTGGGAGCGGGTACCTGTCAAATTCAGGTACCCGCTCCCCCCCTCCCCAAAGGTCAGCAGTCATCCCCTGCACTGTGTCCGCAGTCTCTGGTCATCCCCTGCACTGTGTCCGCAGTCTCTGGTCATCCCCTGCACTGTGTCCGCAGTCTCTGGTCATCCCCTGCACTGTGTCCGCAGTCTCTGGTCATCCCCTGCACTGTGTCCGCAGTCTCTGGTCATCCCCTGCACTGTGTCCGCAGTCTCTGGTCATCCCCTGCACTGTGTCCGCAGTCTCTGGTCATCCCCTGCACTGTGTCCGCAGTCTCTGGTCATCCCCTGCACTGTGTCCGCAGTCTCTGGTCATCCCCTGCACTGTGTCCGCAGTCTCTGGTCATCTCCTGCACTGTGTCCACAGTCTCTGGTCATCTCCTGCACTGTGTCCACAGTCTCTGGTCATCTCCTGCACTGTGTCCACAGTCTCTGGTCATCTCCTGCACTGTGTCCACAGTCTCTGGTCATCTCCTGCACTGTGTCCACAGTCTCTGGTCATCTCCTGCACTGTGTCCACAGTCTCTGGTCATCTCCTGCACTGTGTCCACAGTCTCTGGTCATCTCCTGCACTGTGTCCGCAGTCTCTGGTCATCTCCTGCACTGTGTCCGCAGTCTCTGGTCATCTCCTGCACTGTGTCCGCAGTCTCTGGTCATCTCCTGCACTGTGTCCGCAGTCTCTGGTCATCTCCTGCACTGTGTCCGCAGTCTCTGGTCATCTCCTGTACTGTGTCCGCAGTCTCTGGTCATCTCCTGTACTATGTCTGCAGTCCATCAGTTCAGAATTTTTTTTTCCTGTTTTCTACCTCTAAAACCTAGGTGCGTCTTATGGAGCGAAAAATACGGTAGTTTGCATGAAGACATGGATGGATGGGGGAGTTTGATTAAAATATGATCTAAATAGCATTTTCAGTTTGTGGTGCTCAGATACAGTTTAGTTCCACTTTAAAGACCTAAACACTGTAAAATACGGTGAAGTTCAGTATTGCCTTAAGACTGTACTGTTATGACATAACAGACAAAAACCTCTGTACAGGAACTATACTTAGTTATTGTAAATTTTACATGAGCTTTTGCTTCGTGTCAGTTTCATAATCATGCTCTATACAAGCTTTATCCTCTAATGGTCATGTGTATTGCAGCCATGTGTATGCATCAACCAAAATTTTACAAATAGTGGGGGAAGGGTTATAACTTCTGATCTTAAGATAATTTGTGTCCCTAGTGAGATTTCCCCTTTATTGAATCTCCCCAAAAGTAAAAGGGAACTCTCTAATGGTAACACAGACCATGACAACCCCAACAACTAACACCACTTCAGATCAGAGGGAGTACTCAAAGAATTATTCACTGAAGGTCTCCTGCAGACATGTCAGTACACCTGCGTGCCCGTACAGGTAAGCAGATATGACAGGAAGAAATCAATGAACTACCATGGCGATCCAAAGCGCTACAGCGCTAAGATCTACAAGCGCTAAGATCTACCAGCTGACAGCTGCTAAGGACAGAGGACTGGGCGGGGCGGACAGGTGGGGTCCCACACAGCTGAGTTTTTAAAAAATTTTGACAGCTCGTGGGAAAAGAAGATACCTGCTAGCTGTCAAAGCAGGGGAGTGGGGGGCCTGTCTATTTATAACACCCTGAATATGGGTGCACCATGTAACATGAAAGGTGAACTTATCCTTTAACATATTGAATTAGTTTAAGAAACTTGTTTGTTTAAAAAGGATAAGTTCACCTTTTATAACATGTTACACCCATATGTGTAACAGGTTATGAATGCACTGGCCCCTGCTCCCCAGCTGTGACAGCTAGTGGGGGATCTTCCCTCCCCGCGCTCGCTGTCAAATCTTTTTAAAAAAAAAAAAAAAAAAAAAAAAACAGAAAAGCCAACACGCAGTTGTGAGGGACACCTCTGTGAATGAGAAACTACAAGTCCCAACAACATTAGTGGCTTTCGGCATGTAGTTCTCAATGAAATACTGCGGTGCTGTGGCAGTTCATTGAATCTTCCTGGCAGTATATCTGCTTGCTCGTACATCCCGTACGGGCAAGCAGATATACTGACAGATCTGCAGCAGACCTTATCCTTTAAAGTACCTGCAATACTGTAGATAATCAGAAAGAATATAAACCATGTTACACTGCGCAGAATATCTGGACTTACCTCTAGCGGCATCAGCCGGATGAGAGTAGCAAAACATTGCGTTGCCATAAAGCGAACACTATCCGTTTGGTCACTCATTCTACCCAACACCGGCACAACAAGTAGGACAATGTATGGAACAATGCCGACATCCAGCTGCTCCATTACACCTTTGTATTGTATAATTAAGGCTCAATCATAAAAAAAGCAGAGGTACTAATAGAAAACTTTTGTAGACTAGTAGCTAAAAACAGATTTGTTAAAACCAAAAAGACATTTCAAGTTCACCATAACCACCCCCAGGAAATGATTATACTTGTGTGATTTATAAAATGTTACAGTGCATCCATCAGAGCTCAAAAATCAAAACATAAGTAGGTGAGGGGGAAGCTTTAAGAACAAATACAAACAAGTAAAAAGGATACAGGCCAGAGCTTCAATGGCCCCCTCCTGCTTTGTGCTATCGTCAATTGCACCGAGCCAAGGCAAAACTTTCTCCAAAAAGACATTCATTGTTTCCATGGTAGCAATACGGCTCATTACTCCTACACATCGAGATGCCATGTGCCTCACTGCAGTGTATGGATGTTGCAGACATGTGAACAGATGAGGAAGATGCTGGAGCAGCTGGTAAGGAAGCATTAAATTTAGGAACAACTGCACACTAATCTTGATCCATGATTGCCTATATTACAGCCCTTGTGGTGCGGAGCTACCTGGTAAATATAGGCCTCATTCATCAAAACCAACAGAGAATGCCAAGTACATTCAGAGTTCATTAATTGTCCATAACTCATCAAGAACATGTCTGAAAGTGGAACAGTTTAAGTTGCATTTTGTTAAATACTTATCAGTTTTAAAGAGAACTAGATCTAACCATTTTAGGGGCATTCATTTTCATTCACAGAATTTAAAATTCTTTCAGGGTAGCTCCATGTCTTGGAGTTTAAAGTGTTAATAAACCAACAGTAAAAATCAGTCTGTATATGCAGTAAAGCATGCTTCTTATACTCACTGTGGAACCCCCCCCCCCCCCCCCAAAAAAAAACCAAAAAAAAAAAAAAAAAAACAACCACACAACAGTACTATTAACCACTTCAATACCAGGCACTTTTACCCCCTTCCTGCCCAGGCCAATTTTCAGGTGTCACACTTTGAATGACAATTGCACGGTCATACAACACTGTACCCAAACAAAATTTTTAAAATTTTAGTCACAACTTCTTTTGGTTTCTTTTGGTGGTATTTAATAACCACTGGGGTTTTTATTTTTTGCTAAACAAAAAAAGACCCAGATTTCTTTGTTTCGGTTATAAAAGTTTGCAAATAAATAATTGTTCTTCATAAATTTAGGCAGAGTTGTATTCTGCTACATTTCTTAGTCTGTAGGAAAGTTGTAGAGTTTACAAACTATGGGATATATCTGAAAATTGATCGGTCCTGAAGTACTTACAGCCAATCTAATTTGAGGTCCAAAAATGGCAGAACATTACAGATATCCCCCAAATGACGCCTTTTTGCAAAGTAGACAGTCCGACGTATTTCATAAGAGGCATGGTGAGTTTTTTGAAGTTGTAATATTTTTTTGGAAAAATGAATAAAAGAAAAAAAAATAAAAAAGTTAATTTTTTTTATACATACCGTCACCAGTGCAGTCATCATATAACTGGTGTGGCAGTGATCAGGACACTGGCTGGTGACAGTATGAAAAGGTTTTGAAAAAAATTTATAAAATTTTTTTTAAAGATTTTTTTTTCATATTACACTATGCCCAAAGTAGTATGTTACCATAGTAAAATTGTACTACTTTTGGGGAAGCGATTTGTTTTTTTTAAACACAATTTGATTGCTTATAGCAAGAATTTATTTGCTATAAGCAAGCATTTAACTGAATGAAATCGATTAATTCAGGTTTTTTGTTGCGATTAGCTGCGCTTGGCCGCAGTTAATCACATGACACAGATGGGCTGTGATTGGCCCGGCCTTTGCATGCAATCACTGTGACCAGTCACAGCTAGACACTTGTATACAATGGATGGCATGAAAGGAAGCCATCCATTGTATAAAAATGTCATGTGGCCTGCTGTGATTGGTCACATAGTACTGGCAACGGGCCGTTAGACAGATCTGTCATCGGCCGTGTCCGAGGTACACAGCCGGTGACAGATCTCGCCACAGCGTGGACCTGCAGGCACGCGCACTCCACGATCCGGGAAGGACAAAATGTGACGCCCTACAGGAGGGACGAGAGGCTCGACTGGCCATCATATTACTATAGGCCGGGCAGGAAGTGGTTAATGATGAAATTAACCACCTCCACTGAACTTTCTACTATTCCCAAAACTCATCTGTGGTTCTTCGATGTGATATTACTTTTAAAGCACCCATTCACCAACATTGCTATTCCCTCCATTTGTCTAAATCAAAGAAATATTGATTGTACACTGATTCATATGAGCCTTACCAGAGGGTGAAGCTTGGAAACCATGGAAGCAGCAGTAATTTCAAATACTTGAAGGCTGTTAACCAGCTCCTGTGCATGATCATCTCCTTTTTCTAATAAAAGCTTCCCATCTAAAAAAAAAAAAAAAAAAAAAAAAAAATTTTTTTACTACATTATGTACATACATAACACCCCCCCCCCCCCCAGTAATACCTCGGTTTACAAACTCCTTGGTTAACGTAATTTTTGGTTTACGAATGAAAATCCATTGAAAAATAATGCCAGTTTACAATTTTTTTTTTTCGCAATATGAAGTGTATGTCGGTGCTGATTTTTAAATGCAATTGCCAGCCTTCTGTCTGCTCTGGCAGTTCTTAAATATGTAAGGGGCGGGGCCACCCAGGGACATCACCCAAGTGACCCCGCCCCATGTGATGCTCACCTCCTAGAGAGTGTCCTTCACTTGTCTGGATGTTGTGAATGGGTTTTTCTTTACCATAGAGAGGATCCTGTGATTATCCACCACTGTTGCCTTCCGTGCACGTCCAAGCCTTATGTTGCTGAGCTCACCAGTGCGTTCTTTCTTCAGAATGTACCAAACTGTTGATTTGGCCACCCCTAATGTTGCTGCTCTGATGGATTAATTTCATTTTAGAAGCCTTACAATGGCCTGTTTCACTTGCATGGACAGCGCCTTTGAACACATGATGTAGGTTCACAGCAATAGATTCCAAATGCAAATACCACACTTAGAATAAACTTCAGACCTTTTACTTGCTTAATTGATGAAGAAAGAACAAAAAGGAGTAGCCCACACCTGGCTATGAAACAGCTTTTGATTCAATTGTCCACTTAGCTTTGGTCCCTTGAAAAAAAGGGGGGATGACTACTCTTAAGAGCTGTAATTCCTAAACTCTTCCTCCAATTTGGATGTACATACCCTCACATTAAACCTGAGAGTATTGCACTTTCAATCCATATATGACTGACTATAACTTAAATATGTAAAACAGAAATGCTACGCTAAAAAACAATGAGCAATAAAGTGAGATTAGTGCCAGCGCCTTGTAGCGCTATATGTGACACAATAGAGTGGATCATATAACTCAAATAGGTTCTGGTAAATACCTGGGAAAAAAAAACAAAAAAAACTAAGAATGTGCCTGTGTCCAAATATATATGGACTCAACTACAAATACACACCCGCTTTTCTAAGTTTCACCACTATATAGTTAAGAGGAGAAAAATCCAATAAGCCCATAGATATTTTTTTTTTTTTTTTTTTTTTTTTTTTAAATTTAAGCAACAAGAGTATAACCACCTAACCTTTCAAGGGGATGAAACCAAAACAGATGGTTTTCAGATCCATATGACTCAATCATACATAACAAATGGTTTTGATCACCACTCCTTTCCAGAAGGTCATAGGAGATAAACTCTAGCCAAAGAAACCGTCTACACAAATTATCAATTTTAAAGAGGATTAAAGAGGAAAGCAGATGCCACAGATGACTGTTTAAAAACCCCCTTCTAGGGCAGTCAATATGCCTTAGTGCCCAATGAGTCACTAAAATAAGGCAGAATTCGCTTTATGCATGCCCTCGGTCAGCAACTTACTGGGCAGTAAAGCCAGACAAGTATGACTTCCCCAAAGCATTTACCTTAAGAAAAAAGAAAAGAAAAAAGAAAAAAAAAAACCCAAAAAACACGGTCATAATGGTATCACCTCTATTTCTATCCCGACTTTCATTTCAATGCACAAAAATTACTCTCAATGCCTAGGAGAGGAGGAGATTTGAAAACCGATCGCCAACCCAGCTTTAAAACAGAGACCAACTTTTCACAGATTGAAACATCAAAATTAGTAGTTTCTACTTAGCTCAAAGTACAAATTCACATCTGTCCAGCTGGGAAAAGATGAAGATCCCCTAATTCAACTGGTCTGAGACAGTGTCTGCATCACTTTATTAAAGTACTCATGAGAATGCTCCCAATACCGGAAACCGATATTTGCAGTGTGATTTGTGTCAATACAAAATGCAAAGAATAGCATGCGACGCTTGCCAAATTGCATGCAGTTTCCCCACTGCTCCTGTGTGAACCCAGGCTGTCATAGATAGAGTTTACACAGGTGCAGTGTGGGAAACCTCCCTGCACCAATCCCATGCTGAGCAGAGAGTGGGCATGTATACCATGGAGGCAGATGCTCCAGATTCTCAGGTGTAGGACAGGAGAGAAAGCCAGAGGGATTTAAAATCCCTGTGGCTCTCATCTCCTTGCAGAAATGACAGTTCGGACTAGAGGGCCTTTGATTGGTCAGCACCATCACAGACACTGCTGAACAATCAGAAGCAGTCTAGCCCTTACGGTCATCCCTGCAAAGAGGAGAGAAAGCCATGGGGATTTCAAATCCCCAGACCTGTGAAGCAGCTTTCTTTCCTGTCCTTGCAGGGATGACAGTGCAGGGCTAGACTGCTTTTGATTGGTCAGCACCATCCCTGTGACAGTTCAGGGCTTTTGGTTGGTCAGCACCGTCATCCCTGTAATAAGAGGAGACAAAGCAGCTTCAAAAAGGTCTGGGGATTTGAAATCCCCACAGCTTTCTCTCAACAGCTGAGAATCTGGCACACTAGCCTCCATCTGCCACAAAGGTATACATATCCCCACACACACCCTTTTCTCTTACTCTCCGCTGCAGGAAACCTCCCTGCACTGGTCCTGCGTTTGCTCTTGTGTGAACCCAGACTTGTCAGAGCCTGAGAGTAAAGGGAAACTGCATGCGACTTAGACAGGAATTATTCCAGTTCAAATCACGCTATTCTTTGAGGTGAAATTTGCATCCATACATTTTTTATTGATGCAAAATCACACTGCAAAGTATCAGTACTCTGTATACCTAATTTTTACCTGCATTACTTTAAAAGAATAAATATTGTAACTCACCAAAATTATCAACATTTATGTAGTTCCTCAGAGGTCCAACCATTGCTTCCCAGAGATTAGGTAATCCTGTAGGCAGATCAGTAGCAAAGTGTTTGGCAATCTTAGCCAGTGTGTATTCTGCACCTCTTCTCTGAAATAAGTGTTGTTTCTGAGTCTAGGAATGAAACGTGGAATACGGGTTATCCGACCATGATAGGCTGAAAATGGCACTCCAACCTCTATTAGTATTATGTTAAAATTCTACACACACTTTGATGTTGGATCAAAGGTTTATTAATTTTCCGTAAAGTATATATAATAGGAATTCTGCAAGCACTAGATACCAAGTACCTTTTCGCTTTTTTAGTTAGAATCTAACTAACTGAAAAAGAAAACATACTTCGCACTTGCAGAATCCCAATTATATATACACACACACTTTACCAAAAATTCATAAAAAGACATCCAGTGTTCCCCAGCAAGGCTGACGTTTAATATTTGGCAAAGTTTAGATGGCCCATTCCACAAACTGCAAACCACTTGGACATCAAGACGTTAAAAAAAAAAAAAAAAAAAACACAAACTGGGGAGGAACAATTCTGAAATCACTATTTGCTCTCATCAGGAGATGGTACGACAATGGTATAGAATGGTCAATCAACTCAATTCTTTTTATAAAATGCTTTTTTTTTTTTTTTAATGTACACAGGTTGGGGGGGAAACACACACACACACACACACACACACACACACACACACACACACACACACACACACACACACACACACACTTACTTTTTTTTTTTTGTAAACTAGACTAGATTATAATACATGTCTGAGGGTTCTTAACTATCAAGGTCATTGCAAACCTAGTAGTTTGTCAAATTGAGCTGGATTGTTTCGTAATATTCTTCCATTCTAAGAATATCTGTTTAAGTACATCAGTTTCTGTGTAGTGAACTCAGGACATTTTCTGAACTGTACAGGAACTGTAAGATAAGTAGATACTGTATAAACCTACAGGTTAGCACATCAGTGTGTAACACGCCCAAACAAACAAAAAAAACACTGAACTAATGGCACTGGGCAGAAAGAGGTTAACATGAGGGACAAACAAAGGGTTAACTGTGTGCTGGGAGTGTTTTACTGGGAGGTGGTGTGTTGGTGCTTCACTGTAAGGACACTGTTCTGGATGGCTGTGCACAGCCATCCAGAGCAGTGTGCCTGAGCCAACAGGGAGCAGGACTGTTAGTAAACAAAGCAGCCCTCCTTCTGTCAGGAGATCCTTGGTAATCATCGGCCAGGACCTGGTGATTGACAGCTGCAGATGGCATCACCGGTAGGGTGTGTGCCTCTACCCAGAAATGCTAAATGATATATACATATATAAATAACACAATTGTGGGCACTCCTGCTGCCCTGTAGCAGTATGTCTGCTATAGGGTGGCTGGGATGTGGTTACACCCTCTCAAACAGAAGTCCAAAAGCACTAGGAGAGCAACATGGTAACAAGTCAACAGGTCCCCAAAATAACAAATAGGAAGACTCCCACGCAGCAGTCTGGTTTAAAAAAAAAAAAAAAAAAAAAAAAAAAAGGAACAAAGAAGCAAAAACACCCAGTCTCAATCTTTTGGCTGAAATAGCCAATCCCCTATGCATGCTGTCATAAGAAGGTTGGAAAAATTGGACCTTGTAGTGGCAGGAATTTACTATCCACATTATCCATGGACTGTCCACAAAGGCAAGTTGGAACACCATATTCTCCTGGGCAAAACTAAAAATGACCAGAAAGACAAGAATTTTCTCTAAGGTAATCCCACAAAGCAAAGGAAAGATTGTAGCACAGAGAAGGAATAAAAGCAGAGATATCACACAATATCACCAAAACAACAAATTGCAGTAGAACCCTGGTCCTAAAAAAAGTTGTCCAGTTCCTCACTGAACTTGGGACACCAGAAGTCTACAACTGGAGAGCCCCTCCATTGACAGGGCTCCCAAACACCTCCACATAAGCCCATGTGTCCCGAGTTAATGGTTTACAGCTGAGGAAAGTCTTGCATTCCTGGTGAAACTCTTAAAGGTCCAATCTCTAGGGCTTGATGAAAGTTGGAGTAGCTAGACCACATTGCTGCTTGACGTTGTTCTGGAATTCCTCTCACCCAACTCTGCCCAAAAGGCTGACAAAGCCAGAGTAGAAAGTCACGGGAGAAAGTAGACAAATCTTATTCAAAAACTTTGTAAGATTCCATGATCACCAGCTTAATCCAGTGGACGATTGTATATTGTGAGGCTTGGGAACCTGCCCTGCTTCCATAGCGTAAAACGAAAAAGGGCGTTAGACTTAAAGGCTTTAGAAAGTCAAAGTAACGCAAGAAACAAGCTCTCATGCCCAAGAGTTGGATTTAGATAGGTGGGAAAAGAATGAAGGCAGAACAATGGAACTTTGTGGAGGAAAACATATTCCAAATATAGCTACGCTAGGAGAAAAATAGAATTAATTACCCCAATAATCTTATGCTAATCAGATGAAACCCCAATAATTGTATGCTAATCAGATGAAACCCAAAACAAAGTAATAAATATAAATCATAGGTTTCCAATATCTTATACACTTAATAATCATTTAGTATCCATCAAATCAGTGCTCTGTGCTTCTACTTGTACTTCAATTGTATTCTTCTGTGAAGAATCACCCATGTGTCACCACCTGTAAAACACAAACCACTCACCAGATAGCCATGACTATCACAATATTGGTCATACAGCACCTTTCCCTAAGGGAGGGGGGGGGTCCTGGACCAGTAGCTCACTCTCCTCAAAATGTACTCCTGTCTCAGGCGCAGATGTCACCAAGAAAATTTTGCATGGTGTAAAACCCTCAAATTTATTAAAACGCTCTTAAACACATGAATACTCACACTAAAATGTGCACTACCTTGCACCAGATAAAGAATGCTTAGTCTCATAGCATCAGCTTTGCGGCTTCTGCTCGTCTGCACTGTAAGCCTAGCTCCACACACAGGTATACCTCTCCAGTGACAATGGGATGACATCACTTTGTCCGGTGTAGCCCCACTACCTTTTGATCTGCACTGGTCTCTTCTGCTCTGCCTCCCCACCTTCCCTCTCTTTTCCCCCTGCCCTCGTCCTCTGGGCCATGGATGGTGATCCTTTAAGGGGCAGAGTACCTTTGAGGACCTGGATGAGTGGAGGCTATTTGGCATTCTCTGGAGCATATTGGGTGCTAGGAAGAGTGTACCAACTTTGTCAAAGGAAGAAGTGCAGTGTATGGTGGAGACTGCATAGGGGCAGCTAGATTTGCTCATCATATACTCTCAATATTGCATTCTTCAAACACCAGGTTGGTACTTCACTGTTCCTTCAAACAATGCATATCTACAAATATACAGAATTGCAGCTATTGTGCCCATGGGGAAAGCTAGCAGCTAGAAAAGATCAGATATCTATGGGGGCACAGATCATGACATTTTTGAAAAAATTAGAAAGTACACAACTTAGATAAAATGTACCTTCTTATACTGAAAAAATTAGGGGTCCCTTAACTCCTATGAACAGGCCTTGCACATTACAAAAACTGCAAATCAGACATCCAGTTTTTGGACACATGTAGGGTAGGGGGTTTGGATGATGTCACACAGGTTTCAGACATGCTAAACCACACACAACAAACAAACCACACAACACAGACAGGACAATGCGTAGGACACATCTAAACAAAGAATAGTCCAAGTCTACCTTTTACATTGTACCCTGAAACTAGTCAAATTATAATACAGACACTACTTCATAAATTAATGCCATATACGGTACATCATGAAAAGCTTTCAGTTTGTATATACAAAAAACTGTGATAACCTACAACAAATATCTAGGTTTATAATAGGACCTTCAGAATAATTCAATTCATTACAGGGCAGGGCAGCCTAAAATTTAGCAAAATTTGACAATATATGCTCAAGCATTTACTCAAAAGACACCTGTGACTTCAATGCTCCTATACGCTTACATAAGATATGTTGGTTCAGGTTTTGAATATATTCAAAACAAGTATGGTAACTTGTGAAGCCAGTACACCTGGCCACAGCAAATGATGTACCTCATCAGAATCTGGAGCCCCATGGCTACTGCTTCCTGCAGGCAATTCTGCCACCTGGGATCTCATTGCTTTGGGAGCTGGACCTCGTCTACTTGTGATTGCAAAAGCAGCTTGCTGGTGTCTGTACAGGGTAATTATGCCCCTGTACTTCGTCACTGTATGGCAAGTCCCATCTTTTTCTGAATTCGATCCTTTGTGTAGAAATAAAAAAGGGCATTGCAGAATATAAAAAACACTGTATTATACAAAGGGTATGGTTATGTAAAACTATACAATACCATCAATGTATTCCATTATCACAAGCATTGCATACATTTAACACAAAATATGGGCTTTTGTACTGTAAGGGGATGTCATTTCAGTATATTTACAATTGTTAAACGTCTTAAAATACAAGAAAGCCTGTAAATTGAAAATCTAGCATAAGATGTAGCAAACTGCATCTTGTGAAAGAAATCTATAAGCTTTAAAATATACCAGTACCTGGCAACTCTGAAAATCGCTCTAACATACATACATAAAAAATATACACATACATACAATATATAGCATACCAATACAGTGGTTATAGAAAAGGATAAACCCCTTTTTAACCACTTGCCCTCCAGAGCATTTACCCCCCCCCCCCTTCCTGACCAGGCAATTTTTTTGCATTACGGCGTAGTGTTGCTTTGACTGACAATTGAGCGGTCATGCAAACGCTGCACCCACATTAAATTTACTAAATTTAGACAGCAAAGCAACATGAAGTGCAGCAATGGGCAAACACAGGTTAAAATGTCATCACAACTCACATTAAAAGTGCTTAATATCTTGCATGTCAAATCCAAAATTGGCTGCTTGTGGTGCTAACAGGGATGGAGGAGTGGTAGGAAGTTCGGAGACCTCCGAGTATATAACGGCAGGAAGGTAGGAAGTACTGGGACCCCTGTGGGTACAGGACAGTGGGGAGGTAGGAAGCACTGGGACCCCTATGGGTATAGGACGGAGGGCAGGTAGGAAGTACTGGGACCCCTGTGGTTATAGGATGGAGGGGAGGTAGGAAGTACTGGGACCCCTATGGGTATAGGACGGAGGGGAGGTAGGAAGTACTGGGACCCCTGTGGGTATAGGACGGAGGGGATATCAGCTTGGAGGCGCACTGCCCCTACCTTTCCTTCAGCCCCGTGAGCACAAGAGGCCAGTTTTGGGTATCAGGAACATTTGCAGTAGTAACCGTGCATGCACGCTGTCTCAGCACGGATACAGATATTGGTGCAACCCTATTAAAACTACCACATCGCTGTCTAATGAAACACTGCCTCAGCAGCTAATAAGGACACCCTCAAAACAGACATCCAAGTTGGTGGAGCCGAATTAAGTCAGTTTCCATTAATAAAGTAAAACTAAATCAGAGTAGGAGATAGAAGTTTATCTGGCCAATAATGTAAAAGCAGGCATATTGTGCTGTCTGGTTACAAACAGTTCAGACATTTTAAAGTCCTAACATAAGAAAAACAAATGTAAAAAAAGGAATGAACCCCTGCTGGCATTTAGTACCTCTTCTTCCATTAGGGTAACCCACATCAGGGTTTAAGAAAATAACATTCCTTATTTTTACCCAAATGTTAACAGGAAAGGGGAGCTCACCTGTCACATTGAACTTTCTCCACCTATCAGCATGCTCCCTGTTATGACATGAGCTTCTCTTCCCTAGCCAAAGCAGCATTACATTGTCTTTTTACAAATATACCTGGAGATTAGCCTAAAGCTGGTTATAGGTCTGCTAGAGGACTGGAAGCTCTTGCTGACAGGAATCCATTATACATTTTGCATCGCTGTGAATATATTGCTCAGCAATATGCAGTAACAGTGTTGGTGCTACATCCATGAAGAGTTATAACAACAAGCATTTTAAAGACCGCTTGTGATACAGAAATACAGACCATTATCTTGAGTAGGAAAAGCCTAAAAGCATGCAAACAAGTTACTTAGATGCTGGAACCAAGCAAAAAAAAATTTTTTAAAGGTATTCTGGTAACACAAGGCTTTAATGTTCGCTTCTATAGGTGTACCTTTTGAGTTGTCGGTGTTGTTTATGACTGGGGCCGGACAGCTAACAGAAGGGGTGATATTAGAATCCACACACACAGAGCTGCAAAGATTTTTCAATATTTTGTGGTTTGGAGAAGGAGTCCTTGAGATGCATTGTTGTAAGAGTTTAGCAATACACAAGGCTGCATAGTTTTGCACCACAGTGTTTTCTTCCTTTCTCACAGCCTCCATTAATGGTTTAATTATAGGATTGAGCTTTTCAGGCAGCTGCATGAGGCTGATGATTGCACAAGCTGCAAACATGTGTACTCTCAGCTGCAGCACCTGCCATTCCTGGTTGGTTTCCACTACAGTCATTTGAACTTGCTGTCTTTTTGCATCCAAGATCTGGAAAGCTTTAATATCCCCTCGCAGAACAGCTGTTGCTTCATTGAACACGGTAGTGACCTAAGGACAAGTAAAGAGTTACAAATAGGTTAAAGAGGAAACAGTCCATGTAAAAGTCAGCAGTACACCTGTGAGATAGCCAGGGCTAGCCAGATTTACTATGCACTTACCTGCCCAGAGGGGTGGTTTAGCTAGAGGTCTGCGATATTCTCAAGTGGTTGTAAACCTCGGACATGAAATATGAGCAAAGCATAACCCTCTATAATGTGTACCTGTCTCAATTAAGAGCACCAAGTGCTATTTTTTTCTCCTGCTTTGTTCCTCTGCTATCAGCATGAATCACTTCTGACAAGTGTTCCTGACACCAAGAAAGAAAAAAAAAAAAAAGTGGACGGGGAGGGACCTCCAGCAAACTCTGTTCCAGTATGCAGGGGGAGGATGTCTCTCTTCCCTCCAACTCTCAGAGCTCTCCTCATGCAGTGTGCAATTTCAGCTTTCCACACCCATTTTATGAAAGCTCAAACAAGCTTTATAAACTCTGGACACTGAATGGAGTTAAAGACTGCAGATAAACCGGTACAATTTACGTAGGGGGATTTGGTTTCATCTCTGTATATCACCTGAGGCCAGTCACTTCACTGGGTATATGTAAAGGTTTGCAACCACTAACACTCACCCCTACCATAAAACCCAGCTTTAGCCCTCCTGGGCATGCATGAGGAAATAGAGGTTCATCACAAAAAAATGGTTAATCTCAAGATTGCTCTATGTATGAATTAACTTCTAAAGAGTAGATATTGTACGAAGAAATTTCAGAGGATATGGCTGCCATGGATGGGAAGGTAAAAAACTACAAACCATATCATCCCTTTTGATTAGGTACCCCCTTCCCTCTATTTGCAGTCCCACACCAATTTCCCTCACCTGCCACCATTAAATAATGGATACATCATTCATGGGCAAAGCTCGACAGAAGAACTATGAAGAGTTCTCTGGTGTTGGCAGTTCCATTAAATTAACATGACCCAGAAAATGGTAGACTGTCTAGTAAAACATTTTAAAGCAAATAGAAGAAAAGTCATTTTCATGGCATTGTTTGGAACATATAATCTCCATCTATTCGGATTAAAATGTAGCAAAATACCAAAATCAAAAGACACCGTCTACTAAAAAGGTTAAGCTGTAACCTTCGAAGGATACCTTTCCTTGTATTGTCAAAGAAACATGACTGGACATATTCCTAAATGTGACATCTCCTTTAATATTCTGTTCTCTGCAATGTTACTTCAGTATGGTGATGTGGTAAAAGTCACGAACCAGCAGCCAAGTACAATCCCCAAATACAGTACTTTCAGCTATTTTTGGCTCAGCAGTTTGACATTCTTCCCTGAAGTCCACAGGACACACTCACCAGATCATTAGCTTGGTCGATGGTGAATACGCTGCAGTTTACTCTGTTCCGGATGTCAATTTGAGCATCAGCCAGGGAGGAGATTAACTGCTTACACTCATTCTGCATCCTGGTAAAAGGGATTGCTATTTCATCATAATACAGATGCTCTGAAAGAACAGCAAGCAGACGTGGCTGGATTGCAAGGGATACCGTTCGGCATTCCTATACAGACAGAAACAAAAGCTGTATAACCATAGAAGAGAAAAACTCAAAATAATCTGACAAACTTAATATGGTACCCCAGAAACCGAAACAAGACAAACAAACAAACCACGGGACACCTCTGTTCATAGATGCTTAATGTTTTACACATTACGCAATGTTTTACATTGGGCAGCACAGTGGCTAAATGGTTAGCACTTCCGCCTGGCAGTACTAGGGTCATTGGTTCGAATCCCAGCCACGGCACGACCTGCCTGGAGTTTGCATGTTCTCCCTGTGCGGGTTTCCTCCAGGTACTCCGGTTTCCTCCCACACTCCAAAGACATGCTGATAGGTTAATTGGGTCCAGTCTAAATTGTCCCTAGTATGTGTATGTATGAATGTGAGTTATGGACCTTAGATTGTACGCCCCTTGAGGGTTAGGGACTGATGTGAATGTACAATATATATGTGTAAAGCGCTGCGTAAATTGACAGCGCTATACAAGTACCGGAAATAAAATAAATGTTTTACCTGCCAAAATTATTGGGGATTTTAAAAGACCCATCTGCTAGTCTGTAAAATAAAAGCCACTTTCTGGTTTAACTGCTCCCTGCTCTCAGGACAAAGGCGATGATACCAATTCATTGTCTAATATTCGAGTAGAGAGGCAGAGAGGTGACAAGAAACTGCGCTGCTTAACTAGGATCTACACAAGTCACTTGCCTGGTGGTGCAGTGTGGAAAATTCAAGGACTGACTGTACAGATCTACATACTGTAATATACTACAAAATATATTTTAAGTAAAAGACAGCATGGATTCATGAAAAACAGACGTTGTCAAACAAATCAGTTTTATTTTTATGAGAGGGTGAGCAAAACCTTGGAGAGTGGGGTGGCGTGGATGTGATATACTTGGATTGTGCAAAAGCGTCTGACACATTTCCCCACACATAGGTAATGTGTAAGGTAAAGTCTACGGGCTTGGAAAAATCCATATGTATGAAAACTGGCTAATAGATTGTATTCAGAGAGTAGTAGGTAATGATTCATACTCTGAATGGTCTGGGGTCATCGGTGGTGTACCCCAAGGTTCAGTGTTGGGACCCTTACTTTAATATATTTATAAACGATATAGGGTCTGGGATTATAAATCCCATTTTAGTCTTTGCAGATGACACCAAGCTGTGCAGTGGAATAACGTCCTTACAGGATGTCTCCAACTTACAAGACGACCTCAATGCACTGTTTAACCATTTCAATACCGGGCAATTTTACACCTTCCTGCCCAGGCCATTTTTCACGTTTCAGCGCTCTCACACTTTGAATGACAATTGCGTGGTCCTACAACATTGTACCCAAGCTAGTATACAATGGATGGCATGAACAAAGCCATCCATTGTATACAACTCATGTGACCTGCTGTGATTGGTCACACCAAATGGCGTGCACCCGGAAAGCTAAAGCATTTTTGCGGCCGCCAAACGGCTATAGGCTGGGCGGCTAATGGTTAATTGGGCAACTATGTGGCAAATGAGGTTTAATGTTGATAAATGTAAGGTTATGCACCTGGGGGCTAAGAATATGCATGCATCATACATACTGGGGGGGGGTTTAGTACAACTGGGGGAATCAATGGTGGAGAAGGATCTGGGAGATCACAAGCTTAATAATGGCATGCAATGCCAAGCTGCGGTTTCTAAAACGAGCAAAATCCTCTCTTGTATTAAAAGAGGTAAAGACTCCAGAGAGAGAGATATCATATTACCCCGGTACAAATCATTAGTAAGATCTCATCTGGAATATGCAGTTCAGTTTTGGGCACCAATTCACAAAAAACATTGAGGAACTGGAGAAAGTATAGAGAATGGCAACCAAACTGATAAGAGGCATGGAGGAGCTCAGCTATGAGGAAAGATTAGAGGAACTGAATTTATTCTCTCTTGAGAAGAGGAGATTAAGGGGGGATATGATCAACATGTATAAATACATCAGTGCTTCATATAGTGAACTCAGTGTAGAACTATTCACCCTGAGGTCATCACAGATGACAAGGGGGCACTCTACATCTGCAGGAAAAGAAATGTAATCTCCAAACACAGAAAGGTTTCTTCACAGTAAGAGCTGTGAAAATTTGGAATAGACTCCCTCAAGAGTTGGTTCTGGCCAGTTCAGTGGATTGTTTTTATAAAAAAAAAAAAAAAAAAAAAAAAAAAAAAAAAAGAAGAAGAAGAAGGGCCTGGATTCTCTCTTGGATACACAGAATATAACTGGATACTAACATTTATAGGTAAACTTGATCCAGGGAATATCCAATTGCCCATCGGGAGATCAGGAAGGAATTTTTTTCCCCTGCAGGAGCAAATTGGATCATGCTTTGCTGGGTTTTTTTGCCTTCCTCTGGATCAACTGTGGGTGTAGGATTATAACTTTTTTTTTGATTGAACTGGATGGACTTGTATTTTTTAGCCAGACTATGTAACTTGGCAGGTGAAACAGTATTTCATCTGTATATGTAGCTGAAAATAAAAAATACAAATTGTCTAGTGGCGCTGTGAATACACAAAACACCTTCTACAGTGAATAGTGAAACAAAACTATAAAATCATATAATGTAAATCAATCCACTATGACTAAGGTGGAAGGGACGAAACCATGTGCGGCGACCGGAAGTGACGTTATGAACCAGAAATGACTCGGGAGAGCCATTTCTGAGAGATCCGGCAGTGGTGAGAGCACGATACCTACATCTGATGCCATTTCATTGGAATATGATAAAGCGTTTTTTCACTTGCATTTGTGATGCCATTTCATTGGAAGATGAGCATTTTTTTGTTAGTTTACATTTTGTGAGTGGTTTTTTTAAACTTATTTCATAAAACGGAGAGTATTGTTTACTGTACCACTGGAGCACATATTTAACTTTTTCATGATACCTGGTGGAGAGGAGTAAGGAGGTTTATGAAGCCTATGAAGTTTACATGGCAATACCACAACTGGAGATTTAACAAGCAATACATGCCAACCATGAGTGGGAGGCATGTGGGTCTGGTGAGTGCATACCTAAAAAGGGAAGGTTATCACACGAGCACGTGGGGATTTTGGTTTTTGATAGTAAACAGGAAGATTAAAACACTGGACATGACATCCACATGATATAATGGACTTTATTATTTCACAGTATTGGACGGATTTACATTATAGGATTTTAAGTTCTAGTTTTGTTTCACTATTCACAATGTCACTGTAGAAGGTGTTTTGTTTATTAGTTCACAGCTACTATACATTGAGTTTTTGTTTTTATTTTCAGCTATTTAAGGTGGCAGCAGTGTTTGATATTCATTTATCATTGTTAATTATCATTAAAGAGATACATGTATAGGTTATACTTGAGAACGCATTCAGCGCAAGGTTTTTATTATTTATTATATACAGTGAAGGAAATAAGTATTTGATCCCCTATCATTCAGGAGGATTTCTGGCTACCAGGTGTTTTTCATACAGGTAAAAAGCTAAGATTAGAAGCAGTCTCTTAAAGGGAGTGCTGCTAATCTAATTTTGTTACCTGTATAACAGACACCTGTCCACAGGAGCAATTAAACAAATAATCAGATTCCAAACTCTCCACCATGGCAAAGACCAAAGAGCTATCTAAGGATGTCAGGAACAAGATTGTAGACCTACACAAGGCTGGACTGGTCTACAAAACTATCGCCAAACAGCTTGGTGAGAAGGTGACAACAGTTGGTGCAATCGTTCGCAAATGGAAGAAACACAAACAACTGTCAGTCTCCCTAGGTCTGGTGCACCAAGCAAGATCTCACCTCGTGGAGTGTCAATGATCATGAGAACAGTGAGGAATCATCCCAGAACTACACCTGGGGATCTTGTCAATAATCTCCAGGCAGCTGGGACCACAGTCACCAAGAAAACAACTGGTATCTACACAGACAAAGATTGAAATCCTGCAGTGCCCGCAAGGTCCCTCTGCTCAAGAAAGCACATGTCCAGGCCCATCTGAAGTTTGCCACTGAACATCTGAATGATGCAAAGGAGGACTGGTTGAAAGTGTTGTGGTCAGATGAGAACAAAAATCGAGCTCCTTGGCATCAACTCGCCATGTTTGGAGGAGGAGGAATGCTGCCTATGACCCCAAGAACACCATCCCAACTGTCAAACATGGTGGTAGAAACATTCTGCTTTAGGGGTGTTTCTGCTAAGGGGACATGACAACTGCACCGCATCAAATGGACGAGGCAATGTACCATCAAATTGTGGGTGAGAACCCTCTTCCCTCATCCAGGGCATTGTAGATGGGTCGTGGATGGATGTTCCAGCATGACAATGACCCAAAACACAAGGCCAAGGCAACAAAGGAATGGCTCAAGAAGAAGCACATTAAGGTCCTGGAGTGGCCTAGCCAGTCTCCAGACCTTAATCAGATTTCAAATCTGTGGAGGGAGCTGAAAGTTTGAGTTACCAAATGTCAGCCACCAAACCTTAATGACTTGCAGAGGATCTGCCAAGAGGAATGGGCCAAAATCCTTCCTGAGAGGTGTGCAAACCTGGTGGCAATTAGAGGTCAGATGTTTCCTGTAATTGGCCAACAAGGGATGTGCCACCAAGTACTAAGTCATGTTTTGTGAAGGGGATCAAATACCTATTTCCCTCATGAACATGCAAAACAGTGCACACTTTGTTAGACATGCATTTCTTTTGAATTTGTTGTTGCTATTCTGTCTCAGTGCTACATTACACCTACCATTCGATTTTTTGACTGACCATTTCCTTGGGAGTGGGCAAACATTCAAAATCAGAAGGATCAAATACTTATTTCCTTCACTGTATGTAGCCATTTGCTTGGGTTTCCCTTTTTTCGCCTCCATGTTTGCCATGAAGCAACACGGTGTTAAAATCTCTAAAAGAGGCAGCCAGGCCTCTGAATAGGTTCACATTTGTCATCCCAAAACTAACAACTTTATACAGAGCGTCACATGTTTCTTTGCAACAGATGTTTAATCAGCTAATGTGATAACCCTTTGTTATATTACAATAGACTTGTGCCCAGTGGGACTTATTAACTGTAAGACACAAGATAAAGTATAGCAGGTGACCACAGACAGATCCAAGTACCAACAAACATGCAATCATCTAGCCATGGACAGTCCTTAAAGCAAGCCTGACCAATACAACTAAAAACCTAAGTAGTATTAAAAAACGGCCTCAGTAGCTAGTTTGGGTACATTCATTGGAAAGGGAAGTTGCTGGGGCAGAGCTGCTGGTCTCTGGCAAGAGGGACCACTCTGGAGACCAACACTGCCAATCACAACAGATTTAGTGCTGCAGAGCAGATAGCGCACATAGCCCTGCAGCACTGAGTAATTGGGAGCAACAATACTATACAGCTGTCTCACACACAGCACCAGCCCCAACATTGCTGTTCATTCATAATAGCAAAAGATCATGCAGCGGATCAGAGCAGTTATAACTGATCTTTCACTATTATAAAATAATATATGACAGACCTGCTGATGCCATGTATGTTTATTAATCACAAAGAAATACAGTACTCAAACCTTCTCATTCAAACCAAATCAACAAGAGATGCTGCTGCACAACCTTAGCTTCTGTAAGCCATCCAATGTAAAGTCTCTAGAAAGGAAAGTCGGCACCACCATTCTCAACAAATAGAGAGTGATTTACAGAGACTGTTGGGTTGTGAGATGTAGGATCGTGAGATGTGGTGGATTTTTGAACTCTGTTCCAGAGTACCTCTTGGGTCCTAATCACTTCAGGGATGTTAATCTACAACCTCAATTCCAAAAAAGTTGGACCAGTAAAAAAAACAAAAAAAACAAAGAAAACACCCTGGCCTTATTATATTACCTTTTGCAAGGCTGCCCATTCACAAACCACAAGGGCCACACTGATCCGCTGTAAGGCAGACTTGGAGTTAAGATGGAAGAGAAGCAGCTGGGCTAGGGATTCAGCAGGTTTGATCTCCTGAGAAGGTGCATTTACAGCAGGATCACAGATACAGCAGCACAACGATCCAAGCAGTCTAAAATTGGAACAGCCAGATATCAGTGAAAATACAGCTTTTTTTTTTCAAAAAGCATGTGTTCTAACAGGTCTATAATAGATCTGCTTATAACAGGGGTTTGCTGACCTTGCAGCAGCTATACGAGCTCGTGTAACCACAAAGTCCCTGGTGGCAGAGTCCTCAGTGACACTGTCTGAGCCAGCAATATACTCCTGGGTGACTTCTTTTGCCTGGCCCTGACCTTGACGCAATTTACCACCTGCCTTTTCCTATGAAGGAGATAAAAAACATATATATAGATTTCACCTATTTGTCAACAAAAAGGGCATATACAGCCTATAGAGTCATTATGTAGACACGACCCAACCCCAATGCAATGCCTTTTCTAAATTAAACATATTACATTATTGGTTGCAGCTTAGTGCTACAGATTAGTGATTGGGTTTACCTACAAGTCCATGTTCTCAGTTTTTATTAGGGGCAGACAGTTTAGGTATAAAGTGGTTTACTGGGGTAACAATATAAAGCTTAGATTTTCTTTACCTTTGTGTACAAGCTTGTCTTTAATAGACATGCTAACCAGACATTAAGCTCCATTCTTATTATGTTTTACAATTGCGTTCTTTTGCTAAAGCAAGTGCACAGATTAAATTCTATGCTTAAAGTAGAACTATAGGCAAACTTTTTTTTCTGAATTTGCATAAAAAAAAAGGGTTATAACCTTTAATCAGTTTATTTTTTGCCATCTGTGTTTTCTTTGGGGAAACTTCCCTTCACTTCCGGTCTCAAAACAGGAAGTGTGAGGAAAACCCTGCAAATTAAGGAAATCTCTTGGGGACCCACCAGGTCACCAGAACTAGTGTCCCCATTGGAAGATTTCCCCTCTATTACGTCTTAACTAAAAAATGTTAATTTTTTTTCCCTACTCTTTCAATGACAATGTAAACAGGACAAAACAGACCAGGATAAAATTTGACATGTGTAGTAATCCCTTTCCACTCTGCCCAAAACTTAATTCTGACTCTCAGCAGCACAATACTGTTATTTCATTTCCTGGCTATGAAGAGGGTCTAAGGCTGGGATCAATACACCCTGCACTCAGGGGCAGACTGACAACTCATGGGGCCCCCGGGCAATAGGGGATCATGGGGCCAGTGTCCTTGCCCAAACTCAAAAAAGCCTATGAAAAAGGTACCAGAGGCATCTCATGGGGCCCACTACTGACCTTGGGCAGTGCCCAAGTTTCCAAATGGTCAGTCCGCCCCTGCCTGCACTTTTAGGGCTCTTGCACACTGGTGCCAAGACAGACAGGCGTTCAGGCAGAGAGAGTGAGTGCGAGTCAGATATGAATGCCAACCTTTGCCTTTAATGGGTTTGTACATACATGCATAAACATCAGTACTTATACCAGATGACCCGTGGGTTTACATTTTTCGGAGGCGGTTAACATCCAACATAACTACCGCTTTACCTCACCTTTGACTTGGGTTTGATCTCTAGCAGCATATTTAATTCAATAGGCAGATGAGCTGGCTGCATCATTAAACACAGCCATGCTCCCATCCACGGGCAGGCAGCGGCCACTACGTACTGCACAGATGCTTTGGTAATCAGTTCCTGCCACAACTGTGAAAATAAAAGCATATATTTACAACAAGCCAGGTGAACATCTATTGCAGCAGTCCCACAGCAAGACATGTTACCTTATGGATAAGGTTAAGAATTTCTTGGTTACTCTCCAGAATACAAAGCTGAAATATATGCCGCAGCATGTCTTGCAAGATGGGGGTTAGCCAACCTGAACAGTTCTGGAACACAAGGAGGAGGAAGACTGGAATCAAGCAGTGTGCATATGTAACATGACTTTCATTTACATTTCATTCGTAAGCATTAGTTTGAGCTCCCAAAAGGAGGCTAAAAATGCATATAAAAAAAAAAAAAAAAAAAAAAAAAGGAGCCAGTTCTGGGAGGGCGTCATATGACGTCCTCCCAGAACGCGCTCTCCTGCGCGCCCCCCGCGATCTCCGTGATCGTTGTGTCCTACGGACACAGCTGATCACGTGATGTGGTAAAAGGCCAATCACAGTGGCCTTTTACCACATGATCAGCCATGTCCAATGACATGCTGATCACCGGGAAATGCAATTGCCGATTCTCAGCTGCACTTTCCTTGCGCTGTCAGAGCGTGAGGAAAGTACTGCCGAGAACCGGCAGTTGTCAGAGCAGAGATCGGCACCGATCATCAGGGCACGGATGATCAGTGCCCTGATGATCGATGCCCAGCAGTGCCGCCCATCAGTGAAGGAGAAAAAAATTATCTGTTTGAAGATAAAAAAATTTTTGTTTCCATTATAAAATTTTTCAAATTGTTTGCACTTTTTTTGTTTATAGCGCAAAAAAGTAAAGCGCCCAGCTGCGATTAAATACCACCAAAAGCTCTATTTGTGAGAAAAAAAAAAAATTATAAAAATGTTATATTGGTACAATCTTGCAAGACCGCGCAATAGTCAAAATGCAACAGCGCTGAAAGCTGAAAATTGGCCTGGTGAAGAAGGGGGTATAAGTGCCCGGTAGGCAAGTGGTTAAAGGGTTAACGTGCCAATGAACAACCAACTGGTGTTGGATCTTGCCCAAGATTTAATTCCTAAGGGTCAAAATAGAAAACAGGATTTCGTTGACGGACACACTCTCCTCTTTTTCCATGAGGAAACGGGTTATATAGCCCCACCTAAAGGAGTAGGACTCTAGGCAGGGGAAAAAAAATCCAACTTGAATGACGATGGCCGCTGCCCCGAAGAAAGAATGAGAAAAAGGCTCTGCTCCCGATGATAGCCATCTGCCTGCTCCAGTGGTTTGACAGTTCTTAAATATGTAATGGGCGGGGACACCCAGCAGATATCGTGATAAGCACCCTGCCCGCAGACCCCCACAACCACCCCTAATTTGAGGGCATGTGACCTGGTATGGTTCAGGAGAGGGGGCGCTTGCTAGTCTCCCCCACCTCTTTCCTGACTTGCATGCTCAGATAAGGGTCTGGTCCCCCCGCTTCTCCCCCCCCCCCCCCATTTTTTACATTTTGGTGTGGGAGTTCCCCTCAAAATCCATACCAGACCCAAAAGGGCTTGGCATGGGTGGAAGGGGACCCCAGCCATTTTATTTTTAATTGCCAGCCATTCTTTTACATTCAGCTGTCAGTGGGGAACCCCGCTGACAGATGAAACATTAACACATGGTTGTCTACTAAAATACCGCATGACTTGATAAAATAACTCATGCGGTATTTGAGTAGTGTTTACTTTTTCCTGACCTCCGGAATGGATTGGTTTTCAATGCATTCCTATAACAAACGGCGTTTCGGTTTACGAATTTTTCGCTGTACGAAAAATCCCGCAGAATTAAATTGGCAAACTGAGGTATGCCTGTATATACTTTTAGAGCACTCCACAGAAATTAGTAGAAATAGTTAGGAACCAGTAGTCATTTCTCATTAGTTTCAGTGCAAAGCTCAAAACTCCACTATATTCTTACTCACTAACCTGGTCCTGTGTAGATAACAAAGTGCATAATGTTTCTAGAGCTGCCTTCCGAACAGAGGAGATCGTATGACGCAAGAAAGGCCACACTCGTGGCACCAATATTGTAAGAGATTGCTGAACACTGCAAAGAAACAGGAAACACACATAAATCAACTGTTAGAACAATTAAGTATCCCTTTAGACCTCTTGAATAACATGTTATAAAACACCGGTGAAAGGAGGGGGGGACGATAACATTTGTCCAATTAACCAGAGTTTCTTGTTACAGAAAGAAAGCTTTGTCAACTTACTTGCACTGTTGAACCTGAGGATAAGCAAGCAGGGAAGAGAGGAGGGTCATGATACTGTTGGTAGAAGCTGTGAGGTCATCTAACTCCAGAAGTGCATCCCATAAAGTGCTGAGAATAAAAGGAACCTAATAAAAAGATGATTATATGTAAATATTTATTGTTCCATGTTCAGTTCTCTTTACTGAATGGGCTCTGCCAACTGTCAACCAATGCACCAGAGTAACTAGTCTTGTATATGCCCCGCTTCTAGCTCTGCTCCGACTATGTGCAGCACAGCGATGCAAAGCTAAATAACGTCTAGTAAAAAGTAGTCATGCTTTCAACAGTGGATCTATATCCTTTGTGGCTTTGATAAAGATTTAAAATTAATGCTTTTAATTAGGACAGTCTATATCTCCAAAATGAAAGGGATTTCATGTCAAAACACAAAATTTCAGCTAAATTTTATGCAGTGTGGAAAAAAAAAAAAAAACACAAACAACTTACCTGCTTAAATTGTAGCTTAACTAAACTGTCTACAACAGGCACTAAAGACGCAGCTGCTACTGCACGCACATCATCATCAAGGTCCTGAAGACCTTCAATTATTGCCGGTAGTGCTTTAGGTAATAAAGTCTTAATCAGATCCTGTAAAACAGCCATAAGAAAAAAATGGTCATCTAAAATGAATGTAGTTTGAACATTTGTTAGCCAACAGGCAGGAAAAAAAAAAAAAAAAAAAAAAAAAAAGTGTAAGGAAAAAAGGTCACCAACTGAATACCTGGCGAACAGCGAGAGCATACTTTATGCCTAGCAGTCCTCCATGTCGCACTTCCCACTGCTCCTGCGTTAATAAACGTAGGAGGATTTTCACTGTCTTCAGCACTCCACTTTCATTCATGTGTTTAAGGACCACTCCCAGCGTCTGGGCACAAGTTTCCCGAACAGGGGCGACCACCTTGGGGAAGAAAATCATTGAATTTATATGTATGGTCACCATTGTTTGCCAGTACTTAAAGAAGGGAGAGAAAATCCCTCCGAAGGGAGGATATTCCCAGCTGTTACCAATGTCACTAGAACCTGGGTCCCCATTAGATTCTTTTCTTTTTTGCTGGAGAGGGTAAAATGTCCCTAATGGGGAAAGGAACAAAAAAAACCTGACAGATGATTTAATCCCTCCTCACCCCCTCCATTGCCTACTGTGACACCAGCTAGTAAAGTACAGCAAGACAACCTTTACAAAACTCACCCAAACACTGATCCAGTACCATTCTCCTCTTCCTGGTTTCACAGTCAGTCAAATCCTGTGAGGAAGGAGTGGAGACATGGCTTACTGGTGCTGTGTGTGGCTATGACACACACAGCTTGGATCAGTAGAGCACATGCATGAGTACCAGCACAGCACCCAGAGGAAGAAGGAGCTGGGGAATGCCAAAGAATGGGTAAGGAACTGCTCTGTAAAATCGTTGCACAAAAGCAGGCATGTATAACATCTATTTCAAGACGACAAAAAAAAAAAAAAAAAAAAAAAAAAAAAGTTTACTTCAGTATCATTTTAAAACATGAGTCTAAGAACCACTGTCTTATAATCACTTCGCAACAATCTCGCTGCTTAAGAGGTATCCATGAGTGTAAGAGGTGGGGAATACTCTTTAGATTTAGGTCCTGTTTCTCCAAACGTTTAGTGGCTTTGACAACAGCCTGCCAGGCTTCAGGAGGTACGCAAATGGCCTACAACTATAGTAATCAACTTTAGCCAATGCTGCATAGTTTGTTATCTGCAGGTGCCCCTCATCTGCATAGACAGTTTTTTGGTAAAGTGTATAGTCCATAGGGCACTTCTGCTGGAGCAGACCTCTGTAGCCACTAGCGGTGTACCAGAATGGATATCAAGGATAGGGAAGCCAAACAGGTCTGATGAAGGAGCCCTTTGCGCATGCTCCGAAACGCATTACTGCCCCCACCTTACGTCACTTCCGATGTAGGTGTTCCAATACTCCTCCCGAGGTTCTACAGCCATCTTAGTTCCAACATCGCTGCCACTGGACGGCCCTTTACCCATACCACCAGGAACATCGGTAGAATTTACTATGATGAACCTGTCATGTTTTGACTTCCTGTAAGTGGAATTTTATCTTTATGTTAATAAACCGCCAATACTACACTTAGAGGCGCCTTCTTTCCCTGTCAAGTTTTCTGGTAGACAGCTAACCCTTTAAGTCCCTGGAGCAGACATTTTTCAACAGTGCTGTGTCAACATGAATGCACTCAAATCATAATTGGTCCAAACTTGAAAAAACACAAAAATTGATTGAATTGATTGATTAAACCACTGGTTTAAAAAACAAAAAAACAAAAAAAAAAAAAAAACACAAAACCACACAGTCTATATCTAACCATAATGATCATGCAGCGTGAGTGGCATTTGGTTGGTAGCTTATAAACCAAAAAAATTAAATAACCTTACTTCATCTGAGACAAAATCTCCAAATCGATCTAATGCAAACACACAAAGGAGACGAATAGCCAGATCCTCCAACCACTCCTGATGTTGCTGCTCCATCTATGGGAATGGGGAATTAAATTATCCTTGGAAGAATAACAAAATTTAATGTATTGCATCAATGAACTGAACCCATGCAAAAGTTCTCCATAGTACAGCTGGCTTTCTGCTATTATGAAATCACTTTCGGTTGCAGTGCTTGGCAATCGCATACCTCTTCACGTGTGCTGTCTGCTATCTTGCCTCCACTTTTCCCATGGGTCTTAAGGATCTCTCTGAGACCAGTACCTGCTCCATGTCGTACCTATTAAAAAAAAAAAAAAAAAAATCATAAGGGGTGGGGGAAAAAAAAAAAAAAAAAAAAAAAAAAAAAAAAAAATTTAAAACCCCAAGCCCTGCTCAGTTTTGCATTTGTTCATTTGGACTCTACACTAAGGAGATTGAATCAGATTGTTCAAATCAGAATATTAAAAATACTTTTGAGACTCAATTTGGACTGTCAACTGAGTAAAAATGTGTGCAGCTGACATAGCCAATTTTAGAAACTATAAAATATAGAGTTGTGCCCATTGGTCTCTTTGATATAGTGTTGACATCAGATATATTGTGGCTTGTCTTTATATGTGGAGGAGTTAATTTTAAAATGAAACAAAGAAAAGCGATCCTTGTGGTTAATTCATTGGCTCTATATTTTAGGGCAAAAAATGGTGGCAGAAACATTGATAGTTTTTGGATAACTTTGATTTTTGTATACAGTTTTGACACAATGAGAATTCTTACTAATATTCCCTATGCATATTTTGTAAGCATGGTTCACAACATGACTTATTTTAGCCATTTATTTTCTTGAACAATTAAATGTTAGGTGTCTGGTTTTACAAGTAATTTAACTCAGTTTTAAAAAACACCCCACAGCCGGTTTACAATCCATTTTTGTAAGACTGAAGATGCTTTAAACATTAAAAACCCCCCCCACAATTCTTAAAAGGGCCTTTGCTAGCTGTCAAATATGAAAACTACATTTAGATTGATGCCATTCATGCAGAAAAGGTAAATCAACAATGTCAACCTACCTCCCAAGATGGGTTAAATAGATCATTACAGAGCTCTTCACAAAAGCTCTCCAGGGGCCACTCGTTGGTCTGAAGAGAAGGTGAAAGAAACCTTGATCAGTATATTACATCGCTTTTGCACAGACTTCTGAAATGTGCTAGAAGTTTGCGTTTAAGTGTACCACTATTGCAAAATGTAAAATTTCAGATTTAAAAAATTTTAATAAAATCAGATTTTATTTAGAAAAAAGGCTTTTTACAAGAACCAGCAACATTGGTGGAACAAAATATAGAAGAAAAAACAAAAAAAACACAACACAAAAGCCACTCACCCTTTAACAGTGCAGTCTTTAACAGCTTTCTAATGGTTTAAAAATTCAGGTTGTAATGCATACTAATACAAACCATAATCATCATTGTTGGCTTAATAAACATAAAATCAATGCCAGTAACGCCTGTCTCAGGCAATGTCTGACATTATACAATCCGTCCAGTGAGACCAAATTGCTTCATATTTAGACATGCATTGCAAAAATAGTAGGTAAGCTTTTCCAAAAGGAATATATTTATTAAGGTCAGTAATCATTTCTGAATGATGGTGGGCAAAGTGAGGTCCACTTCAAACCAATCATTCTATGGGCAACAAATAGAACTCTAGAAACTAGAGTAACTTAAATACACATCTATAGAAGACATCATACTCATAGAAAATCATAAGATGTCAAAACATAACCGAAGAGGCATGTAGGAGGTTCTACTGACAAATTGGTACCAAAGACCATTTAAAATGCCCACAACCTCTGCACAGTATTTCTCCAGTTTAGAGCAGCACAAAAGATGGATAAAAGAACCATTCAGATGCCTACATCCATCATAACAAAAGTCAGCTCTAGCACCAAACTTTGTAAAAATAGAGTGGTACGATAAACTGTAGGGAATACACGGGTCATATTATGATCCATGCAATTTGGACAGATTGTAAAATATCTTCCCAAGCTTAGTATGCGATAGGGCCAACATGCACCGTGCAGCTTTGTCCTATTCTTCACAGGAAACGTCATTCGAGAAATCCATTTAGAAGAGTTAGATATGCATCTGGTATTTAATGTAACAGATAGGGGATTTAAAGTCTACTATCCAACCCAAACGATTTTGTTTTAGATAATCTTCTGAAGAACAACAGTTTGTCAAGTTTTTCTTGCTTTCTGTGATCTTGTAGGTGCGATTTAGCAAAGTTTTTTTCCTGTGGCTTCAGCTCTTCCTAAACAGCAAATACCTGAATTGATCACCTTCATTTTTAACTCATGCAAACCTATTCTTTTTAAAGCAGCACTTTAAGTCGTGATAAAGGGAGAGCACTGTAGCCCTTGAAATACAGCCCCAATTGCAAAAAAAATTGGGACACTGAAATCTACATAAACAGAAAGCAATGGTTTGCACATCTCAAACCCAAAGCTGGTACATTTGTAAAACAGGTAAAACTCGAAAAAAATAGAATATCGTGCAAAAGTCAAAATTAAAAAAAAAGCCTTTGGGATTCTGAGTAAAAATAAATCATTAATATCAATAAACTGTTTTAAATCGTCATACAAATACAGGTGAAACTCAAAAAATTAGAATATCGTGTAAAAGTTCATTTATTTTAGTAATGCAACTTAAAAAGGTGAAACTAATATATGAGATAGACTCATTACATGCAAAGCAAGATAGTTCAAGCCGTTATTTGTCATAATTGTGATGATTATGGCTTACAGCTCATGAAAACCCCAAATCCACAATCTCAGAAAATTAGAATATTGTGAAAAGGTGCAATATTCTAGGCTCAAAGTGTCCCACTCTAATCAGCTAATTAAGCCATAACACCTGCAAAGGGTTCCTGAGCCTTTAAATGGTCTCTCAGTCTGGTTCAGTAGGAATCACAACCATGGGAAAGACTGCTGACCTGACAGTTGTGCAGAAAACAGTCATGGACACCCTCCATAAGGAGGGAAAGCCTCAAAAGGGGAAAAAAAAAAAGTGTGGAAGAAAAAAAAAAAGGTGCACAAGCAGCAGGGATGACCACAGCCTGGAGAAGATTATCAGGAAAAGGCCATTCAAAAGTGTTGGGGACTTTCACAAGGAGTGGACTGAGGCTGGAGTCAGTGCATCAAGAGCCACTACACAGACGGATCCTGGACATGGGCTTCAAATGTCGTATTCCTCTTATCAAGCTGCTCCTGAACAACAAAACGTCAGAAGCGTCTTACCTGGGCTAAAGAAAAAAAAAACAGACCTGGTCTGCTGCTCAGTGTTCCACAGTCCTCTTTTCTGATGAGTGCAACTTTTGCATCTCATGTGGAAACCAAGGACCCAGAATATGGAGGAAGAATGGAGAGGCACACACTGCAAGATGCTTGAAGTCCAGTGTGAAGTTTCCACAACCTGTGTTGATTTGGGGAGCCATGTCATCTGCTGGTGTTGGTCCACTGTGCTTCATTAAGTCCAGCATCAACGCAGCCGTCTACCAGGAGATTTTGGAGCACTTCATGCTTCCTTCCGCAGACTAGCTTTATGGAGATGCTGACTTCATTTTCCAGCAGGACTTTGCACCTGCCCACACTGACAAAAGCACCAAAACCTGGTTCAATGACTGTGGGATTACTGTGCTCGATTGGACAGCAAACTCGCCTGACCTGAACCCCATGGCATTGCCAAGAGAAAAAGATGAGACCGAACAATGCAGAAGAGCTGAAAGCAGCTATTGAAGCATCCTGGTCTTCCATAACACCTCAGTAGTGCCACAGGCTGATAGCTTCCATGCCACACCACACTGATGCAGTAATTGCAGCAAAAGGGGCCCAAACCAAGTACTGAGTACATATGCATGCTTATACTCTTCAGAGGTCTGATATGTACAATCCTGGTTTTATTGATTGCATGTAATATTCTAATTTTCTGAGATTGTGGATTTGGGGTTTTCATGAGCTGTAGGCCATAATCAATCACAATGATAAATCACGGCTTGAACTATCTTGCTTTGCATGTAATGAGTCTCATATTAGTTTCACCTTTTAAAGTTGCATTACTGAAATAAAATGAACTTTTGCACGATATTTAATTTTGGGTTTCACCGCTATGTTACACCCTGAATATAGGTGTAACTTGTTACACTAAGGTGTACTTATCCTTCAAATATATCATTTACAGTACACAATATCAAAAGATTCTGATAAACTGGAGAAATCCCTGTGCACAAGTGATCAGGCAGAAAAGCAATATTGGATTGCCATGATTTTCAGGCCCTCAGAAGTCACTACATTAAAAAACATTATTCTGCACTAAACATCACTGCATGGACTCAATTCCAAAAAAAAAAAAAAAAAAAAAAAAAAAAAAAAAGGGAGCAGACACAGAACACTGAGAACTGAGCGATCAATGGTCTTTGATCACTCAGTACTCCGTCTTAGAGCTGGTGTGTTTAAACATTTGAGATGTTGGATATTCTTTTTGGGAATAAAACGAGTTTGAGATTTGCAAGTCATTGCATTCTGTTTTTATGTAGATGTTACACACGGTGTCCCAACATTTTGGAATGGGGGTTTTTGGACTTCTAAGAACATTCCTAAATCTGTAGTGTGGTGCTCACATTTACTCCCTATACACTCTGGTAATGGAGTTTCTCAGCTTTCCCAGTAGAGACAAAACAATGTCATGGTGACCTAAATTGCTGGAGACAAAGGATTCAGACCTGGTCACATATGGTTTATAAAGTCTTTGCTATAAAGGCAAAGTGGCTTGCTACACACTGCTATGCAAAGAAAAGCTGTGTAGCACTCAAAGAACATTTTTTGCAGGGTTGAAATTGGTCTTGGGTGAAGAGAAGTATTACCTCATCAAACAGGGAAGAGTTGTCTGGAACATTATCGATTAATACTTTGGACTCAGTTGCTGGCTGACTGATGACAACGTTGGTTACTTTCCTCCTCTTCTCTTCAGGCTCCCCATCTGTGCTATCACTGCTATAGAAAAAGGTTTCAGCAGTGACAAAATAATTCTTAAGCACATATATATTTTAAAAAAGGACAGTATTTTTTTTTTTGTCATCAACCCCAGGGACAGTACTTTCAATGAGTTAATGAGATGCGTCACTTGTGCTCAGTGTCAATTAAAAATTTTCCATCCTTCCATTTTGTAGTATAATATATTTTAGATTTTTAGGGGGGGTTACCACAATACTTTCGCTCAATACAATGCAGTTTTCACAGTTCCTGACAAAGCAGGTTCCTTGAGACACACAAACACAAAAACCACCAAGCAAAAAAAGTACTGTGGTTAACAGAACCAAGGCACCAATAGGCCTCCTAGGGTGTTTTTTTTTTTTTTTAAACTTGTATATTTTAATAAAATGAAACATTTTTAAAAAGCAAATTACACATTTGTGGAATGCATCCATTTAGCACCTGAAAGTCCCAGCACATTTTTAAACTAGCTTGAAATTGTGAATAGAACCAACTCAAGCATAACTGCTGCAATCACCAAACAGTTCAGGCCTAAACACCCTTCCGTTTAATTTTCTCTTGCTTTGGCAACTTTATCACCACCGTGACACTGCAAAGCTAAAAGAAAATAAAATAAATATAGGTTTTCATCAATCCCCCCATTGGAGATATTTCACATGTCAAGTACTTTGTCTAGGCCAGGTAAAACGGTTAACTTTAACCCCCCCCCCCCCCAAAAAAAAAAAAAAATTCTCCGCTCTAATTCATCCAAAGTTGTTCTATCGGGTTGAGGTCAGGAGTCTGGGGTGGAGGAACTTGACTGACCTGAACAAGCTCACTCATCCATGTCTTTATGACCTTGCTTTGTGCACTGGTGTTGGAACAGGAAGGGGTCATCCCCAAACTGTTCCCACAAAGTTGGGAGCATGAAATTGTCCAAAATGTCTTGGTATGTTGGACGCCTTAAGAGTTCCCTTCACTGGAATGAAGGAGCCAATCCCATCCACTGAAAAACAACCCCACACCATAATCCTGTCATTTACTTCCTGTTTCCAGATCACCTGCGCTCTAAAGACATCGCGGTGTAGCAGCAAAATAGGATTGGCTGAACCTAGATTTATTTCTCTGGAGAGGTTTCCTGCTGCCAGTATCCACCAGTGAGGGGGATTGATCCATCGCTGAACTGGGTCCTGGTCCCAGGTTGGTGCGATATTGTTTGAGAAAGGCGTTTTTGACCCTGTAGGGTCACTCCATGGGAGGCGAGGGGGCAGATCTCTTATGTATACACCTTTAAAATAGCAGCACAACTTAAGGACTATAGAACACCTTCACCGATTTAGGCGTTTTGGACCGCATGGAGTTTATGCGATTCATTATAGGTTGGGTCTTTTATATATATAGGTTTTTTTGGGGACTTCGTTTGGTCCATTTTTTTTGTGTGTAATTTATTTATCCCCTATCTAGGGGTCACCGTTATATGGTTCACTTCTATTTATTTATCCATATTCCTCTTTTATTTGTATGTCCTGTCTGATCATTTTTTTCTAGCAACAGAGTTGGCTTATTTTTTACGATATACAGTTTTATACTGGTGTCACATATTTAATTATTTATCCACTTTATCCCCTATTTAGGGGTCACTGTAATCTGGTTCACATCTGTTTATCAATATTCTTTTAGTATTTTATAGTATTTATATAAAAACGGCCAGACTGTGGCACTCCATGGGCGGGTGGTCATTTATAAACGGCCTCCCTGCTTGTGCGTGCTCCCTGGGAGCGTGCAGTACTGTGATCCGGTGCCCGCAGTGTCCTCCGGAACACAGTGGAACACTGATCGTTGTACGGACTTCTGTGCAAGGTCCTGATCATGTGACCACTGATTGGCCAATCAGTGATCACATGAGTAGTAAGCAAGATGTCACTTCTGACATCATTGCTTACTACATGTGAAATCTGAATCACAGAGGTCACATGGTACAAGGCTATTCACAACAGCCTTGTACCATGTGGCAAGCTGTGACCAATCACTGCTCACACAGTATTTCTCAATGGCTGCAAGAATGCAGCCAGAGAAGGAGGAAAAAAAAAAATTGCTTTTACAGCTTTTATGGGCATTAACTTTTTTTTTTTTTTTTTAAACAAAACAATGGGACAGACATCTAGGATGGACTCAAATCCTACTATGCAAAATTTTGTAATTTGAAGAAAAATTTGATGAGGTATTTTAAATGCCCCCAGTTGGGCTTTGACACCCTGAACACATCTGAATACAAAAACTGCTGAACTGGTCTTGTGGTACTGGCACAACAACCGAGACAAGGAGGTGGTTCAAGGCATTTCCAAATCTGTCCTTGGGTAGATGTTGGTTGATTTGAAAGAAGAAAGCAGTGAGATGGCAAGAGTTTTGATCTCAACTTTTTACCTTTTTGAAACCACTGATTGAACCCACAAGGTCTGGGAGGTGTCTGTGACCCAGAGAAACAAACTGATGTCAACCCCCCCACAAGCTTAGGCATGAGGGTGTCCCTTTTATTGTAAACAGGGCTTGGGAAAGGCTAGGTAGCCTTGGTGGGTCAAGTCTTGCACCAAAAGGAAGGACTGAACTGAGCAGCAGTTCATTCGAACCAGGCATAAAAACTTCAAAACCTAGGTTTTTGAAGAGCTATGGGTTCCTGCAGAAGGTGATCTTGAACCCTTTTGCTGTGGAAGTAAAACCATTCTAGAAATGCATCTCATGACATGTTCCAGGGCTTATACACAGAAATAGCAAAAAGGCAACTAACATCATGATCCTGAAGTACAATGTTATGTTGGTTGTTCATTGTCCTGGTTCAGTTTGATGCAGCTTAAAATACTGAAATTGCAGCAAGAGTTGGTTGCAATGCTGGCCTGCAACATTAAATGATAGAAAGTTTGTGATACTCTTAAAGGCTATCTGCAGAATCTTTGAAAGGAGGAACATTTTCAAACAGGCAGGGAGTTTTTTTGTTTTGTTTTTTTAAAAAAAGGAGAGCAGGATCAACTACAGGATTTTTTTCCTCTTCTGGAAGACCGGGTGGGGCTTGCTCCCTGAAGAGCAAGTGGCCCAGTTGCAACTGGCGATGTCATGGGTCCTTACTCTTGTCTGGTGGTGGGTGGTCCTTTCCTCTGCACTGAATACTCACATGATCACATTTAGTGCAGTAGTGTAGTGAGCCCAGGGTGACATGAATATGGGGGTTTGTACATGATAGACTGCCTATGCTCAAACTGGATAAATGACACTGCATTCAACATTAAAGTGGAGGCACAGACAGAGCTGGATCGAACGCAAAAAAAAAAAAAGGCATATCATTGTTGGTGGGAGGGGCCAGCAGAGTGGTGTATGTAGCTTCCTGAAATCAATACAATTCCTCACAAGAGTCCACAGAAAGTTCTTTGGATGAGTTATGCAAATTAAGTGTGATGTCAGTCTAGAGGAATGAGCAGTCTCAAACCAGTTGTATTTGCATATCATAGATCACACCTACTTTCATGGGATGCTTAACAAGGGCATGCCAGGACAGTCAGGCTGGGAAAGAAGGGGGGTGAATGGTTACACATACCTCTTTTCGTTGGCCTCCATTACATCCCGAGATCTCTGTTTTGCTATTAGCTTCGCCATTCGTTTCGCTTTGTTTTTTTGCCTGTTACTCATACCCGGAAGAAATTCTGAATCAATAAATTCTGCTGCTTGGATGGCCTGAAATTAACAAAAAAATACATACCTAAATGAGAAGGGAAAAATACAGGTACAACAACCAATTGGCCAATTCTAAAATTTCTGTCATACGTGTACAAAAAAAAAAAAATCTGGGATTTTTCTGTCAGAAAGTTACGTAGAAGCCCCAAAGCATAAGATGGTGGGTGTTGCATTTTTTTTTATATCACATATTTGTGCAGTGGTTATTGAAACACAATTCCCCTCCCCCCCCCAAGTATACACTTAAATGAATTTTACACAACACAACTGAAATTACTGGTAAAATATAAACTTCCCATTCTTCTCAGTGTATGCGATCGTACCAGGCTCCCCGATGGGACGGGAGAGCTCCAAAAAGGAGGTGGCCTGTAAAAGTAATCGAGCATCTCTATGGCTACTTAAATCACTTTTACTAAAGAGTCGCCAGGAAAAGAAGTTATAATACACAAATAAAATTATCAGTGATCACTGTTGTAGTTGCAACCACGATCCTAGTATAACCACCTCAATGCAAAGACACACCAATATTAAAAAGGCGGTTAAGAATGTATCTAAAGCTACGGGTGTCAAGCTGGCGGCCCTCCAGCTGTAGCCAAACTACAAATCGCATGAGGCATTGCAAGATTGACAGGTACAAGCAAGAAATCCAAACGGCATAGCTTGCCAGTCCTTAGATGTGGTGACGGAGTTCATTCTTTAGGCCTGTTGCACACAGGAGTGAAAAAATTAGTTTGTTTTTTTTACGGATCTGAAATGAGATGGTCTATGGGACATTGCACACAGCTGAGTAAAGATCACCAATACAGAGTTGAGTACAGATTAGTAAAAAAAAAAAAAAAAAAAAAAAAACAACATTTTTCATTTGAGTGCAGTAATTTACTTGTGTGTTTACTGGTTTTGTCCCCTTGCACACAGGCGTCATAAGTATAAAAGGGAAAACATTACAAACACAGGCAATTAAGAATTTTACTTATCTTTACGCTTACGCACCCTTACGCGTCTGTACTCAACATTACGCAGGTCTTTACACAGTTTTTGCACAATAGCATTTTTCCTAGGGTGACAACACTTTAATGAATCTATAAAGAAGCAGGGTCACCCTAGGCTGGGATCCTGATTTGGACTACAAACATCTTGAAAGCCAATAACATTGTTTGAAAGAGTTGACAAATCTGAAATCTTACATTTTTTGTTCTTCGATTTAGATATACTTGAAGGATAAAACAAAAGATATTAAACACCACAAAAATCAATGGTGTGAAAAGTAGTCATAGATTTCAGCTTTTTGTAACCATATTTACAAGTCTTAGTAGATTCCTGTTTAAGTACAGCACATAAATCAGCCATAAAAAAAAAAAAAACACTTTAGAACCACCCACCATATATTGAGTAGGTTTCCCTTTTGCGGCCAACACAGCCTTGACCCGTCAAGGCATAGAAGCAACAACCGATGAGGGCATGCTATAGTATCTGGCATCAAGCAGTCAGTAGCAAATCCTGAGTCCTATAACTTGTGAGATGGGGCTTTTATGGATCAGACTTGTTTCTTAAGCACATCCCACAAATTCTCAATTGGACTGAATCAGGAGAATTTGGAGGCAATGCCTTAAACTCTGTTGTGTTCCTCAAAACATTCAAACCATTTTTGCAGTGTAGCAAGGTGCAAAAAAAAAAAAAAAAAAAAAAAAAAAAAAAAAAAAAAAAAAAAGAAGAAGGGGGGGAGTAGGGGTTGGGGAAGGCCACTACCATCAGGGAATAAGGTTTCCATGAAGGGGTGTACTTGGTCAGCAACGAAGTTTAGGTATGGGTCAGATGTCAATTTAACATTCACAAGAATGGCAGGACCGAAAAGATTTCACAGCAGAACATTGCCTAAAGCATCACACGACCTCTGCTGGCTTGCCCTCTTCCCATACTGCATTCTTTGTGCCTTCTCTTCCCCAGGTAAGCAATGCACACAACGTAAAAGAACTGCACTTCATCATCCACTTCTGATGCTCAGCTACCTATTGTATGTGGTTTTGGCTGTGGACATTGGTCAGCATGGACACCCCTCAGTCTCAAGTTGATATGTTGAAAACCAAAGAGCATCGCAGGTTGTGGTGTTTGGGGCTGCAGAGACCATATGCTTACTTGTGGCCCAACATCTTAAAGATGCCATTGTAGCAAGATAACCAATATTAGCCCCTCAACCTTCCAGTAGTCATAAAGTTATGGCTGATCAGTGTATGCAACACACACTATGTGAAAAGTATATACTCCTGTAGAATGCTAGGTTTGGGGGGTTGAACACACACACACACACACACACACACACACACACACACACACACACACACACCTTTAACCACTTGCCTACCGGGCACTTGTATCCCCTCTTCCTGCCCAGGATGCTCTCACACTTTCAAATGACAATTGCATGGTCATGCAACACTGTACCCATTTGAAATTTTTATTTTTTCCACACAAAAATAGAGCTTTCTATTGGTATTTACTCGCCACAAAAAATAATTATACGATTAACAAATTTTGCAAAACAGGTAATTTTTCTCCTTCACTGATGTATGTTGACAAGGCTGCACTGATAGGCGGCACCGATTATGCTACACTAATATGCAACGATGGGCACAGATAGGCAACAATGATGGGCACTGACAGGTGGTACTGACTGGCGGCACCTGCTGAGCACAGGTGGGTGGCACTAATCAGTGCCGATCCATCCTCTGACAATTGCCGGTTATTAGCAGGAAAGTGCAGTCAATAACCGGCAACTGCATTTACCGGTGATCTGCTGTGTCATTGGACACAGCTGATCATGTGGTAAAAGGCAGCTGTGATTGGCCTTTTACCACATCATGTGATCAGCTGTGTCCGTAGGACACAGCGAAAACGGAGGCACATTCTGGGAAGACATCATATGACACCCTCCCAGAACTGGACAACCATGCTGTAGCAGTCATTTGGCTATAGTGAAGTTGGCAAGTGGTTAAAAAGGGGGGATAGAATATCGTAGTTGAGTATGTCCATCAAGTCTTTTAGAATGGGAGTCTTTGCATCTTGCCTGGATGCTATATTTGCTGTTTCCTGCACAGATTCCCATGCGATTTGGTGCGGTTGTCAGTGTTAAACACTCCGAAACAGATTGCAAGAATTTGCATCACATGGGTGTGAACAGCCATACAAATGTGAATCCTGTGCGGGGGTGGGGTCCCCGCACCTCTTTGGTGTGGATACAATGGAATATGAGCCATACAAAAATGTATGGCTCAAATCGCACTGCACACACATCGCATGTGATTTGCACAGGAAATTGGTGCATTTACTATGCGAATTACATGTGCTGTCCCGCACTACACAAGTGTGAAACTAGACTAAATCTGTCAATTCTGTGGGGTGCCCCCTTCAGGTCACCCCACATATTTTCAATAGGCTTCTTGTCCAGGCAGCAGCTTGGCCATTCCAACACTGATCTTCTTTTGGTGAAGCCATTTTTTGTTGCTTTGGAGTTGTTGCTGTGCTCAAAAAGGTGAAATTCCTCTTCAAAATCTGTTCATTTTGGCACAAAACCTTCAAGCCTCTGCTAAAAATATGAACTGTTCACAAGTCCCTCCAACTCGACTAAAATTCCAGATCCAGCTGAAGAACAAAGCCCCAAATCATAATGCTTCCAACACATTGCTTCACTGTGGGTATGGAGCTTTTTTGGTGACACGCACGCAAAATTAAGGACATTTATAAATTTTCCTTCCACTTCACAATTATGTGCCACTTGGTGTTGGTCTGTCACATAAAATACATTTACGTTTTTGCTTGTAACATGACAAAAATGTGGTAAATGTCAAGGGGTATGAAGACTTTCAAGGCACTAAGTTGCATTGAGTAAATACAGCAAGAAAATGTGAAGGGGAAAAACAAAAAAAACAAAAAAAAAAAAAAAAAAAAAAAAAAAACACTACGGGATTCTTTTCTATACCTGCTGTAAAAAAACTCCCCTCATCATAATGATGCAACAAAGGTTTACCTACAGGTTTATTTACAAGAGTGTTGCTTGGCATGTAGTCCAGGTCTTCATCATTAAACAACTCTTCGGTATTCATCCCAATGGCAGCGCCCATGTCAAGGCCTAGCTTCTTCTGCAGCAGCTTTCTTTGCCGTGCTATCCTTTCCTTGGGGTCCACGTCCACTAAAAAATAAAGTGGATTTGTCTTACTGTAAGAATAGCAACTTAAATTTGTTTTCAATCTGAATTAAATATTTTCATATAAAAACAAGATAAAGCATGGAAACAAAAATACTGAGCAAATGGATGACAAATCCAACCTATAAACACACAACATCCTAAATACACAGTTTCCCATATTTGTCCTCATGACCCAAAGACACTGGATGATCCATAGATAGCTTCCCAGCACATCAGTTTTGCGTGCTTCATTGTGAGAAAAGGTTTTGAAATCCCTGCATCAATCGAAAACTATAATTTAGTAGTGAATGTGATGCATTGCAGGGTGAGGGATGTAGATGCTGTACATGGTTCCTAATATGTTTTTAGTGCAGTTTGGGAATCCTATTACTATGTGCCCAGTGTGGTTTGCCTGAAAAAACAAACAATGAGGATAGGCTGAAGGCAAGTAAATTGTGGTCAAAAATCTTTGAGCACATTCAATGAAACGGTGTTGCCATTCACCTCCATTAAAGAGAACTAATGATGACTGGGTGCATGCAAAAATATCAAGTATCCATGCAATCAGTTTAAAAAAAAAAACAAAAAAAAAAACTGAACAGTATGGAAGAGCTATTTAAACACGCACCAAGAATGCAACAGGACTTTTAAAAATGCAACTGACCAGTGTAAAGATTTCCATAGAATGTAAAGTGTTACTAAACACTACACATTGCTCTAAAGTGTTACTAACCCCACAACAGTAAAATCAGTCTGTATATGCAGTAAAGCATGCTTGTTATACTCCCTGTGGAACCTAAGGGGTTAATCCTCTGCATTTTGTAAAATGAGTTTGATTTGGTCTTCTCTGCCTCTCCTCTTGTTCAGATGTTGACCTGATAAAGACAGACTGAACCTGTAGCCACATGCAGTTTAGTGTGCATTGCTAGACAGGTTTTTTTCCTTCTTGGGAGAGTGCATGTGATTAACAGTCAATCAGCACTGTCCAGATAGAGGGTCAGGGGTTCTGCATCCTCCTAGAACAGAAAGAAAACTCCTCCTACAAGCTTTAACCAGTGCTCGGTTTAAGTCACAAGACTGCTCTAACTGCTGATGAGAAAAAGGTATTTAGCAGGTTATATTTACTAAAACAATTGCATTTCCGTGTGCTGTGGGAAACCAGATAGAGTAAATGCAAGGTCCTGGGTTTAGTAACACTTTAAATGGATGCCTTTTTCTTCCACTTTTTTTACTGAAAAACTGATCAGTCTGAAAAGGCTATTATTCACACCCAAACAAAAGCGCAGTTATAGAAGGTCAATCTATTGTGGCAAGTGTAAATCCATGTGGGGTCACCTGGAAGTGGTCACGTGTTTTTTGTTACTAATGGCACCAGCACCTGTACACTTAAATTACTTTAAGCAACGATTATTTGAATCTGACTTATTTATACATTGGACATTAGTTGTGTTTTCTGGTGTTATTTTTTGCACTTTACATGTGACAAACGGTTTAGCAATTCTGACTCATTTTTTTGCAGCGCAGTCTATATACACATTTTATAGGCTTTTATCAGTATACTCTCAGTGCTGGACTGACAGCAGTGTGCTTTTCACATTGGCTTCCTGTAACCCTGGAAGCCAAAAGACATGCATTTGTTGCAAACAAAATTGTAATTTATAAAAAAAAAGGCTGGCAAGTTTATTTAAATTTTACCAATTGAATGCATTGGAGGATTATTTTTAATGTCTGAATTGTCAGGCTCAAAGTAAATAAAATTCCAAAACAGGGAGTCAGTAGTCACCTAAAAAGTCTCGACAGTTGGTGCATCAACTGCATGACCTGACAAATGCTGCCAACAATTGAGAGTTGCTTGATGGTGTCAGGTAACAGACCCCAGTAGTTGTGTACATGCCTTTAAAATTACTGGCTTGTGTTTTACAAGAATCAGGAAGCAGAGTCATCAACACATTTGTCATACTGTAGCTCCATATAAAAGTTTTCTTCACAAGAAAAACAGGAGAATCATACTACTTAGGAATAATATGTAGAATCTTGCTTAACCCCAGTTGAACATACTACAGTCTAGACAATAGAAAATTATATCGATCTATATATCTATATTTATATCATAAACAAGTGACATAAAATGAATACCTGATTTGTCATCTTGAACTTCAAATTCAACACCAGCTGAGCCCAGCAACGAAGCACCATGTTTTAATAACCTTGATATGTCAAACCTGTCAAAGCTCAGCCTGTCTGAGAGAGGAGACTCATCACTTGAGCATTCTGAACCAGCCTCTAAATTAGAATGAAAAAAAAAAAAAAAAAAAAAAAAAGTAGAGTCAATTATAATACTAACAATTTTAAAAAGGTCAATCCCATGAAAAAAGCTGGTATTTCAGTTGTGGTTGTCAATACTAATTTTATTGACAACTTTTTACACTTCAAAAAACACCCCCCCCCCCCCCCCCCAAGATGAGGGTGTTCTGCTCACTCTGTGGCTTTTGTATAATGCAATCATTTGCAAATCCCCTGGGAAGTAGCCCTTCATAGGAATGAACAGAACCTACTGTGGGCAAATTCTGCCATACAAGAGGACAGGGTGTCATTTAAATTGAAAGCCAGATTTTTGATTTTTCAAAGTCTTTACCCACATCAGCTCACGCCCATTTACCGCTAAAAAGGACCAGAGCAATTTTTACATTTCTACTGATCATTTCTCCAAGTGGAATTAAACTCATCAATTTAACGGGTTCAGAAAACAGTTGGAATTCCTCGCATGCCAGGAATTACAGTTACATTTGCTTGTGCTCTCAACCAAACTATCAAATCATCAAATGACTGGTATAATAACGGATCACGTGTCTGACATAGCTGGTGGAGAGTACTGAAGAGTGCGCATCGCTGGATTCAATATAGTTCTGCTTTAGGTAGAAGAAAAGGTCTAGTAATAAACCAACATTTGGAGCCAATTCACACATACGCAGTGCGAACAGAAGCTCAGGTTTCAAAGCTAATTGATACAGTAGCGGTTCAGGTCAGGATCTCCTCCTGTTCACATATGCGGTTTAGGAACAGTTCCCATAGAAGTCAATAGCCTTTAATTCGCACCTAAACTGAAGCCACTGCTCAGAAATCAGACGTCACTCTTTAAAACTGCACTGAATCTGCACCGGACCAGGGGTGGACTGACAACTCATGGGGCCCTCGGGCAAAAAAAAAAAAAAAAAGTGTACCAGGGGCATCTCATGGGGCCCCTACTGACCCCGGGCAGTGCCTGAGTCTCCAAATGGTCAGTCCACCCCTGCACCGGACATATGTGAGCAGGCACCAAAGGAAGCAATGGTATTTCACATGTCATGCAGATTGGATGCGGTTCAAATCCAATCCACGTATCTGTACAGGCACTTAAGATGTTTAAAAGGATATTCTACCAAGGGTCCTGCAATAAATTTAACAAAAATACATCTGCACCCCCCCCCCCCCCCCCCCCCATCTCCCAATAGTTTGTCAATTGAGTCAGTCACTTACTTGATCCCACAGCTCAAACTCTTTCTGGTGCAGCTAGCAGGAGGGAAAACCCCACCAACAATGGCTTAGAACCGTGTTTCAACCTTTTTTCAGTCAGGGCACCCTTTAAAATTCTGCACAAATCTCAAAAAGCACCCAATTCTAAAATGTACAAAACAATGCTACACACTTCCACACGCAAATATACCTTTGCACACTGGTATGCCAGTGTGTATCAATTTCTCTCCCTTACTCTGCTAATCTGACCCCAGTACTGACGATGTTGGGGGGAAGGTAATAGCAAACAAGGATTATTAGAATGCAGCAGACCTCCTCATCAATTGATAAGGCATATAGAAGGTCATAACAGTGCACAATGAAAACCTGTGGATTTCTGTAACGAAAAGGCAGGATTGAGCCACCTGCTGACTTGTATACAATATTTAGGCATTTTGCCAAGACACCCCTGAAGAAGCCTGAAGGCACCCTGGCTTAGAGCAATTAAAACCAGCAGGTGACATCACTGCTCTGTGGAATTCAATCCTGTTGTCAGTCTTCCACATTGCACATGAATGTTTCGATCAAGTGACTGCATTGGAAAACTGAACTGTACTTACAAATGTGATTTGTTATAAGATGTATACAGGGTCACAAGGAGAACATTCAGCAGATGTCACCACACAAAATTAATTAGATGAAGGAATCCCACCTCCCCCCTCTAGATAGTTCCTCCAATAGAGCAGCCCATTATACACTAGCAAATCTCCAACTTCACTCTTTAGATCCCCCAATAACTCCATTGTTCCCATATGCTTCACAATCCTTGTTTGCACCAGAAAAATAGATATTGGAGATTAGTGGTGGGTGGGGTCATTCATTTTACCTTTTCATTAGTCCTGTTTTTTGTATATTTTTAAGCACTATTGTACAAAGATAATCCACATTTGAATTTTTATAGGCATTTGGAATAAGTATTATAGAATGTCTGCAAATTAGAAGTGTATAGCTTAGACCGGCCTATAGGAGATGGTCATTGCCTGAACACATGAAAGAAATGTCAGATTTTTAAAAACCTGTTGATAAATTACCAATTCTAACACACTCAAGAGTAATCTCACAAAGTGTATCCAACAATCTACAGCACTCAATCTAAGAACTTAGATTTTAAAATAAAGACAAAAAAAAAAAAAAAAAAAAAAAAAAGTAAAACACTAGGCAATGTGGCTTTGAAAAACACTGAAAGCTTTTATTTACAAAAAATTTAGGTAGAAAAGGCATTCAGGTTCAGTTTCTCTTTATGCATGCAAAAGCCATTTGGCTATAGGACTACACAAGTAACATTAATACCTCTCTTCAGCCTGGTTGATGGATTCCACTCAGGAACATTTTTCACAATGGCCTCTACTGCCAGACCAGCTGCAACACGTGTATCCCAGTTTGGACTTCGCAAGTAGATCAAGACCTAAGGCAAAGAAATAAAAAATTCTATAGTGTGTTTTCTGAGCAATTGAACAAAGCCATCATTGGTTGATGGTCTCACCTTAGACAACAGGTTGTTCAGTTCATGTGGATGAAGCTTCACCACTTCCCCAAGCTGCTGTGCGGCTGCTTTTCGTGTGACTGGAGTTGTTCCTGTGTCCAGTAAAATAAAGAGGCGGTCCAACCTAAAAAACAGGCAAAAGAAATAATGCACAAAGGACAAAACATTACTCATTAGTATTTCTGCAGTTGTAGGTCTCCCTATAGGTCAGCCTATAAAAGTGTAGTACGCATCTATGTAATTTAAACAGCAAAACAAAAAAACACAAACAGAAAAACACCCTAGTTTTGTCCTGCTACAGCAAGAGCACCTTCCATAAATTAAGGATATAATAAAGCACAGCAAACACATCAAAACAATTGGGAAGGGGGGAACCACACACATGCTGTACTATATAGCTCTCTAAACATTTTCATGGGTTTATTTTGCAGGATGTAACTATTGATCACTATTCCCAGTGTTGCTAACACTACCGATTTAGCTGATGTGTCCTAAAGTAAATATTACCCGACAGTCAAACCAACTGCTGCAACGACAGATACAGACACAAACACCTTGGTTGATGAAAAGGGTTAAAGGGGAATTCCAGCTATGCACCTAACTAGCTTTGAAACAGTCCCCTCTCCCCTAACACCTATGAAAAACTAACCTGTGTAAGATGGATGTGTATACTTAACTATTATCAGGCCGCTTCAGCCTGGTCACACGATACAGCCCCATGTTGGCCAACACAATTCCAGGGGAGAGGTGGAAGTGCCGACAATGGATAGGCCAATAATTGTTATGGGTGGCATCACTGCTCAAGGCTCTGCTGGCCATTTTCAGAGTGCTCTCCCCTCCTTCAGCCACTGTTGGCTGACACAGGGGAGATTATGTGACCACGCTGGAGCTGCCTGAAAATAGATGTGAATGTATATATCCAAACTTTTCTTACAAAGATAAAATGGCATAGGTGTGGGGGGGGGGGGGGGGGGTATAAAGGCTGAATGGTTTTTTTACCTTCATGCATTCTATGCATGAAGGCACACGCACACTCCTGCATGCAGCAGCTCCCTTAACTACTTGCCTACAGGGCACTTATACCCCCTTTGTGCCCAGGCCAAATTTTCAGCTTTCAGAGCGGTTACACTTTGAATGACAAAATTGCAAAGTCATGCAACACTGTACCCATGTGAAATTTTAACTTTTTTGTTCCCTTTTCACAATAATAGCGTTTTCTTTTGGTGGTATTTAAATCACCACTGGGTGTTTTATTTTAGCACTATAAACAAAAAAAAAAAAAAGTTTTTGGTTTCTATTATAAAATTTTGCAAATAAGTAATTTTTCTCCTTCACTGATGTGCATTGATGGTCACTGATAGGCAGCACTGCTCATCAGTGCCGATCTCCGACGCAGTGATAGCATGAGGAAAGAGCTGCCGGTAACCGGCAACTGTGTTTACTCCGTGATCTGCTGTGTCATTGGACATAGCTGACCACATGGTAAAAGGCTGCTGTGATTGGCCTTTTACTTCATCACGTGATCAGCTGTGTCTGTAGGATACAGAGTTCAGAGCTTATGTCATGACAACCTCCCAGAACTGGGTAACCGAGCTGTAATTCGGCTACAGCGTAGTTACCAAAATGGTTAATAATTTCCTGAGCCTTATCACGATCCAGCGATGTGAATGACAGCCTCGGCTGTCCCGGGTCTCTGCCTCCTCATTAGCAATCACAGCCAGTGAGCCAATGAGGAGAGAGAGGGATGGGGCGGGGTCAAGCCACAGCTCCATGTGTGTGAATGGACATGGCGCTGCAGGTACACCCATAGCAAGCTGCTTGCTGTGGGGGCACCCGACAGACCAAAAAGGGGCCAGGGAGAGCCTGCAGAGGAACCGAGGAGAGGAGGATCCAGGCTGCGCTGTGCACAACCACTGCACACAGGTAAGTATAGACACAGGATAGATGATAAAAACAAAAAAAGGTTAAACGTATATCTACAAAACAACTTCTAGTAAATTATACAAAACCAAAACTTTTGTTTTGAAAAGGGCAGGAACTGGATAAGTCTCAATGTATTATTTTGGCAAATCAAATTATTTTTACTTCCTGTCCAAGAGACTGCATAGGAAGCAAAAAAGTCTCCTTTTAAACAGTTTTTACCAAAACAAAATATCCCCATTGTAAGATTGTCACCAACTTTGGCTCTAGAATTTGGGATTTCCTTTCAAATTCCTGCATCAGCAAAACACTTAACTTGGGTACAAACCCTTTCCCCACTGAAAAAGGTAGATGGAGGTGCAGCTCCTGCACGGACAGTCTGCATTTGGATCAGTGCCCCAGGACATGACAAATTTTTGACATGCAGATGTGTCAGTGCAGCTGATGCTTCTGTGTCCACATCTATAGGCTGCCTGCATGTAAGTTAGGGTGGATACAGGGGCACTAACAAAATGCAAGCTGTACAAGTGTTAAACACCCATGTGAATGAACCCTTGGGGCCTCAGTCACACGGATGTAGAGAAAAAAAAAAAAAAAAAAAAACACACACACACACACACACACAAAACACACCGAACATGACAATTGTTACACATTAGAAAAACTGATTAACTAATCATTTATGCAGGAACCTTGTTCCTTGCCAAATCAGCAACAAGTTCACAGCAGTGTTGCAGCCATTTGAATATAGCATAAAAACCCTGGAACCGGTCATGTCTACATATACAGCAGACCTGCAGCCAAGACATTGCAGTGTGATTAACAAGGATTGGCTGCTCATCAGGAAAGGGTTTTACAGGGCTTATACTTTATCCCTTTCGCTACGAAATAATTAGTAAAAATGTTAGGCCTGAAGATTACACAAAAAAAAAAAAACCTCCCAAACATGATCTATTTTCTGAAAGCAGAGACCCTAGAGAATAAAACAGTGGTAGTTCCAATTTTTTGTGTCACATAATTTTACCGCAAAATTTTAGTAAGAAATACAAGCAAGTTAATTTTAGGGCACAAACAATAAATTACCTTTTATTTTGTAAAAAATAAAAGATGAGGTTGCAGTGAGTAAATAGATATCCAACTTGTCAAACCTTAAAATTTGTGCACGCTCGTGAAATGGCGACAAAATTTAGTACCCTATATTTTCTACAGGTCGACACTTTTAAAGCTCCTTGTAGGTCACCAGCTTAGCTTTACGGAGGAGTTCTGGTGCTAGAATTATTGCTCTCATCCTAGCATGCATGGTGATATTTGACATGTGTATTGCAATCGACAGTTTCATGCGTAGGCACCCCAACGTGTGCTTTTAGGTTTGTACGTGCGTATGTGTGGGGGGGGGCCTCAATATTTATTTTGGGGGGGGGGGGTGAGGAAATGGTAAGTGCGTGGGTGTAACTGTTTTTTTTCCCCTATCACATAGGGGATTTACAGTTTTATTAAACTCTCCAGTGTCTTCCCAACTATAGAAGATAAACTAACAGGTCTATAATTACTTGGTAAATACTTTGATCCCTTTTCAAATATAGGCACCACATTGGCCTTATGCCAATCCAGTGGTACTATGCCAGTCATTAAAGAGTCCTTAAAAATTAGAAACAATGACTTTGAAATGAGAGCTCAATTCTCTTAGGAACTGTCAGTATATGCCATCTGGTCCAGGTGTTTTATCCCTTTATTTGAATATTTCTGGACTATATCAATTGTGAACCATTGTAGATCATTTGTCCCCAAGTCAGTCACCCACTGTAGATTATTTTGTAAAGGTCCTACATGCTCAGAGCTGACCTTTTTACCATTTAATATAGTTGATTTTCGGAGCTTTGTCCTGCTATCTTTTGCAATCTGTCATTCGTTTTCACTTCTTTCCGACCTTGGATTTCCTTTTTAAAAATATTCTGTTATAATCTTAAAAAAAAAAAAAAAAAAAAGAAGAAGGACAATGGATAGTGTTCCATCATTTTAATATTTTTTAAAAGCCCTTTTATTATTTTATAGCTTAACCACTTGCCCTCCTGAGGATTTACCCCCCCCCCCCTTCCTGACCAGTCCATTTTTGCGATACGGCGCTTTGACAATTTGCACAGTCATTCAACTTGTACATGAAATAAAAATGTCCCCCACACACACAAAAACATTCGTTTGGTGGTATTTGATCACCTGTGCATTTACATTTTATTTACACACCCCCATTTTGAAATTTTTGTTTTTTTTAAACTTTTTGCTATTAAACATGTCCAATAATAAAACACTAAGTCTTTGCTAAAAAAAAAATAAAAATAAAAAAAAAAATAAAAAAAATGGCAGTGATCAGTGACTTATTGCAGGACTGCAGAGGGCATTCTGCTACTAACATTCGCAGTGACACGAATACAGTGATCAGTGCTAATAAAAAGCACCGACACTGTACTAATGACACTGAACAGAAAGGGGTTAACATCAGGGGCTATCAAAGGGTTAACGGTGCGCATTTTACATAGTGTGCGTTTTGCTGTGCAGAGCAATACAAAGTAGCCTGTTTGTGCTGACAGGGTAGAGATCTGCGTTGTTTACATACAGACCTCTCCCGTCAACTCCGCCGATGATCACCAAGTCCCAACGGCCGAGACCCGGTGATTAACATGCCAAGGAGCCAAAAGTGGTGTGGGCCGGAAGTGCCAGCGCCCCCTACCTGGAAATACAAGATCACAAACCCCCCCCAAACACGATTTTGCACATCCCTGCTGCCTGTAATGCCTATTAAATGTGTTGGCCTTGGACCTTTTGTTTCTTAGGTAATTTTTATAATAAAGCATTGTTGCCCAAATGCCAGGGGCCTGAGAGGTGACTAATGTGTAATTTCTTTAGGTCAAAAGGAACAGAGTCACAAGATAGTTTGCTGAGAGCAAGATACAAAAAAAAAAAAAAAAAAAAAAAAAAAAAAAAAGCGGCTTATTTAAGGAATAAACCGTGTTTAGGACATCTAGTAACATCACATTAGGACCCTCTGCCAAGGGTCTGGTATGGATTTGGGGGGAGGCCCACACCACTTTTTTTGGCGTAGAATAACCCCTCAAAATCCATACCAGACCCGAAAGGCTTGGTATGGATGGGAGAGGGGACCCCATGCAGTTTTTTGTATTTATTATGGTGCCTTTTTTAAATGTAATTACCACTTTTTCTTCATTATAGCTCAGAAATTCAGCTGTCACTTTCCCCCAGGTAAGAGTTTTTTTAGTTTATTTCCCGGAGTGAAGAGAAACAATGTTTCCCTTTATAAAAAGGGGACTCAGCGAGCGCTTGACAAAAAAAAAAAAAAAAAAACAGAACCAAAGACCTTCAGAAACCACATCTAAAATTGTAAAGTGCAGTGCTATATATAACGATGTTCTGTAAAATGGGTATAAGATGCACACATACACACACTTAATCCAATTCTGGAGTTGTGGAGTAATCTATCCCGATATTCCAGTGATACATATACAGATATTCTAGTGGACGTGCAGGATATGGTAGAAAATGCACATTCACCAGATGCGCATTTTAATAAGTTGTTGGAATCAGCCAGAGGTCCCCTTTAAAAAGGTGGGATGAAAATGCAGCCTGGTATGAATATCCCTCCTCCAGGTTATGGGATGGTTAAGGCCAGATGTCACCCGGGTTCCTGGAATATTAATAGCTCGGTGCAGAGCCAGAAAGGAGGGTGCCCATAGTGTAGTAATTTGATTGTAAATTTATTAAGAACACATAGTATCCATTGAAATATAAGCAGTGTAGCACATTGCTGACATGTGGAAAACTACTCACCAGCTGGAGAATTAAGATGGCCACCGGACCTCTGATCCGGCAGTGTGGTGGCTCCTCAATGTGTTTCGTACTAATGTACGGTGTCACGGAGGTCCGGCAGCGTGTAGTCAGTGTGCAGCTCAACGCGTTTCGTACTAATGTACAATGTCAAAAAGGGGAGTGCCATTGCTGCCGGATGTCAAAGCTCTTCCTTTTATGGCCCCGGGATTGCGCACGCAATTAACCGAGTGCCATCTTGCCGAAGACTTCTGCGGAAGTGCGTATGCGCCATTTTCCCGACGTCTAGAATATTGTAACACAGGAGAAATGGCCAGTTTTTGTACTGCTCTGGGGAATATCTTCCTGGATCAAATTAGAGCTCAAAACCAAATTCGTACATTCTTCAGGAAAGAATTGGGGGTTCATAAAAGGTTAATGGCTATATTAAAGACGGGCCTCAAATACTTTACCAATTTCAAGTATGGCCGTCTGTTCTGTGCAAGTGCAAACAATATACAATTATATGCTATACGGTTCAAAACAATGTTGCCAAATTGTAAAATAATCGGATCCAAATATGTAAATCACAATAGAATCTAATAAAAAGATATGATATATAGCAAAAATTATGAAAGTTTAAAATAAAAAATTACCCAAGTATAAAAGAAAAAAAAAAAAAAAGTGTAAAAAAATCTCAGTAGAATGATGAACAATTAATAGAAAATATCTCCCAAGGCCTCATTAGCAAATTATAGTAGTAATAAAAAGTTATATTGACTAGTATAGCTCAAAAATGTAATAGTATATCACATAACCTAAAATTATAAAACCATAAATAGTATATTGTCTCTATGACTTATATTGTGATAAACAAATATCAAAATATCAAATATAGAAATAGAATAGTATACCATAAAATTGTGAAAAAAACAAACAAAAAAAAACAAATATATAACCCAGGGCTTAAAATGCCGAGTCTAGACCTACTAGCCAGGCACAACCCTTACTTTCCACCAGTTACCCCACCCAAACTTGCCCAGGTCAGCCTCCAACCCCACCCCCGGCCCATCCCCCAACCCATGCCCCAACCACGCCCCCTTAAAAGCTTATGAAAGTTACATTTTTCTTTACAATAAAAAAAAAGTCCAAAATATTAAAAAAAAACTGCAATTATAAGACAGCTTTAATTTTAAAAGACCATATACTAGATATGCTGGATACATGACAGATGTCAATTGGAAAGTGAGGACAATATTCCAGATGCATATCCGCAGATCAATAAAGTGTTCACGGGTTACTTTTTTGTAACTATGTATTTAAGAGATCAGACACTGGATACATGACAGATGCATATTAGAAACTGAGGAGCAGATTGCCAAATCCATAAGAGTATACAGCAATAAATCCATAATTAGAGGGGAGATCAGATCATTGAAGTGGTCACAGGTTACTTTAGTAAATATGTAATTAAGGGATCACACTTACTGGATACATGATAGATACATATTGAAAAGTGAGCAGTATATTGCCAGAAACAGCAATACATCCATTAGAGGGGAGACCAACCAATACAGTGTTTACAGGTTACTTTTTTTGTAACTGTATTTAAAGAGATCACACATTGGATATGTAACAGCTATCAATTGGGAAGTGAGGAGCATACTGCCAGATGCAGCAATATATCCATAATAAAAAGAGGGAAAAAATCAAATCAATAGAGTGCTCACAGGTCTTTTGGTAACTATGTATTTAAGAGATCTGACACTGGCTACATGACAGCTGTCAATTGGAAAGCGAGTAGTATACTGCCAGATACAGCAATCCATCAATAAGAGGCAAGATCAAGTGCTCTCAGACCTTTGTAACAATGTATTGAAGAGATCTGACACTAGCTAATGACAGCTGTCAACTGAGAAGTGAGGAGCATACTGCTGGCTACATATCAGTATACAGCAATACATAATCATTAGAGAGGATATCAGATCAGTGAAGTGCTCACAGGTTACTTTTGTAAATATGTATTTAAGAGATCAGGCACTGGATACATGACAGCTGTTAATTGGGAAGGGAGGAGCATATTGGCAGCTACAAACCAGTATAGAGCACTACATCCATCATCAGAGGGGAGATCAATGACAGATGGAGTTTGCCCATGCCATGCAATGTATGCTATAGGGCAGTATCCCTGGGCAGGGACATGCCCAACTACCTGCTCGGCTCACCGTCCACCCTTGGCTGACAATCAGTTCCCCCAGGCTGGCCTTGGTCCCTGCTCTCCCCTGGGTGATCAGCCAGTAAACCCCCTTATGTTTATGAGCCCGAATCCCAGCCTCGCAGCTGCCATGCCCAAAAAAAGCCCCACTGGCACAGAGGAAATGAAGATGGACAGAGGATGGCCACCTCTGACCTACCGGATCCCGTGCACACCTTGCGACGGCCACCGATGCCCTCCTGCCTGGCGTGGCCTTTCTGCGCTTGATTCATCACCTCCCGCTCCCAAGTTGCGGCTCAGTCACCGGCCTCAGGATTTATGAATGAAGCTCGGAGAGGAGGCCCTGCCTACCCAGCACGTGACTCTTGCCAGGCTGCGGGCAGGGGAAGTGGGTGATAGCGGGAGAAGGGGAGCTGTGCACCTGAAGGCACGCTCCAAGCTCTCCTCAGGGTGAAATGTTCTAGACTCGGCCTGTCTCGTGCAGTGTCAGCACACACTCGCCCCCACGTTCTTTGCCCTCGCCAAATGCGAGCAGGCGATTGGAAATTTCAAGGCCAGATATAGCCCATATGTAAAGATTGGGGACTGAAAAACTGAATAGGAATATGACTAAAAATGGCTAAAAATTAGCTGTTGTCAATAAAACAATATCTATGTCAACATTTTGTCCCATGGGAGTTAAAGTTCTCATTTTGTAATCCACTTTGTTTCTAGTTGGGAGACAAGTCTGTTGGATCCTCTCCAGTGATTTTGAACCATGTCTATGCTTGTGAACTTAACTGTTGAAGGGTCTCTGTTGTGATGGTATCTATAATGTTTTGAGAGCGAATGCTCTTTGAAGCCACTTTTAATGTTATACATGTGTTCTTGGAATCGCTCTAAGCCTTCTGGTAATGTGACCTATATATGGTCTACAACGTGGGCACTCCAGAAGAAACTGCAGAAGGACTATTGCAAGTCATGAATGTAGAGATAAGAGGATTTACCTGTGGAAGAGGATATAATGGTTTCCACCTTTTTCCTTATTTTGGCAAATGATGCATTTATTGCATGGGTAGAATCCTCTCATATTTGCAAAAAGAATAGATTTAGATGGAGGGTCTACAACATTTGGAGTAATCCTATTCCTAAGAGTAGTTGCCTTCTGGAATGTGATTTCTGGTTTATCAGGTAAAACTCTGGATAGGACAGGGTCAGCTTTTAGGATTCCCCAATTCTTATAATTTTACGTTGGATTGAGGAGGTTGTTACAAAAAGGACAAAATTTACCTAGTCTTTGGTTAGTGCATTCAGATAATGGTTTCACAATTTTGTTTTTTCATAGCCTTTCCAAAAACCTCTGTTTTAATACGGTTGCTTTTGTATGGTATGTATTAATGTCTGCATAGTTTTTCCTTACCCTCATGAACTGACCTTTTGGGATGTTTGCCAACCAAGAGGGATGGTGGCAGCTGTCTGTTGGGATATAGCTGTTCCTATTAGTATTTTTAAAATATGATTCAGTAATGATATATCCACCTTGGTTTATCAGAGTTAAAAATCAAGAAAATGTATTTTAGTGCAATATGTGAAGGTAAGTTGAATATTAAGATTATTATTAAGTGTTCCAAGAAGGTTTAGTAGAGCGTTTTTTTCCCCCTTGCCATAGGAGGAGGATGTCGTCTATGTAGCATTTATAAAGTGATTACAGGCCATTTCCTAGAGTAGACCACATCCTCCTCCCACCTGGCCATGAATAAATTGGCCAGGCTGGGAGCAAATTTTGCTCCCACTGCAACACCCCTAGTCTGTAAATAAAACCTTTTGTGAAACCAAAAATAGTTTTGCATAGCAAAATCTAGTAAATTCCAAAATAAACGTTTTTGTATCGTGGGAATATTATCTGCTTTATTTAGATAGTCAATTGCAGCCATACAGTCTTCATGGTTGATATTACTATATAGTGATGCAACATCTGTGGTTACAAAGAAAGTGGTGTGCTCGGGTCTAAATTCAAAACCCTGGTTTCATTTAATACTTGCTTCGTATCCTTCAGATACAATGGTGCTGTACTCACAAGGGGTTGCAGATAATGATCAATGTATTCCCCAATTATGGAACATAAAGATCCTATTCTGCTTACTATAGGTCTTCCTGGTGGGTGTGCGGGGTTCTTGTGAATCTTGGGTAAACAGTACAAGACTGGAAGTCTAGGGGCTTTGGGGCATACTAAATTCATTTATCAAATCCTTTAGTGATTAGGGTTTTCAAAAAGCGTTATACACGGTTAACATTTTTTTTTGCAAAATGGAGTACGTATTCTTATCGTCCAGTATTTTCTGAACTTCAGCCATATAGTCGATTTTATTTAAAACCACTACACCTCCTCTGTCTGCTAGTCTTTTAACCAGATATTTTTTGTCCAACAAGGATTTTAATCCGGTTTCAATGTTATTTTGGTTATATGGACGTTTAATCCTGATTAATTCCATGTCTTTTAAAACAATTTCTTTAAAAATGTTGACATAGGAGTAGGATTGGGGGGGAGGGTTATAAAGAAAGGCATTTCTGAGATTGGATCATATTAAAATTGTGTGGCTAGGTGCAATAGGGTTGTTCATAAAAAATTTTTAAAAGATTTGTCTCACAAATTTGTGTACATAGATGTATGCTTGGAACTTGTTCAGTTTGGCTTTGGGGGCAAATTTTAGGCCCTTAACTAAAAGATTGTGATAATTCAATGCCACTCAAATTAAATATACTTTTGCCTACTTTTATAGTTAGGTAAATTTAGTCATTTTAATTTCATAATTTTTGCTATATCTCATATCATACCTTTTAAATTGATTCTATTGTGATTACATATTTGTGTATTAGATTTTAATATTTGGCAACATTGTTCTGTGCAAGTGCAAAAAAACAATATACATTGTATGCTATATTCAGAACAGACAGCCATACTTGAAATTAGTAAAGTATTTGAAGGCCTGTTAATATAGCCATTAAACCCCATTCTTTCCCGAAGAATGTATGAATTGGTTTTGAGCAGTAATTTGATCCAGGAAGATATTCCCCAGAGCTGTACAAATACCAGCCATTTCTCCAGTGTTACAGTATTCTAGACCTCAGGGAAAATGGCGACTGCGCACTTCCCTAGAAGTCTTCGGCAAGATGGTGCCCGGATAATTGCGCGCGCAATCCGGGGGCCATAAAAGGAAGAGCTTCGACGTCGGCGGGAAAGGCACTCCCCTTTTGACAACGTACATTAGTACGAAACGCATTGAGGAGCCACCACACTGCCAGATCACGGAAGTCCGGTGGCCATCTTAATTCTCCAGCTGGTGAGTAGTTTTCCACATGTCAGCAATGTTCTAAACTGCTTTTAGGTCAATGGATACTATGCGTTTCTTCTTAATAAATTTAAGATCAAATTACTACACTATAGGCACCCTACTTTCTGGCTCTGAACCGAGCTAATATTCCAGGAACCTGGGCGACATCTGGCCTTAACCATCCCAGAATCCAGGAGAGATATCCATACCAGGCTGCATTTTCATCCCTCTTTAAAGGGGACCTCTGGCTTATTCCAACATATTATACTGCGCATTTAAAATGCGCATCTGGTGAGTGTGCATTTTTACCACAACCTGCACATCACTGGAATACCAGAATAGATTAGTCCACACCTCAGAATAGAATCATGCAAAAGGACACTTTTTATTTGGGACAATAACATACATATTTTTTATTGGTTAAGAATTGGATTAACCTGTACGATTGAAATCACACACTTGTTCACTTTAATATATTTATTCATCACATCCTATACCCATTTTACAGAACATTGGTATATCTAGCACTTTATAATTTATGTTGATACTGTCGCGCTGCACTTTGCACTTATGTTTCTTTGTAGTTTTTTTTTTTAAGAAAAAAAAAAAAAAGTTTCCATTAACTCCAGGGAAAGTGAAACCTAATTCTATGAGCTACAGTGGAGAGAAAAAAAAAAAAAAAAAAAGCCGGCAATTACATTTAAAAATGTTACCACTGACTTCATATTGCAAAAAAAAAAAAAAAAATTTAAACAGAGGCATTGTTAATAAACCAAAAACTAAGTTAACCAGAGGTATTACTATATACACGTTTACATCCATATATATTTGGACACAGGCTCAATTTTAGTTTTTTTCTCAGATATTTACCAAAATGTTCAAGCTGTAGTTACAATGGATATGGGCTGAAAGTGCATACTCAGGTTTAATTTGAGGGTATGAACATCCCAATTGGAGAAAGGGTTTAGAAATTACAGCTCTTAAGAGTAGACACCCCCCCCCCCCCCATTTTCAAGGGACCAAAAGTAATTGGACAATTGAATCAAAAGCAGTTTCATGGGCAGGTGTGGGCTACTCATTATTTCTTAATTAAGCAGGTAACAAGGTCTGGAGTTGATTCTAAGTGTATTTGCATTTGGAATCTATTGATGTGAACCTACATCTTGTGTTCAAAGGAGCGGTGCATGCAAGTGAAACAGGCCATTGTAAGGCTTCAAAAATGAAACAAATCCATCAGAGAGCAGCAACATTAGGAGTGGCCAAATCAACAGTTTGGTACATTCTGAGGAAAGAAGCACACTGGTGAGCTCAGCAACATAAAAAAGGCATTGATGTCCATGGAAGAAAACAGTGGTGGATGATCATAGGATCAGCTCTATGGTAAAGAAAAACCCATTCACAACATCCAGACAAGTGAAGGACAATCTCCAGGAGGTGGGTGTATCATTGTCAAATTCTACAATCAAGAGAAGACTTCACGAGAGCAAATACAGAGGGTTCACCACAAGGTGCAAACCATTTATAAGCCTCAAAAATAGAAAAGCCAGATTAGACTTTGCCAAAACACATCTAATAGAACAGTTCCAGAAAAGCATTCTTTGGATGGATGAAACAAGATTAATCTGTACCAGAATGATTTGGAAAAGGGAAAAAAAAAAAAAAAAAAAAGTGGGGAGTAGGCTTGGAACAGCTTGTGATCCAAATCATACAACTTTATCTGTAAAACATGGTGAAGGCCGTGTGATGGCATGGCTTCCAGTGGCACTGGGTCACATGTGTTTATTGATGTGACAGAAGTAGCCGGATGAATTCTGCAGTGTTTAGAGATATACTGTCAGCCCAGATTCAGCCAAAAATGCAGCAAAGTTGATTGGATGGCACTTCACAGTACAGATGGACAATGATCCAAAACACTGCAAAAGCAACCCAGGAGCTTTTGAAGGAAAATAAGTGGAATATACTGCAATGGCTGAGTCAGTCCTGATCCCCACCCTATTGACTTTGCATTTCACATGCTGAAGGCAAAACTTAAAAAAAAAAAAAAAAAAAAAAAGAAAAGAAAGGGGGATGGCTACTGTTAAGAGCTGTAATTCCTAAACCCTTCCTCCAATTTGGATGTACATTCCCTCAAATTAAACCTGAGAGTGCACTTCCAGCCCATATCTATTATAGAACTATAGCTTGAACATGTTTTAATACCTGAAAATAAACTAAAATTGTGCCTGTGTCCAAATATATATGGACCCAACTGTATATACATACATGATTTTGCATTTCCGGGGAGGGGGCGTACACGTGCCCTGCCCGCACAGCCATTGGCGGCCTCAGCTGTCGATCACCAGGTCCTGGCCGGCGATTCCCTGCCACCACCTGGCGATCACCAAGTATCACTGATGGGGGAAGAGACCTGTATATAAAACACATCTCTCTCCTGTCAGCTCCTGCACATCGATTTGTATTGCTCTGCACACTGTAAAACAGCACACAGTTAATCCTTTGATCACCCAATGTTAACCCCTTCCTGGCCAGTGCTTCTTAGCACTGATCACTGTATTCGTGCCACTGGGGATGTCAGTGGCAGTTCCCCCATATCACAGTTTGCTGCCTTTACTAGAAAAAAAAATCAATCATTTTACATATACACTACAAAAACTTTCCTGTAAACCAATTAAAATTTACATGTACTTAGATTCTCTTTTTAGCAAAGACATCTAGCAGAATACATTTTGGCCTAAATTTATGACAAAATCTGATTTTAAATTTTTTTACTGGACAAGTCAAATATTCTCAAAATTGTCAGTCTGTTTAAAGCGAAACCCCCCCACAAAATTTTTTGGGTGCAGCACTGCATGACCGTGCAATTGTCAGGTAAAGAAACGCAGCGCCATATTGTGAAAAAATACCTGGACAGGAAGGAGGGGGTAAATCCTCAGGTGGGCAAGTGGTTAAATGAAATCATGTTATGGTCACTGCTATCCAGATGTTTTTAGATGAACAGTAATTAGCTCTGCGTGGTTTGAGATTACCAGGTCCAGCAGAGCCTCATTCTTAGTTGGGGCTTCTATGAACTGTACCATGAATTTATCTTGCAATAGGTCTATAAAAAGGTTTGCCCTTTAACTATTACTGCTGTGCCATTACTCCAGTCAGTCAATTTCCAGGTAGTTAAAAGCCCCATTATCACTGTCCCAGCCCTTGCAGCCCTTTCCATCTGTGCAACGAACAAAGTCTCCACCTCCTCATTAACACTGGGTGGCCTATAAGAAACTCCAATGATTGCCTTTGTAGTATGCACACCCATATGCTAATGTTTAAGCCTCATCACACTCTCCATCAACCAGTTCCTCCTTCACACTCATTTTGAGATCACTTCTCCCATACAGGCAGACACCACCACTTTTTCACCATCTCTCTGGAAGGCTATAGCCAGGAATATTAATGGCCCAGTCATGTGAAGTAAGCCAAGATTCAGCAATACCAATTAAATCATAATTCTCTGCATGCACCCAAGCTTCTAACTTACTTATTTTTCTTGGCAGGCTTCTGGCATTGGTGAACAAAACGCTTTAATACAAGGTCACGTTTTGCTTTTTTTTTTGTACAAACTCCAATGGTTTGTAACTTGGGAACCCATATAACTTGCCATAGCCCTCCCCCCATCCCACCCACCAATATGGACTGACCCGTCTGATCTGTCTGCCCCATTAGAACCTAAAAGTTTCCCTCGATCCTAGTTTAAATACTCCTCCAGACTTCCCATAAACCTATCCCCAAGCACAGCAGACCCCTTCCATTAAGGTGCAATCCATCTTTAGCATATAGGTTGTACCCCAATGAAGTAGGCCCAGTGCTCTTGTAGAAAGCCAAATCCTTTTATACCAGGTATTTAGCCATGCATTCAGTTTTATAATCTCCCCTGTCTTTCCTGTGTTCCACATGGCACATGCAATATTCCAGAGAATATCACCTTGGAGCCTAGTTCTTTAAATAGATTAAGGAGCCTCCACCTTCCATGTATTCTGCCATTGGTTCCAACATGGACCAAGACAGTTGCGTCATGCCCACCCCCTCCCAGCAATTTATCAGCCAGGTTCAGCACATGCCGAACTCTGGCACCAGGGAGACAGCAAGCCATTTGGTTGGGGCGAACCTGGTGACAAATTAATCTCAGTTCTCCTGATTATAGAATCCCATATTACCACTGACTGTCTAGGCATTCCTGCACTACCCTCACCATGCCTCCTAAATGGTCTGCTCTCCCTGATGTTAGGGATAGCAGTGACATCTAGGTCTTGCACCCCACATCTTCACTCAACTTGGCAAATCTGTTTGGGTGCTCAAACCCAGGGCTGGCCTTCCTTTTGAGAGCCCTTACTACTCTACACAGTAACTCATCTTCCTACTGGATGTTCCCGATTTACTTCACCATATCAATCCCATTACCCACCTGCTCAGAGAGCAGAAGACCCCTTTTAAGATTGACAGTTCTGCCCAGTGTGCAATTTGCACCTCCAGATCTCTAATGACATCTGTCGCAGCGGTATCCATCCTGAAGCCGTTGCTCCATTGTTGTATACAGGTGGCACATGACCTTCCACTTTGCAAGCACTCATTATCCCAGTTACAAATATTAGTACCAGGAAAAATCAGATGTCACTTACAGGTTAGAAGACTCCTGTTATAATCTGTTTTCAACTGTGGTTTTTAACTCCACTTAACCAAAAAAGGTCCAGCAAGCAAAGAACAGGCAAGCTCAGAGTGAGTTCTACAGAAAGTAATACCTGGAGCACCTGTGACCAATCAACCCCTCCCCTTAGACTGAAGGAAGGAAAGGGAAAAAAAAAAAAAAAAACTCAAACAAAAAAGTAAAAAACCAAAAATAAACATGGTTAGAGCGACTCTCACTTTGTTTATGCAACTTTGTGGCTGCTTAAATGGTAAACCATTTGTTAGGAACAAATTCATTGTGGTTATAGTAGAAACTACACAACTTGGTAGAGCACATTCCTGAAGCTACTTACAAAGTAAAGCAAATAAATTACAGTACAGTGTCGAACACCAAAAATAAAATATATTTTAATCGATCCAGTGTATATAAATCTAAAAAAATAAACCTATTAAAGGCTTACTGTCCTTCCAGTGCAATATCTGTACCAAAACACTAAACACATGGGGGGGGGGCACACCACACCTGTAGTTTTGATGGGGTCCCTTAACAGTAGCCTTGGACAGGAAATAAAAAAAAAAAAAAATTATACAAGTGTTTACTGTCACTCATTTTCTTTCAGCCAGCCCCCCCCCCCCCATTTTGTGCATAATCCTGCCAACACCTCCTCCAGTCCTAGGGTTGCAACACCCTAGTAGTACAGGAAGTATCAGGATTACAAAACACTTCCCTCTCCATAACATAGGGGAGATGTTCTTCACAGGGCCATACTGGATTTCTAGTAGGATCAAGAACCATTCCCCCCACACTTTGAACACATTCAGTGGGTTATTTAACAGACAAACAGCAAATAAGAGAAGCTCTTTGTTGTAATATTTGTCTTGATAGCAGTCTACTGTAACACCTGGTACAAAAAGCACCCAGACTAGGAAATAACGGGCCAGCACTAGAAGAAAGGAGATGCTCCAATCAGCAGGTTTCACATAATCAGTGGAGGTCTTTGCTGTGCTGTCTTGAAGAGATTGTGTAGCGTTACCATCCTGAGGACATCCCTAGAGCTTCCCTCCATATAGCCAGGCAACAGGTATTTCCCAGACTTGCATACAAAAGACAGTGACAAGTCCATGAACTTGGTTTTGTTGTTTTATTAGGGGATTTCAACTTTGATAGGGTAAAAAAGGGATTATGGGATACCTAATTTTTTATTTTTTTTCCACCTAAGCCAAAAGGGGGACACTTCACTCCTATGTACAAATCAGATCCTTTGTTTTCCTGAAAGCTGGCAGTCATTGTGGATCAATAGCAGCTGCCCCTTATGGGTGAGGAACTAGCAGCCCCCTCAAAAATCACTTCACATCTTGTAACTACATGTATCCGCCTGAGCCAGCCCGAGCCCAGCCTAGAGGCAACAGTCGGTCCCCCCTCCCTCAGACCTTGGGGAGCCCTCCAAAACACCGACAGTCTCCTCAGCACTGCATCTTCCACCCGACTCCTGTCAGCCTGACCATATTTATAGGCCAGTCCACCACTCTACCAGGGCCTCCAAACCTGGAATTGGTCGGACACACCATGAATATGCAGATTAGGTCTCTACCCCTCCATATCGACCTCTGGAAGCTCTATGGTCCTCCAGAGGAGGCGACAGGGCCACAGCCTTTAGAGTCATCCGGCTGACCTGCAAGAACCCAACTTAAGTCACATGATCCACACAACTACGAGTCACACAATGATTTTGACTATTCTAGTAGCCCACTAGAGTGCTACAATTGGAATCACGAAATTGGCCGAACATTAAATCCTTTTGGCAGGTAAATTCTCATAATATACACTTTTTCCCCTCCAACAGTAGATCTAGCTCCTTGCCAAAAGCTTGTCTTTAAGTCAGCCATACATGTATCAAAATTTAGTCAGTTCTCCAGCAACCAGAAAAATTTTGATCCCCCCCCCCTCCAGACAACTATTTGGTGAGGCTGCAGTCTGGAAAGGAAAAAAATTGGAGCAGGTTTCTCCTGTTATGTTGCAAATCTTATCTGCTGGGAATCTCATTAAACAGTGGGCTCTCATAATTCCATCCATATAAAACATCCAAAAACAAATGAGATCTCCAAGTTGCAAAAATTCTCTTTACTTCAAGTGCATCTTCATTAAAAATAATAAATCAGCGCAACTGCAGTTTCAAGCAGAACACTGCTCTTCATCAAGCTACAATTGTAATGCTAGACATCATAAGATCACTATATACCTAAACAGGGTGTGGTTGTACAGGTGCATCTCATCTACACCACTGTAGCATTACTCATTAGAAAATACCTTGAGCCCTGGTTCACACTGATGCGGTGTGGAATTCGCAGCGTTTTCAGTGTGATTTCCACACATCACAAATCGCACCCTGTTCATTGGAACCGACACAGGTGTATATTAAGTTAAACACCCTGACATTAGTCCACAAAACGCGGTACCAAATCAGATAGGTGTGAATACCTATGCGATCCAATTGCAAACCAAAAAAAAAAAAAAAAAAGTCTTGCACTTTTGGGTGCAGTGCGAATAGCGTCATACAAATCACATGTGATTTGTACAGGAATGTGGTGCGATTCCTGTGCGAATCACATGGGATTTAAAGCACCGCTGTAGTGTGAACCTAGGCTTATATAACAAAATTTCTTGTGTTACAGCATATTAAAACCAACCTACTGTAATTCCAACTATACAAAACCTGAAGAATTAACAATCACCATAAATCCAAATAGATACAGAAAATCTATGATTTCACCCCATTCAATTTCTAATGAATCTGAAAGAAAATCATGGACAAACTGTCAATATAATTATACTACAAGAACAAATACAAGGCATAATCCCCATTCAAACCAAAAAAAGGGTGCAGAGAATGGAGCCGCTTGATCCACCATACCTCCCTTTGTTTTAAAGGGAAAAAAAAAAAAAAAAAAAAAAATATCTGTCTCCACCGCTTTCTTTTTACCTCTTCCAAAATCATAAATTGGAAATCTGCGTCCTTATGATCATATTCCATAAAATGTTTGGAAACTGGCAAGCTGGGCCGTGTACCATGAATGGAGGATTACCAGGATGAAAAATATCTATCTATATCTCTCCATCTCATCAAATTACACTATATGCAGTTGAGACAGAAGGGTAACACCCATTTCTCTTACTGCCCAAAAAGGTTTTAACGTTACCTCACTTTATCTAAAACCAGAATATACCAAATACATACTGTTTTATTCCTGTGGAAAAATTTAGCACAGGTAGTTTTTAAAAATCATTGTCAGGATAGGACCATTGTAATAAGTGCCAATCTTTTTCTAGAATTTTAAACCCATCCACACTATGAATATGGTAGTGCATAGAGAAAGGTAGGCATTTATTTTGCAGTCTCTTATCTCTATTACGGTTCTGTGTTCATGCTGGGGATTCAACTTCTCAAGTTCCTGTTGTACAAGATGTTCTTAATAACCTCCATTTTTAAATTTCTGGAACATCTGGGGGGGGGGGGTGAAAACTATCAAAATAACAAAAGCCAATTTCAATCTATCGGTTTAACTTAAATCTGATTCTCTTTCCATTCTCAAATGTCCATTAAGGGGGGGGTTGGGGAGAAAAAAACCGCACCACCACCCACATGACACTGCTTTACCCCCAATACACGTTGAACTTTATAATCATCCACTGAAAGAATTGAAACTGGCGCAATGTTTTACATAAATCATCCATGTTCATAATCATGCATATGATTGTAATGCATGATTTGCTACTGAAGCAAAAGAAATACAACTATTTAACAAAGATGGAATTGCAACCATCTCACAGAAACGTCAATGCCATCCACAGAAGTTAACACCGACAGGAGCATCTTCTGATAAAGAGTTGAAGAAAATCATTATGCAAGTTCACTGCAGTTAGATAAGTAGAAAGCCAAACTAGGCAAGAACACACTTGCCCCCACCATAATTTCCACTCGCCATTGGTGAGCGGAAATGTCAAGCCCTGTGTTAGGGAACAAGTTCAGTTGTGCTCAAAAGTTTGCATTCCCTTGGAGAATTGGTAATATACAGCATGTGTGAATGAGCAGGCAAAACATTTCATATTAAACTGTGGGTCATAACAGAATGGCAATCATAAAACAACAAACAAAGGAAATGACCCTGTTCAAAAGTCTGCGTACTACTAGTGCTGAATACAGTGTATCGGCCCCTTTAGCATCAATGACCGTGTGCAGTCTTTTTTGTAAGTGGTCTATGAGACCCCGAATTCTTGCAGGTGGTATAGTTGCCCATTCACCTTGTCAAAATGCCTCAAGGTCATACAAAGTCTTTGGTCATCTTCCATGAACTGCACATTTGAGATCTCTCCAGAGTGTCACGCTGATATTAAGGTCAGGAGCCAGATGGCCACTCCAGAACCTTTACCTTTTTCTGCTGTAACCATGGGGAGGATCAACTTGGCCTTGGTCATTGTTGTACTGGAAAGTCCAAGATAGTCTCATGCGCAGCTTTTGTGCAGAAGAATGCAAAAATTGGCTGCCAGCATTTTCTGATAACATGCTGCATTCATCTTGCCAAGATGAATGCAGCACACCCACACACCCAAAATATCAGCGAGTCACCTTCATACTTCACAGCAGGGATGGGATTCTTGTCGCTATAGGCCTCCTTGACCCTTCCCCAAACATAGCACTTATGGTTTTGGTCATAAAGTTTTGATCTCATCACTCCAGATTACAGTGTGCCAGAAGTTGAGGCATGTCAAGGCATTTGTGGGCATATTGTAAATGGGTAAAAGGCTTCTAGCAATTTGACCATACAGCTCATTTTTGTTCACATATTGTCATATTTTGCCCTTTGAAACAGCCACACCGTCTTATTCTAGAGCAGCCTGTACTTCTCCTGAGGTTACCTGTGGGTTTCACTTTGTATCCCAAAACAATTCTTTTGGCAGTTGTGGTTGCAGTCTATTGGTCTACTTGACCTTGGCATCAAGACATACCCAAATTTTCCAATTCTTAATAAAGTGATTACCCCCCTAGCGGTCTGATTATGTCAGTATTTGTGCTCAAAAGCAGTACTTTTTTGCATGGAAATATGCATTTTTTTATTGTAGGCCTGTAATTTTTTGGAATAACTCACTGAAATCTGTCCGAACAAAAAAGTCTAGTAAACATCCCGGGTATGTTAAAATTTGAAATACGAAATCATAAATTCTAATTTAATAAATAATCAAATAAATAAAAATTTAATTCAATATAATCAAACCAAAAATCCTGAAATTTGAAATATAGCACCAAGTTCGCACAATCGTTTTCAGTGTCTGATGACGAATTATCACTCAATTCTGCAAGTGGTTCTAATTTACTATCGCTGTTCTCTACCTGGTCTAAAACCGCTTTTGACCTAAAAGGGGCGCTTTTTGGACACCATGGACTTCTCAGTTTCCAGGCAAAAAGAACAGTAAAAATGCAGGCAGGGCACAGGACAAAATGTGAAATGGTTTGATACAGTAATGTTTTACTATGTGATTTTAGTGTATTTAGTGAATGTCACTTTCACATTTTTAAATGTCCCTGACAGGAGGAGGAGCCAGGAGAGCCTGTGAGGGACCAGAGAAGAGAAGGATCCAGGCTGCTCTGGGCAAAACTACTGCATACAGTAAGTATAGACTTTTTTTTTTAAAAAAACAAAACATGAACATTTAGAAAAATTGCTTTAAGGCCCCAGAATTGCCACAATACTGCCCAATTTCAAAGTTCTTTGCTAAAACACCACGTGTTCAGGTGCCATTAATTTTATTGTCACCTAAAACAGCGGTTTGGGCACGATATATCAAGCTGCAGTTGTGGTGCACCGCATACACTGTGTGCACAAATATTAGGCAAGTGAATATTTTGACCAAATCATTTTTATGTATATTATCCAACTCCAAGCTGTATAAACCTGAATACTTAATGGATTTACGCATAATCAGGTGATGTGTACACTTGTGTAATGAGAGAAGGTGTGGCCTAAGGAGATGAATACCTATATCAAGGTGTACATAATTGGGCAGCTTTTCCTCAGGCAAAATGAGCCAAAAGAGATTTAACTTACTCTGAAAAGTCAAAAGTTGTAAAAAAAAAAACAAAAACCCCACACACCTCAGGAATGCAGCACTATTGAAATTGCCAAGATACTGGGGCGTGATCACAGAACCAAGCTACCAGGAACCCATTATCTACCGGTGCTGTCATTTTCCAGAGCTGCAACCTACCTGGAGTGCCCAGAAGTACAAAGTGATCAGTGCTCAGAGACATGGCCAAGGTATAGAAGGCTGAAAACCAGACCACCACTGAACAAGACAAGTTAAAATGTCAAGACAGGACCAAAAAAAAAAAATATATAACAGATAGATTTTTCAACAGTTTTATGGACTGATGAGAGTGACTTGACAGACCAGATGGATGAGCCCATGGCTGGATCAGTAACAGGAACAGAGCTCCACTTGACTCAGATGCCAGCCAGGTGGAGGTGGGGGTACTGGCATGGGATGATATTAAAGATGAGCTAATTGGACCTTTCAGGTTGAAGATGGACTCAAAATCCACTCCCAAACCTACTGCCAGTTTTTAGAAGACACTTTCTTCAAGCCGTGGTACAGGAAAGTCCGCATCTTTGAAGAAGAGCATGATATTTATGAAGGACAATGCTCCACTGAATACATCAAAGTACTCCACTGTGTGGCTAGCCAGTGAAGGCCTTAAAGATATGACATGGCCCCCTTCCTCATCTGACCTAAACCCTACTGAGAACTTGTGGGCCCTTCAACGGGAGATTTACAGAGAATGAAAACAGTAAACCTTTCTGAACAGTGTCTGGGAGGCTGCGGTTGCTGCTGCACAAAAAGTTGTTCATTAGATCAAGAAACAGACTCCATGAATGGAAGGCTTAGGACATATTGAAAATAAGGGTGGCTATTTTGGTCAGATTTTTTTTAATGGAATGTCAGATATGTTTTTGTAAGTTTTGTATTAATCTGTGAAAGAAAGTGAGGTGGGAAACGTTTGTTTATTTAGTTGCATAATAATTCTGCACACAAATAGTTGCCTGATAATTGTGCTCACATATTCTCCCAAGAAAGCCAAAACATCACTGTTACCTTCTTAAATATTCAGGTTTGAGGTTTAACATTTGATTGACAGAACACTGTAGTTCAATAATGAAACTAAAAAAAAACCCACACACAACTTGCCTAATAGTTGCACACATAGTGCAGATTGCTATAGTAAATCCACTACAGAAAGTATGTTCTAGTGCTGTAACCATCTAGTTACCACCCTGACAATATAGCAATTGTCAAACCTCAGCACCCGAGGGCACTGGTGGTTTCCCTGTACTTGTCTGCCACTTCAGACAAGCAGAGCCGAGCTGCCTACATTGTTCAAGAGGTTCACGGAATATCACAATTAAAACAGAATTCCAGGCAAAAAGCGTTTTGTACCAGGTAACAGGGCTGTGCCTGCACTGACCAGGTTTCTTCTTTGCATATCTGTCCAGGTGCTGCACCAGCCAGTTCTGCTTACATGGCCACAATGCCTTCTAGACCCTCTGCCAGATATGCCTGTTTAATTGCCTGCCTTAGCCACCTAGCCAAGGTGAGTCTAGAGGCCTTACAACCTTTTCTTGCCCTTGAAAATACAAAAGGGGAATTGGACTCGCTAATATATTTAGTCCTATCTAATTAAAGAATACACCTCGACATCCAACGTGTGAAGTTTTCTTTCCTGGTCACGCGAAGGATTAGAACAAAACGTTGGCAATTTCTTGGCCCCAATGAAAACTCGAGGCCATCTTAGGTAAAAAGGCCTGGCCCGTCCTGAACATCACCCTTTCTGAAAAAATATGGAGGAAAGGGGCCCTGACAGAAAGGGCTTCCAACTCACTCACCCTCGTTGCTGTGGTAATAGCTACCAGAAATATACTGTCTTAAGGGTCAAATTTCTCAGAGAACCTGAATCCAAAAGGTTCAAACAGGGAACCTGTCAACACTGAATACAGTCGTCAGATCCCATTTAGGAAATGTCCGCTCCCTCACCAGCTTCTGTCTGGTCACGGACTTAAAAAAAAAAAAAAAAAAAAAACCCACACACCTCATCACAAGCTTGTCCTTGGCCAAGGGTGACTCCAAAAATTCGCTAAGCGCTCAGACCTCACACTTTAGTGTACTCACTGCTAGCCCTTTGTCTAGAGCAGCCTGCAGGAATTCCAGGGCTGACACTAAACTTTGCACTTCTGAGAAAGTTTGGACACCACCTGGTAAAACGTTTCCAAACCTTAAGGTAGATTGAAGGGGTCTCCTCTTTCCTACTATTTAAGAGATACTACCCTAGCAGACCTGAACTCTCAGAACTGCCAGCAGCAGCAAGACTAGAGGGAAAGTGCAACACAGGGGAAGGCTCCACCGTTGCATTAGTGCATCCACCACCACTGCCCTACCCCAAAGGATTATGGAAAAGAATACCGGGACCTTGGCATTCTGACCTGACACGAATAGGTCTATGGACAGAGTCCCCCATTTCTCTTTGGTGACCTGGTAAACCTCCTGGCTGAGCACCCACTCAGATTCCCTCAGCTGCCTCCTGCTGAGAAAGTCTGCACCTGGTTCAGATCCCCCTTCAGGTGGATGGTGGCTAGAGGCTACACTGGCCTCAGCCCAGCTCCAAGGCAAGGTACCCACAGGGCTCTACTCTGTGTTCCTCCCTGTCTGTTGACATTCGCCACGACAGAGGAGTTGTCTGAAAGCACCCGTACATGTTGTCCCTGCAGCGGCACCTGGAAAGTAGAGAAGGCCCACATCACTGTTTTCAGTTCCTTCCAGTTTGAGGATCTGCCCAACTCTTCTGGTAGCCAAGAGCCCTGCGCCACGAACCCCTCCAGGTGAGCTCCCCAACCTTGGGCACTTGCGTCTGTTGTGACTTCCCTGGAGATGGGAACGGCCCACAACAGCCCCTGAGCCAAGCTGGCTGATCTCCAAAAAGTGTCATCTCCACCCAGGAGGGAACCTGTACCAAGAAGTCTAGAGACTACTGATGGCGATCCTAGAGGTCCAGAATGAACAGCTGGAGGTAGCCCTGCCCACTGCACCGCATGGATGGCCGAGGTCAAAAGACCCAACGCCGACATGGTTTCTGAGGGACATGGCCTGACTCTCTAGGAACTGCCAGATTCTCCTGTTAAACTTCAGAAAACCTTCCTACCCCAGGCGAAAATTCTAAAGAGTAGAATCCAGTTTGTAACCTGGGTACACGATCCTTTAAGCTGGGACCAAATTTGACTTGACCAAGTTTAGAAGACAACCTAAACTCCAGGTGCCTCATCACTAGGTCTACGTCCTGTTTCAGCGGTTTCTCTGAATCTGAAAGGAGATCGTCCAGGTATGACACCAAAAAGACCCTCCCCAGAGACACCAGGGCTTCAGCCATGACTTGTGAATATTCTGGGTGAGGACAAAAGTCCAAAAAGCAAGGCTTGGAACGGAAGGTGGACTATTCCCCTTGGGCCCCACACTACCAAGTGGAGGAATGTCTGAAAAGGTTCCACGATTGGGATGTGTAAGTAGGCATCTCTTAAATCTATTGAGGCCAGAAAGCAATTCAGGGGAAGAAGAGACCCAATCGAAATTATGGAATCCATACAAAACCTCTTGTATTTTATGGACTGGTTCAGAGGTCTGAGGTTCAGAATCAGCCTGTACTTTGAAGGGGAACCTTCGAGGCCTCCAAGCTCTCTATGCCAGGATACGGAGCACTGCCCAGACTAAAAACACCACTATACTACTGTATTCCTCCGAGTGGTTCATCTCCTAAACTTATGTGAGGTGTCACTTCAGCTACCTTCAGGGAGTTTAATAAGCAAGGCAGGCCAAGGACAAAGTGCTTATGTGTGACCCAGTATTCATTACAACAAACAATTTTTCAGAAAACAAAAAGGTTAACAAATACAGTTCCCACAACAAGGTTACCGTACAAGACATGATACAAGCAAGTGGAAGATACATATATTCCTAGCCAACTAATGCCCCCACTGCTATGCACAGTAATCTAAACATATGAATGCTGGAAGGAAAAACAGCAATAGGTGCAGCTCCTACAGAGTCATCTGCAGTCTGCAGCAAATGCTCATTTGGCAGCTGAACATATCTGAGGACAGCATGCATACTCCCTACTGATTAACCCCATTATATGAAGAAGCATGAAAAATACACTACTGACAAGCTCTGTAACAAACAGAAAGGACCATCAATAAGCCAGCATCCTTGCCACAACTCATCCAGGAGTTTACAGTGCCAAGTAAGGTACTACAAGGAACATACAGATTAAGCATTTTAAGAGAAAGAAGATCTGCTTGCATATAACTAGAATAGCTGAAAACGGTTTTCTACAGTTCACACAATCTTCTGTTGCCAACTCCCCATAACAACGCCCTGTGCTTAACTCTGCTCCTGGGTGCAGAGCTTACAAATCTCTAGAGACAGTTGTTTTCCCAATGTTGGCAATGTATCAACTTTGATGTCTGCTTTACAGATGAAACAAGTGTCAGCTAAGGCCTGACACCCAAATCAACCATGTTTATGATGAGCATGCTGTATTTATGTAATTTGCCCAGCAGTCACCAAGTGTAAGAGTGCTAAACCAAGGGCTGGTCAATGAGACCAATGTGACCAAATTCTCACACTTGCAATTAAAAGTTGACCAACTGGAAATGCTGCAATTTGAGTGCCTTTCTTTATCTTGTCAGGATCTGTGTGCTTTAGGCCACATGCAACTTGGCGTTCAACCCTGTAATTCCAAACCCAGGGCTTTTGTGCACCCAGAAGGCACAGGTGCAGTGTCCAGCTCCATTGCCTGCAACCTGTCAGTTCAACAGGCTGAAATTTCACATCTGGATGCTGTACCAAGTGCTGCTAGTGTCCAGGGGGCATATGCCAGAAACACAGAACACCAGGCATGTGTCCATAAAAGAAAAGTAACACTTGGCACAGTGTCCAAATGCAGCATATTTTAGCCAATCAGAAAGAAATGTTGCACTTGTTCCTCCTGGGCGCACTAAGATGGGATTGGATGCACAGAAGCTAAATGCCCAGGATGTATGTGGCCCTCGGGTCCATACCAAAGTCATCAGGTTTACTGCTCTACTAGAATATGCCTTGCAACCATAGCAGAGATCATAAAATAAACCCCAACATGCACCAAAAAACTCCCCAAAACGAGAAAAAAAACAAAAACAAAACAATGGGTGCAGGAGATCTGATGAGAAATCCTCCTGTAACTGAAGCAAGGAATCTCTTGAACCACAGAGCCTAAAAACCAAAAAGTCGGTCAATGGAATCTGGGACAAAAGTGAAGTGGTCGTCAGTGACAACCAAATTCCATGGAGTCAATGATGGCTATCAAGAGCAACCAACCTACAATTTACTTTGTTCCAGTTCTAATAAAATCAACTTATTTGCCCCCCCTCCCCATTTCCTTTTAATCTCACTGCTGAATTACTGCAATAGACAGCCTCACTGGCCAATAGTAAGGCTCTGAAGAAAGGAATGGGCTAGGCCGGGCACCCATACAGGCTGCTTTGTTTTGGTGTCTGCATCCACCTCAAACTGCATGCAGACAGCCTATAGAAATGTATGTAGACAACAGCTGCATGTCAGTTTGACAGCAGTGCAGAGGTAGCTGCATCGTTGTCAAATTTTAACATGTGGCGTTGTTTCTATGCAGCCGCTGATCCTGCATCCATTTCATTGTGCTGCCTGCATGCATGCAGCTCAGGGCAGATACAAACAAAAACAAAGGCAGCTTGTACATAGGAGTGCCAACATCAATCTGAGTAAAGCCTAAAAAGGGGGAATTCCATGGCTTCTTAAAATCGATCATCCCGGAAAAGAAAAATGTACCTTGGCCTGCCTCACCACTGTTGCCTGACAAAGCTGGGCACTAGATATGACATGAGAATGCACTCTAATGTGGCTGGAGTGCAAACTTGCAGAATTTCAAACTCCCATCTTGGCATAAAAGCACAGTAAAGCAGCTTTCACACCGGCACACTGCGATTTGGCTACAGCATGGGTGCAGTAAATTGTACCCGTGGTATCCAGGTGGGTTACTTGCAGTTTCCCATTGATTCCATTAGGTCCCTTGTTTGTGGCGTGTTTTTCGAAAGCGCACCAAAAGTCCTGCATGCTACATCTTTGGAGTGCCATCAGAAAACACACCAAAAATGTATAGATAGTCTATGGGAAAACTCAAGTAACCTGCATGAAAACAGCAGGTACAGTGCACTGCACTTCAAGTAGTTTTGGAGGCTGGCACATGTGTATACGTTTTTTTTTCTTTTTTTAAACGATGATCTGTTTGTACATACCTTTTTTTCAAGCTACACTTCATGGGGATTGGGAAGGGGGTGGGGATTAGAAGGGCAGGTCTGCTTTAATGTACATCACAGCACTCAGGCAAGAAGGGCAGACTATTTAAAAAAAAAAAAAAAAAAAAAAAAAAAAACCCTTTACAAACAAGCACCTCCCCAGCAGATTCTAGCAACTGATCCAGGTACTACAGGCTGATCCCCAAAAGGCGAGTCTTTTTCAGTGCTGCAAAACCAGCAACTACTCTGCAGATCATCCAAGCCAATCAGAGGTAGAAACCCTTTCCTGTGGACTTTAGCCACAGTAAATTTAGGAAAAGTATCCTATTCTATGGATAAGCAAAGACAAAAAGCGGTTTCCACCAAAACCATGAAGAGTGCAAATGTATAGGGACAACCATGATCCTTACAGAGTCACATATATTGAGTATTATAAGATGGCGATTTATATTCCATTTTGTCTCATCAGAGATGCTTAAAGTTTACTGCAAATGAAATATCTAGATTGTAACTGTGCCAGGAGGCTTGTGTAACATTTTAGGTGGAGTGTCTGTCTAGGTCCTTTAATGTGGTCTGTTGCGATTTGATAAGGAAGAAAAAGAAACAATTATGGAAATGGAATACAGTGAGGGAGGACACTATCTTCCCATAAACATATATGCAACAATAAATATAAATGCGGAGCCTTAACTCATCTGAAGGCAATTATTCAAGTTTCCTTTCCCACTTGCCAACCGCGCTATAGCCGAATGATGGCTACAGCATGGTTGTCCAGTTCTGGGAGGGTGAAATATGACGTCCTCCCAGAACATACCCTTCCACGCGCCCACGGCACTCTCTGTGATCTGTGTCCTATGGTCACAGGATGAGGTAAAAGGCCAATCACAGAGGCCTTTTACCACGTGATCAACGGTGTCCAATGACACAGCAGATCACAATTTTAATACAGTTGCCGGTTATCGGCAGCACTTTACTCATGCTGTCACAGCGTGAGGAAAGTACTATCAATAACTGGCAAATGACAGAGGACATCTGCACCGATCATCAGTGCCCTGATGATCAGTGCCCATCATGGCAGCATATCAGTGCATCATCATCAGTGCAGCATCATCAATGCCCACCAGTGCCACCTCAGTGCAGCCTATCCTTGCCACCTCATCAACGCACATCAGTGAAGGAAAAAAATTACCTGTTTGCAAAATTTTATATAGAAGCAAAGACAAAACATTTTTTGCCCAAATTTTTTGCTCGTTTGTTTATAGTGTAAAAAATAAAAACACCCAGTCGCGATTAAATACCACCAAAAGAAAGCTCTGCGTGAAAAAAAGTCATATGGGTACAATGTTGCATGACTGCGCTACTGTCAAAGTGCAACAGCACTGAAAGATGAAAAATTAGCCTGGGCACAAGGGGGTAAAAGTGCCTGCTAGGCAAGTGGTTAAAAATAGAGGAACTTGAGCAGGAGGTACATTCTTCCCTATACACAAAAGCAGTAACCATAGCAAATACTCAAAATCACTTTGTATTTTCTTTAGTAAAGTGACATTGGATCCCTGTGGGTTACTGCTCTGTGCAGTTCTGTGTGGCACAATTAAAGGTTCCAGGACTTCTCTCCCTGCAGGTACAACAGCCCATTCAAATTAATGAACAGCTGTACCAGCAACGTGCGCAGCCACATAATACACGTGAACCTAGGCTCAGTGGGACTGGATCTCCTTATGAAAATGACATGTAAGGTGCAGAAGAGCAAATGAGGTCTACTTGCTGGTTTTACAGGTAGATTCTGAGTGGGTTTGGATCACAAAAACTTCAATCCCAACCTTACCATTAAACCGCTCCAGCATGAATCAGACTGAAGTAGGAGCCTAATGGTCACCCATGGTAACCAATCAGAATCCCTGCACAGATCCGGAACACGGATAATATTTATAAATTGTATTTTATGCACACTGGACAGTTTGCCATCGCTTCTAGAAACTTCCTCCCAGCAGCGACATTTTGGCAGAAAACAAATAAATGCTTGACCCCTGTAAAGTGTCTAAACATGCTGCAACACTAGATACATTTAGTGTTTGAGCATTAATTCATTTCAATAGCAAGAATTATTCTGGCCAATAAAATGAAATAACGCACAAGCGCTTGACGCACCTAAATGCTTCACATGCGTATACACGCCTCAAGTGTTTTCCTGCCAGAACATCACTGCTAGGAGGAAAGGAGTCTAGGAGATAGCAAAAAGTTCAGTGTGAATGAGGCCTACTTATAATAAATAACCTGTCATCACTAAAATCCTCCTGAATGAATCATTTTTGAAAACTGAAGTAAAAGTCTGACGACCCACAGCAACCAATCAGAATCCCTGAACAGATCCAGAAAACCGATAATGATGATGTCTGTCCTGCTGCTGCAGCCACCTGTAATTTGTGGCCCTGAAGGGTCTGATCCACTCAGGCTGGAGCACAGGTGACACTGTTGCCAGGGGCAACCACTCAGCAGTGCTGGGTTGCCAGGGGTAACATCAGCACTTGTTTCCATAATGGGGCCTCAGTGTGAGTCAGATCCCCCCCTGCAGGGAATGTGGAGCTCCAAGTATCAGTCAGCCCCGGCTAGGCTCACTGGCACTTGTAGTTCGCCATCAGGAAAGCCCCCACCCTCCATGTGGGCCAGCTGACCCCGGCCGATCTTCGTATACACAGCCACAGGGCCCCCCGCATACCAACCTGGACACGGCCATGACGGGCCTCTTCCCCTCGGGGGCCACACACACCGGGCTGGATAGTGGGTGAGGAGGGCCAGGAAGAAGCCGGGGCCTAAATTGCAGGCTGAGATCCGCCTCTGTCTTCACCTCAGCCCGCACCTCCAGCGCTCGGGCCCCCGCCTAAGGCGCGCTCATATTCCCCGGCCGCCCTTGCTCCTCAGCTCTCCTCTCGGGCGCCGCCGATCACTCCTCAGGGCCACAGCGGAAGCAAGAGCGGATTATAGGCGATAATTCACCGTGGCCGCGGAGGAGCCAGATGCCTGGCTTTATATGAGGAGCCATCTTGTATTTATTCCTTCCACCATGCTAGCCGCCGTCTGATTGGTTACATGGGCGGCCGGCGTCCAATCAGCGGCGCCCTCACACAGAGGCCCTGGCTCCGGATTGACAGGGATTCCACGATCGGGCTGGCAGAGGGAGGGGGCGTGTCCAGGCGGAGGGGAGGGGGAGGAGGGAGGAAGGAGACAGAGTGATGATGACATACTGTATGTGGAGTGAGGAGAGGATGAGGGCAGTGTGAGGAACAATACAGGAGGAGGACACTCCAATCTCTCTTCACATTCTGCATATACACAGGAATGAAGGATACCATACATACATGTACATACACTCATTCAATACTTTCCCAGCACCTTGCAGTAAGACCATGCAATAGTTTCTCAGCCATAGGTCCAGAAAAATGCAACTGTGTAAAGTTAAATGTGTACAAATAAAACTTTATGCGTAGGTAATGCTCACGGGTCGCCATGTTTGTGCCCACCCATACCTGCCAGCGGTCCCTCCTTCAGAAGAATATTTTCTTGTCAGGCCGCTATACAAGTGGCTGTTCACATACATTGAGGAGACCGACAATGTCTGCACTGGAAGAATCAGGTCACTGCTAGGACACACAGAAAACAAACGCTTTCTCTGTGTCCTGTTCACACGGCATTGCAGATAACATTCAGACATGCTGCATTTTATTGCAGAGCTCAGGAAGGCACGGCATGTCGCTGTACAGCAGCACGATGCCCCAAGATGAATGAATGATGAATGAATGAAGTGACTCTTTGTGCAATTCAAATAAAGTTCCTACAAAAGAAAACAAAGCCTTGGAATGAGATAAAACACTGCCCTCTACTGCCGGATTACTGCAGCCAGAACGGTGCCCTTCAGACTAGACTGCTAAGGTCCCAATTGACATGAATGGGACTGCTTGCATGCGGATGCATGGAACGCCTGTGTATCCCATGGGGGCAAAAACAGCCCTTTACATGGGTGTGAGCTTCACTATGCTCCTGAGAATGAGGTCTAACACAGGCTGCCTGCACGCAGCTCCACATGCATCGACAAACAGCTCTTGCATGCTGTACAGGCCTCTGCACCTGTGTGTAGGAGCCCCATCAGAGGAGATTCACCTCTCTGTATTAGTGACCACGGTCATCTAGACAGAAAGTGAGGGAAATCCACAATGTTACAGTTGTCCCCAGAATAAGGCCAGTTCACACTACATGCCTTTCAGTTGCTTCTTTCCTGCATCCAAAACACACAGAAAGAAGGTTATCTGGTTGTCAATGTCATATTCACATCAGTGCTTGCAGTTCCAGTGCATTCCAGTTGCAGAAAAAAAGTAGAACAGGCTGCATTTGTTCTGAACAGAACTGTACTGGAACGTGGTAAAACGCATAAAAATCACACTGGAACGCACCACAAACACACTGGAATGCACATGTCCCTATTTAAATTTAAGAAAAGAGGGAAAAAATGCTTTGGAACGCATCCAAAATGCACTGGAACGTGCCAAAAATGCATCTAAACCGCGCATGCAAAAACGTATCTGGAACACATCTGGACTGCATTTCTATAGCGTGAACCGGCCCTGAAGGGAAATCTAATGGGGTCACATGGTCTAGGGACAACCCTCTGGCCATACATGCTTCTATACCAAAAAGAGAAAAAACTGCACCAAGCGCACAACCTAGGTGTCCATGAAATGGGTCTAAAAGAGGATGAAGCTGATGAATGGGGAATCCCCCCAGAAACATGTCCCTCCTATTCAGCACCTCCGACGTATGACATCACCCTGGTGGGCGTGTTTACATCTGTCACTCCTCCGCACAGAGCAGAGTGAACTCCAGTCTGGCCAGGCTTTTCCCGGGATACCTGTGCATCTATGCAAACTGAGCGGCAATGTTGGCATTGGCTGTATTGATTACACGTCTTCTCTTTCATTGTGTCTGTATTAAGGGCCAGTTCACACCATGAATCACATAGGAGCATGTTGTGTGTTCCTGCGCAATTCACATGCGATCTGGGTGCAGTGAATGGGCTGAAATTGCGCTTGACTGCACCAAAAGTAGTGTATTCACTACTTTATAAAATGCACAGGAACCGGATTGCATAAAATATATCTAAAAAACCTTTTGTGCCGCTACTAGAAAAGATGGGACTATTGGGACAGCAGCACACACCTGGCTATACCACTGGCAAAAAACAACAAACAGAAAACTGATGTTGTGCCAATCACAATAATTCCACAGACATGCCAAGACAAATAATGAGATGAGAAGACAATATATAATACACCATAACATAAACAGTAAATGGAAGGAATATGGGAGTAAAGGAAAAGGTGAAATAATAAAGGTCCAAAATGAGGACCAAAAAGTGTAACAGACGATAAACCGTGACCGTGGGTAAAACACACAGAAATTATCAGGGAAAAATAAAATATTAACTAAATCACAGTAACTGTGGGACACATGAGTCAGTCATAACATAAATGAAATAACGTGAATACAACTATTGAGCAAGTGGAGCAGAATGTGAAAAATACAAAATGAAGTGCTTAAATATTAAAAGTGGACAAACCACTTATCACAGAAGAATGACAATAACAATGCACAGTGAGGCCAAAATGTGTGACCATGCGACTAAAGGGTCATAACACAATGTGCATCAAAAGGCCATGTGACATAAAATGACTAATAAATGACCATATAAATGCCATTAATAAATGTGGCAAACATATATAGAGTGCAACTAGTATATAACAGAAAATGGTGATATAAATGCACAGTGAAACCAAATTAATGTAATACTGTGCAATGTAAAATACAATAACACAATGAAGAAATAAATAAAATATGACAAAAATAATTGCATAAATGTGACATAAAGTCCATGTGCAAAAGCATCCAATAAAAACACATCCCAAAAAAAAAAACAAAGTGGATAAGTAAATGATTAGTAAATCCCACACCGGCTAAAATGCCTCCTCACCTTCGTGTCCAGACCCCAAGGGGCCAATAGGCTTTCAGGACACTCACTGCAGGGGCCCTTTAAGTGGAATCCCAAATGGCGATGTAGGGATGATATCCCCCTCACTGGTGGTCCATACTGTTCAGCGGTGGTAATATATCTTTCACCTTTGGACACAGAAATCAGCCAAAGCACAGAACTCCTGCCAGGGGTCCGTTGGACCAGAAAAAACAGCCAGCTCACAGCACTCCCAGATAGACAAGAAAAAGTGCTTCCATAGTGTAATATTGTAAATGAATCAAATTTATTGTAAAGACAAATGCGCACTTACATGGTTACAGGTCAAACAAGGCATCAATCAAATGTGCTGATATGGGTGTACTGGGTGTACCAATATGGCTGCGGCCATTCGTGTCGGAAATGACGTCACCACATTCCGCTCTCTGACCTATGCGTTACATCACTGTCATGTGACTTCATCAGGGTCATTCACTACTTTATAAAATGCACAGGAACCGGATTGCATGCTACTACAGTAGAAGCGATCCAATGCAGGCAAACGCACTGCGTTTGTGACCTGCATTTGGGGCGATGTTAGGCTAAAAAAGAAACCTGCTGCAATTGCGTTTTTGAACATGGTGTGGGAAGCGCCTTTTAAGCAATAAAAAACACATTGCTTTTTACTTGCTACACTCTGACTTTTTGAGCTGGATTTGTTTCTGTTTGTTTATATACACACTTCAATAAATGACTGATTTCTTTTCCAATCAATCTCTTCTGATAGGAATCATCGATCTATAGTCAACAATCCATTTCATTGCTATGTCACACATGGGGAAGTGGATTTTGGTCGATAGTTAAGATTTGATTGTAACTGACAGCATAAATTATCATTCACTTGTCAGTTTCCACCATGCAATCTCTTAATCTGATCAATCAAAACAGATGAAATTAATTAAAAAAGTCCCAGCGCTGCTGATCAATGTAAAGTGATTGATAATATACACTGACAGATAAAATTTGACTGATGGGGATCTATGTATTCAGCTTCTGATAGAAAATGTTCCAAAGCTCGTAATCCACCCTCATGGGGGATTGAGGTGTATAATGAACTGACATCTATGGCAGTGTTCCTCAACCTTTTTTTTAGTCAAGGCACCCTTTAAAATTGTGTACAATGTCAAGGCACCCTCTAAAATTATGGACAGTCCCAGGGCACTCTTTATAATTTTGAACAGTCTTGAGGCACCCCATTCTAAAATGTAAAAAACTATTATAATAGTTTTATATAATGCAGCAACATCCATACACATAGGACACCCAACATTAGAGGTGATTTATTCTTCCATAGCAAACATACTTTGCACACTGGTACTGACTAGTATTACAATGTTTCTGTTCCCTCAGTTTTTCTCCATCATTGAGCTAATGGGACCCCAGGACTGATGGAGAAGGGCTGGGGAAAGTCAAACAAGGATGCTGTGCAGGCACTGAACATCCTCCTTATCAACTGATGATGTCAGGCAGGCTTGTTCCACCCGCTGGCTTGTATACAAGTTTTGGGCAATTCGTACACATTTTGCCTAGGCACCCCTTAAGAAGACTTAAGACACCCCAGGGTGCCTTGGCACCCTGGTTGAAAAAGGCTGATCTAAGGACAGCCAGAGGTAACTGGACTCTTACCTGTATTGCTGTAAATTCTCTAATACATGAACGGAGTCCCTGATATATGCAGGTAAAGATGTTACAATGGGTTGGAGAAATATGTCTACATATTGAGACAACCTGCGAGTAATGCTGTGGGCCTTCTAGGTGGACATACTGAGTCCTTATGGTAAAAATAAGGTATTTTTAAACAACGATTAATGATAAACTCTTTTTCTTGTGGATTAATAACCCCTTTGCCAAAGTCTGCGTTCACAATATCTAAAAGTTCCTGTTTATATCTGGGAGGGGATCTTTATTTAACAGCTCCTAAATAGCCCTATCCGAGAGAAGTCTGATCTCTTTCCTCAAGTAGTCATCTTTGTACTGAACCACAATTCCTCCCTCTTTATCGGCCATCTGGATGACTACATAATGATTTTTAGGGTAGCCAGTTTCTCAAATTTAGTAAGATTACTCTTACTGAATTTCTCTCGTGGGTGGGCACACATAATCTGCATATACCATGGCATAATATATTTTGATGAAGACAGACTTGGGGCGAAAGCCTGCATGAATAATTTTCATCATATCACGACTCGCCTACTGCAACTCCCTCCTCACTGGCCTGCCTCGCCGCTGGCTATCCCCGCTTCAGTCGATCCTGAATACGGCTGCCAGACTCATTCACCTTTCTAACCACTCTGTTTCCGCCACCCCCCCTCTGCCAATCCCTCCACTGGCTTCCGATTGCGCAACGGATCAAATTTAAAATCCTAACACTGACGTACAAAGCTGTCCACCATACTGCCCCGAACTACATCACTGACCTAATATCCAAGTACCGCCCAACACGCACACTCCGCTCCCCACAAGACCTCCTTCTCTCTAGTTCCCTGGTCTCCTCCTCCCATGCCCACCTCCAGGTCTTCTCCAGGGTGTCACCCATCCTCTGGAACTCCCTGCCCCAACCCATCAGATTATCACCTACTCTCCTCTCCTTTAGGCGCACCCTGAAAACCCATCTCTTCAGGGAAGCCTACCTCACCCCCTGCTAACTTGCTGACCTCCTCCACTCTTCCTACCACTCCATCCCCCACAGCTATCTCCTCCTGTACCACTATCCCATCCCTTCTAGATTGTAAGCTCGAAAGAGCAGGGCCCTCGATCCCCTCATGTTTTGCATTGTATTGGTATTGTTCTGTCACATGTTCTGTCCCCCTTTGTAATGTACAGCGCTGAGTGAACTATTGGCGCTTTATAAATACTGTATAATAATATAATAATAATAATATTGAAGGGAGTAGACATGAAAGACTCACAGTCCATGTCTCCCTCTACTAACAACTCCTCCAATATACATAAAATATCGGAAATTTACACCAGTGTGTCTCTCCCATCACTTTCAACCTCAGATGTATCATTACCTTAGGTTTCAAACTGTAAAACAGTTTGACTGTAATATCACAAATGTGCTTATGCCAATCTTTGGAATGATCAAATAAATTGGCATAACAAGCAGGGGCAAAGTTCAAACACTTCTGCAGAAGACGGGTCTCACTGTCATTCAATATATATGATGATAAATTAAAGATAAATTAAAGATCTTGACTATGGTATTTATATCTCCTTCCACTATTTTGCTTCCCATTTCCTCCTCTGGCACCTTTGAATCTTTTTTCTACGGGAGAAGGGGGAAGGGATAAAAAAATGTTCTTTACCAATATCCATATTACTACATGCCTTCACTATTGATGCATCGAAATTGGGACTTACAGAGTTTCCTACCTCAGGACCCCATGTGTTGGGTACCCTCATCTGAAGATGCCTGTGGTGGTATAGCCTGTTGACCAAGGATGGTTAAGGAATTGAAGACTGGTACTACAAATTCCGACTCGGCCTCCACTCTAATCGATGAACCTGATGGGTAAACAAAATGGTCTCTCTCCTGTGCTCCAACTGGGGAAGGGTCTTGTGTGGAAATATGACCTAAAGTCCTTTCCGAAGCTGGTAGGGCAGTAGACATTAGCCCATCCCTATAGTCAAAAGACACCTGCGTCAGGTCCTTATTATGGTCATTGTCCACACTACTGTTGTGGCTGTTGTGTTTGTACTTGACCTTCATTTTTTGCTAATTCTTAAAATTATTATTAGTAGGTCTTCTCTTATTAGGATTATTCCCATTATCAGATGGCAGGTGGTGTGAGAATTGATGCCCCTGATTTTTTGGAGCAAAATGTTGGGGTCCACCCTAGGGGGTCTAGATGCTACTCCCCTCTCTCTGGATGGTCCTCCAAGATTATGGGACAATAACGGGAGCCTTTTTCATAGTCAGATAAATCTCTAGCAAATTTAGTGTGTTTCCCCATAATAGGATGATCCTCAAAAGCCTTTTTTTTATCAAGATCCCTACAACTATAATAACTGGGGGCATCCTTGAATGTCTCCAAACTCTCCAGAAGTCTGAAAAGCCTGGAACATTCTCTCCCTCTGCATACATATAATCTCCATCCACTGAGCTGTGCAGAGGGAAGACACCTTATCACAAGTTTTATGTAAGTCTGGGTACAAAGAAATTTCACCTCTTTTTATTGTGTAGCCCTCTAGGGGCCAAGCCTTCACTGAGATATTGTTTGAGAAAAGTGACATCCCACCACTGGGTGACATTAAAATTATATGAATCCTCTAATTCTCTATGTAAGGACCAAAACTCCTTTTCCCATTATATAGGTTTGTTAGTCTGGATTCCCACAATGGGTTCTTGAACCCTAGATAGCACATGATCCCATCTACCCCCTGGCTATGCTGTGAGATGGTATTCAATTTGGCTCTAGAAAACAAAGTCTGAAATATCTGCTGAAAAAACAAACAAACAAAAAAAAACCTTTACGAGAAAAGATTGTTGGGTTTTCCAGATAAAGCAGTTCATATGCTGCAATACACAGTTTGTGTTTTATGGTCTTAGGTGCCTTGTGGGCTCTACTATGCGGGGAGGACAGCTATGCTTTATAGAGCGGGAATATGACAAGCACAGTGTTCCCCACCATTTTTGTAGTACACCTGGTGATAGCACGCAAGAGCGAGAGCTTTTTGTTATTGAAGCAATGCCTATGTCGGTCCCAGAGGGATAAAGATTTTCTAGATTGTGTCGGCGTGAGACATTTTGGATTTTCACATTTAATACAATGCCCCTGGATGGACTAAATTAGGAATTTGAAATTAATACTTTGATTTAATATTCCTTCATTTAGTCCATTAATGTGACAAGGTCTATCAGCCATGACCATTTGTCACGTGGTAGAATATTTAGTGGAGAGTGTTATGATGAAGGATTTTTATAGATACAAGATAAAGATATTAATGTAAAGTCTTACTAATATATACATATTTTATGTATAATGATAAAAACTTTTTTATGTGTGTAATATATTCAGGGGTTAAAATTTCAAGTCCAGACCTACTAGCCGGTCACAAAAATTACTCGTCACCAGTTGCCCTACCCAACCTTGCCCAGGTCCACCCCCAACCCCACCCCTGGCCTGCCCCCAACCACGCCCCCTTAAAGCTTATGAAATTACATTTTTCTTTAGAATAAATAGTCCGAAATATAAAACTGTACACAGTAATGTATATCCCAGCTCCCCTGTACTCCATTATAGTGATAGGACATGTATACAGTATGTATATCCCAGCTCACCTGTACTCCATTATAGTGATATGACATGTATACAGTAATCATCATCAGTAATGTATATCCCAGCTCCCCTGTACTCCATTATAGTGATAGGACTTGTTGTATACAGTACTTACTGTCCCCCCGAGTCCCCCACGGCTGTGGAGAGGGTGTCTCCTCTCAGCGGAGGAGAGCGGACCTCTCCTGCACTTGTCCCCTCAGCAGCGGTGCCGCAGAAGCCGGAAACCGGAAGTTGTAATGAGGCTTGGAGCACAGGTAGAGTCGCTCCAAGCTTCATCTGTGCTCACCGCTCGCAGCCGCTTGCCGCAGAGGAATTTCTCCTCACATTTGGCGAGTGGGCGAGCGGCTTTTTCAAGCCCTGATATATATATATATATTTTATTTTTTTTCATTTTAATTTCTAATAATGTGGTTGCACTGTTTGATTGATCCATATAATATTGATTTTTATATTAATATATTTGATAATAAGATGTATTTGGTTGCTACTGTCCCACCACACCTATTTCCCTGGCTAGCCACTCCTGTAGTTGCCCCTTTAAGAGCCTTGGTAAGGTTAGTATTCTGTAGAGAGTTTAAAGCTTGGGGTCATGATAGTGGGTGCGGCTTGATAAAAGAGGCCATGCCTCCAAAACATATCATCATAGCAACCACACCATGCATGCTCTCCTTCTTTCTCCTTGTGTTGCGTTCAACTAGAACAGAGCACAGCGGTGACTGGTCTGGGCACATCCACAGTAGCAGGCGCATGTTGTGCAGAGCCATGGCTAATCTGGTATTGTCCCATGAGCTGTCAATTTGCTAGTGCAGAATGAGAACCAGTCCAGTATGGATGTTATGATCCAGGAGAAGCAGAGAAAATTTCTTTGATGTGCCTATTGTACCTATTACGTCACGTGAGTGCATTGCTTTAAGCCTTTTTACTGGTTACAATAAATTAAGTTACACTAGGGCGAATGTGCGCTCTCTCTTGCCAAAAATGCACAGTGCTATGTGTATAAAAGTCCCTGCAACTTTCCAAAAAATGCACCAGTGGAAATGGCATAGATGTGAATGTGACCCATAGAAACTAAAGTTCAATGGACTGTAGTGCATTTCTGCAAATCTGCAAACACACTGCAAAACGCATAGGTGTGAACCTAGCCTTATATGACATTTCTAAAATGCATAACAGTGTAGATTATTATTTATGTTAAATTCTTTATTTGGCTTTTTCCAGAGTTAAAACACAAACATAAGCAAAGCTGTCAGGTACATATTGAGACTACACAAATAACAAAGGGATCATCAAAGCTTAGATTCCCAGGGGAGACACTGTACATCAAATAAGAACAACACATCAAAAAGCGGGATAACAGGGTCGACATCGCCACCAGTCTATGGCCCCCTTTCATCAGAGAGGGCAGACAGAGGGGGGAATGTCTAAGTAAGCAGTTAGCACAGAGGAAGGAACACCATAGAGCTAGGAGATTGCTGGAAATGGGAATAACCTCATCCACATAGAGATATAAAAAGCTTGGTCCTCTTTAATGGACAGGATTCCTGGGAAATTATCCTGACATAAACGATCTGTAAAAGTCACACGTAAGCAGGAGAGAGAAGAAAGCGCAAAAATGCAAAAAAAAAAAAAAAAAAAGACTTAGGGGTGGGTAAAATAAAAAAAATGGATGTGGGGGTGCAGAATTCCTGGGAAAAAGCTGGGGAGGGGGGTATGATCAGGTGATTGCTTCTCACTGACCACTGTATCATGCTCAAAAGGGCACGGTGCTCCCAATTAGTTTGAAAGGCTGAACAATAGAACCAGGTTTTACGGACCTGTTCATCTGTATGGTTCACACTCACTATCAGATCCTCCATTGTTCTGATTTAATCGAACTTACTTATCCAAAAACCAATTGGAGGGGCAAAAATCTGCTTCCAGCATAGTGAAATGCAGGCTTTTGCTGCATTGAGGAGATGCATTAGTAGCAATTTCTTACAATTTGTGTCAAAGGGAGGAGAAAGGCAGCAGGGGTCACCCCCCCCCCAACCAGACATCGGTCAATGGGAAGATAATATCTTGAATTTTGTCCCAAAACTCTCGTATGACAGGATGATCCCAAAAATCATATAGTAACAACCCTTCATGCTGTTGGCATCTCCAGCAAAGCTGTGAGCCCTGTGGGAACATTTTATGTAAGGTTTTCGGGACCCAATAGCAGCAGTGTAGATAATTACTTGTTAAAGGTGCCATTCACAATGTAAGTTTACCTTCTCTGTGAATTCAAATTAGCTGTGTTAGGAGAAAATAGAATTCTGTGCATCCAAGTTCCAATTAGAAACTATACAGCCTGTTTCACACCAGTGGCAATCCCCCTGAAAAGTGATCTACATTGCATAGCCTTTCAACACACTTTTCAGCAAGAAAAAGTGCTCTATAAAGGGAGGAGGAGGGCCTTTCATTCATTCACCAGTCCTCCATTTATAGAGCACTTTTCATGGTTGGAAGTTATAGTACAGCTTCTATGAATGGTGTTGGCACTCTTGATGAGTATCTGTGGCACATCCCTGCCTCTTTTAACCCCTACAGCACCAAGAACAGAGGATTTCAACCATAAGAGCCGGCACCAGAACAAGGAAAACATACGTTTCGTCCCTTGTGCTTTTTTTTTTTTAACCTAAACTTTGGATTTCACGTTGGCTGTGCTCTTTAGACTAATGTGCTCAGATACAACAGAGAAATAAAAGAGAACTGAAAATAGGAACAACATTTGGAAATTGGCACAAGCAAATAAACTCTTTTCTGCATTCAAACCTTGTTTTTTGTTTCCCTGTTAATGTTTCCATTTATAGAAACTCTGCTGTCCCCATGGTTGTCTTTTTTTAAGTTCTTGTTAATGTTTTATTATATTACAAAGTAGTTTGGAACTACAAAGAAAACTCTGCTTTTTGATACGTTTACCTTTGTCTTTTTTGTTTACTAATCATTAAAAATTCCAAAAAAGGAACCTACAAGTAAAAATTTGACAAAATATATAGAAAACTTGTGCCAAAGGAATAGACAATAAATTAAATTCTGCTGGTCAGAAATTGACTAAACATCAAAATATACTCATAAAATGATACACCGCAAATAACACAAATAATAAAAATGTGAAAAAATGTTTTTTCACATTTTATTATTTGTATTATTTGCGCTGTATCACTTTATAAGTAAAAATTTGAACCTAGATACAGCAAGCCTGGGTTCATACTGTAGTTCACATATGCATTCCTGTACAATTCACATGCGATTCTGTGCAGTGAGATTTGACCCATTCATTTTGAAGGGCTCAAATCACACAGCACAGAAAACAAAAATCGAGTCAGCACCTATTTTTGAGCCTCACTGGAACTGGATCACATGGTCATTTTGTACTATGCGATCTGGTGCCGGCAAATGCACTGCGTTAACTTTGAATTGACACAGATCACAAAACACAGTGCAATTGCAATGCGGTAGGGAAACGCACAGGGATCACGATGTTTACCACACTGTATATGTGCAAACTGGGGTTTAGCCATACACCACATGCAACACAGAAATAAAGAAAACAAAAACAGTTACTTTTCATGTTTTCAATATTTAGGTGAACGCCAGTGAAACATCCACAGGGGAGGATTTGCAAAAGCAGGTGTCTATTGATTGATAAGTTCTTTATTGAAGATGATGTTACATTGCTTAAAGTGAAATTCCAGCCTAAGGTTAGGTTCACACCATACAAGTGCGATGGAACAAGTGCGCTAACTCATTGGGTGTAGGGAAGCCCATTGATATGCGCAGGAAACACGCAAAAGAAGTTCTTGCTCCATTTTCAAAATCGGGCTACAGAGATCTTGCTGCAGCACCATGTGCTTTGGCACTCGTGGGAATGATTAACAGTTAATAGCATCGTCAAGCGTCTACTAATGTATGTGTTGGGAAAGCACACGATTTTGAGTGCATTCCAGACACGCACAAGGTGTGAACCTTACATAACACTAATTGTGCATACAAATGTTCATTCCCATATCCTGCTACTTCTCTTGCCTAACCTGTCTAAAAAGATCCAGTCCGGTCGCCTAATCCAGTGCGGACAATGGCTGAGACATGGCAGCCTATGAGAGATGTCATAGTCATTGTTAGTCATCCCCTCTTCTCTCCTGCAGCCACTCACTGACACACGGGATAACGTGACCAGACCTGGGGGATATAACATGACCAGACCGGAGTGGCCATAACATGACCAGACCGGAGTGGCCCAAAATTCATAAGTTTACAGATCTTTTTTTTTAAACATTCATCCAAAAAACAGAAAAATTGTTAGAGCATTCAATGTTGCTTCAAATCATTCTTGAACCATTTTTGCAGTGTGGCAGGGTGTATTATTCTACTGATAGAGGCCACTGTCATCAGGGAATACTGCTTCCGTGTAGAGGTGTATTAGGTCAGCAACAGTGTTTGGGTACTGCAGGTGGTATGTGTCAAAGTGACATTCACATGAATGGCAGGCCCAAGGTTTCCCAGCAGAACATTGCCCAAAGCATCCTGGTGCCATCTCATCCTCAGGTAAGTTACGTACACACACCAGCACACCCAGCCATCCACATAATGTAAAAAAATGGGATTAATCAGACCAGGACACCTTCTTGATTTGCTCTGTAGTCCAGTTCTGATGCTTGCATGCCTGTTTTAGGCACTTTTGGCTGTGGACATGGTCACCATACACAACAAACTGTGATGCTCATTTTTTTCTACTTTCAACACATGCAAAGTCAGCAGCTACAAATACTGTAGCTGACTTATTAATATAAGAGCACTTACCTATCCCGGGGGTCCAGCGATCTCTTCCCCAAGTTGATTCTTCAATTGGCTTCAGGTGCTTCTGCCCGCATCTTTAGTAAAGGAATCCGGAATTGAAGCCTTGTGGCTTTACATCTGGTTTTCTACTGTGCATGCATGAAGCATGCTACACTTCTTCTGGGACCTGTGAAGTGCCCCACAGTCTTCTGGGACCTGTGAAGTGCCCCAGAGGGCTGCGAGGGTTAGGAGGGGGGTGTAAAGTACCTGTCAAAACCATTTTACCCCCTCATGTTCTACCTTTTCTATACCTACTAAACCTGTTGCACTATACAACATTACTGTCATTGTCCTCATGTTCTTGATACTATCTAAAGGTCAGATGATTGTACCATCCATGTATTCTCTGTGCAAATGAGGAACCACATTAACAATTTGAATTTTGTTCATTCAGATAAGACACAAGGAAACATTTCCATCCTTCGCTTTCAATTTTTCTTTTCACTATGGCCAAAAATGAGTGTCAATTTGTCCCTATTAACCGTTACATCAGTGGTCTCCAAACTGCTGTCCTTTGCTTGTCTTTATGTGGCCCTTGGAGCACTATTATGTCAACTGACGTCAACAATGGGATACCATTTCTCCCACTGACACCAACAATGAGGCACTATTCCTCCCAATGATACCAACGATGGGACACTATTCCTCACTATAATACCAAATGTGGCAATGTTTCTCCCATTGATGCCAAGACAACTTCCACTCCCATTGGCCACAGTCCAGCGCCCCTACAGTCTGAAGGACAATAAACTTGCCCTTTGTTTAGAAAGTTTGGAAACCCTTGCATTAAATAATTAAACACTTAAAAAACGATAAACTATAAGTGTGTATTGCCAGATTTAGCCTACAGTATATTAAACAAAAAAAAAGACAAAATCATTCTTCTACATTGCTTTCATGAACTGTGCCCACTATTTCCACAGAACCATATATAAGATTACTAAAAGTATTCTCCAAACTATGACCCATAGGCCACATCCAGCCACTGCAACCTTATGGGGGACTCTGCCGAGGACCCTAATATAAGGGGAGCTCTGATGGTGACCCTGATGTATTGAGGGACTCTGATGGGGACTGTAACTTTTTTCAGGCCACAAAAAAACAAAAAAAAAAACAAAAATAGAGGTTCTAACCTTTCCCCAGTATTTTTTCAGGGTCTCCATTTAGGGTTTTTCTTCACTTTCTGATAGATAAGGACTGGTGCCTGAAGTTCAGCTTTAAAGTGGAATTTTACCCTAGAATTATTCAATTCAGACATTATGTATTGCCATAACGTACCTTGATAAATGTTTTGACTTCTGTCTGCGCTGCAGTTGTCCAACATTCAGCACTTGAAAATATCAGCTATTACCAACATAATCATAAAGGCATAATTCAGTCAGCCCATTTGTGCTATCTATGTCTTTGACAGCATCAGGGCACAGTGGAAGCACATTCAAGCAATTTCCAGTTAGGCTTTTGCAATCACAGGACGTAGATAGCTTGAGGGGGGCAGAGCAACACCATGAGTTGCATGGTGTCACTGGCCGTAGTTGTTTCTGATTCTGATGTGTAGCGTTAACAAAACTCAAACATAGTGCTATACAGGTATTAAGGTACATGTATTATATATGGCTGATTAATGTTCATTGAGTGATTCTAGTGTGCATGTCCACTTTAAAGTCCAAATCCATTTTTGTTGTAATTCCTTGAGATGCAGGTCTTAATATTAATAATAATACTATAAACACAACCTAGCTCTGGCACTGACCCACTTTCTCACTGTACACTTTTCTGGGTTGATCGACACCTAGCATTATCCAAATTATTTACTGTGAGCCCAAGGCATCAAGAATATAAAGCTGCCCATGGTTTAAATGAGAATCCTGCCATTACATGGTGCATTCTGTGCAGCATTCATGATTTAAGGTATATACAGTATATAATACTGTGCCTACAAAAAAAAAGAGGGGGGTCCCTCAAAATCCGCAATAGATCCTTTATTGTCCAATCAAGCTAGAGTGGGAAGGTGACAACTATTTTAAAGGAAGAAGGCTTTTGACCTATGATGCAAATGAAAAATTTACCTATAAAAAAAAATATATAATATACATATGAGGGGCATGAGGTTCTGTTATATGGTAAATTGTAGGATAACACTAGCAGTTAGATGGCTGGTTTCCCTCACGGGGGGGAAATGCTCCGATTTTCATTCTCAAAGTTGTGGCATTGTGAGATCTTAGCAGAGAAGTGTTGTATTTTATTGCCAACCATTTCTGAAATTAATAAAGTAGGTATGACCCCAAGGGTCATTTACATTTAGTCAACAGGTTGGAGGTATTTTATTACATTACTTTCAGGTCTTAGGTTAAAGTGTATGAAAAGCTCAACCACTTTTTAAAGTTTTGGATAGTGTAGGCAAAGGGTACAACTCCCATCAGGTTATATTCTTCTGAATGTGTGTTCTGCTTGGGAGATTTTCCTTCACTTTCTGTCCCATAGCCCAACAGTAGTTGAAAGCAAAATTTCCACAAAGTGATGGGAGTAATCACCAGAACATTTGCCCCATTGTATGATTTCCCTAATCTCTAGGGCTAAAGTTTTGTATTTCCCCTTACTTTCTGTCTTGGTGATCATGGTCAGCAGGATAGAGGTAAATCTTCCCAGTGGGGGCATAAACAGCAATAAAAACTGGACAAGGGGTCTGAGACCCAGCATACCTGTATTCAAAACTAGAAATAAAAATGCATTTACATATACTAACCCTCGGAGACCACAAAATTACTCCTGCATCTACTTCCTAGACGGACATGCTGACTCAGAGAGGATACCGTGATGTAAACCCTGCTGCCTGTTCTTGACTATGTTCCTCTTAGATTGTAAGCTCCAAGGAGCAGGGCCCTCCTAACCCTCTTGTATTGAACTGTATTGTTGCTGTATTGTCTCCCTTTATATTGTAAAGCGCTGAGCAAACTGTTGGCGCTATATAAATCCTGTATAATAATAATAATGTTCCTAAATGTTTGACAAAGGTCAACTCCCTGTTTCAGCCCTTTTATCTTATGACTTGCTACAAAGTGGCAATGTTACTGTCTGATCACTGAGGGAGAGAAGGCCAGGGAAATGCTTCCCCTAGCCTTGAAAAATTATACTGTTGCTGCACATTGTGGGATGTTAGGAATTAATTTATGCTGACTTATAATATTACTTAGGCCCACGTAGCTCAGAAACACTCAACAAGCAAAACCCCATTGTATTCAAGAGCCATTGTACACATCTTAGCGTCCTGTCGCTTGCAGCTGAATGCCTGTTGCTCCAAAAAGTATGAGCTACTTTGAAGACAGAATTGAGCATTTTGGGCCCCATAGACTTCAATTGGAACACCTGAAAATGCTTGATTTGAGTGTTATTTTCAATTTTTTTTTAGCCTATATTAAAGTTGTAAAGGTTCTCTGTGCAGCATCCCCCCAGCCCCCTCCAATACCCCCCCCAAAAAGCCCCCTCCTAATTCAGCAATGTGCACTGGAGTCTTGGCTATCCCTGGACTCCCTCTCCTCATTGGCTGAGACAGCAGTGGGAGCCATTGGCTCCAGCAACTGTCAATCACAGCTAGTGGGTCAATGAGCAGAAAGGGGAGTGGGAATGAGCCACGGCTCTGTGTGAATGGACACGCAGCAGCTGGGGAGTGCACATGCTCAGGTGCCCCCATAGAAAGTTGCTTGCTGTGGAGTTATCTAACAGGAGGGAGGGGCCAGGAGCGCCAGCGGGGGACCAGAGAAGAGGAGAATCCGGGCTGCTCTCTGCAAAAGCACTGCACACAGCAGCTAAGTATGCAATGTTTGTTAATTTTGTAAAAAAAAAAAAATTTTAACCTTTAGAACCAATTGAACTGATCTGCTGCCCCTAGTGGCATCCATTGGCTAAAACAAAAAACCTGAAGCTTGAATACACATGTAAAATACCTGTATACAGTTGCAAAAATGCTCAAAAATAAACTGATATAAAAACTCCTGAAAATCGCTCTGCTCGTGTTAATGCAGCCTTAAAATAAAACTAGAAGGCAAAACTTTCTTTACATTTTGGATAGAGTAAGGGGGTTATAACCCCTGTCACATTTTTTATTTGCCATCTGTGTCCCATTGTGGAGATTTCCCTTCACTTCCTATCCCATAGCCAAACAGAAAGTAAGAGGTAATCCCCACAAATTAAGGGAATTCCTTGGGAACGCCCAGGTCACCAGAACTAGTGTTCCCATTGGAAGATTTCCTTTCTATTACTTTTCTGGGGACAACCCAAAACATGGGATTTTCTTTTGCTTTCATTTTCAATGATAATGGTAAACAGGACAAATAGAGAGGGCGAATCTCCTTAGCCATGGCACAACCAGCAATAAAAACCTGACAGGTATTCTAATCCATCTCTCTCCAAAACGAAAAAAAAAAAGAAAAAGTTTTGCCTTTAGTTATATTTTAAAGGATAAGTTCACCTTTGGGAACATGTTAAAAGTGCCATCAGTTTTAGGGTGAAACATGTAACATGTTCCCAATGCTGCAGCCACGGCCCGACGATCCCTTCTCCCCTCCCTGTGACAGCAGTAAAGGGAGCAGTTTCCCATACTGTCAGTTTTTTAAAAACAGCGCAGCTGTGGAGCGCTGTGGCAGTTCATAAATTCTTCCGGTCAGTATATTTGGTCTTCAGGAGTCCTGAATGGCACCAGCAATATGCTGATCGCTTATGCAATGCTTTACAGGCTCATGCAACAAAAAACAATAAATACACATTTTTTTACCTGACCTGCAAAAAAAGATCCACTTTTAGTAATATTAGGTACAGATTATAGGTCAATGTGACTATTTTTTAATAAAAATAGATAATCTAATTTTCAGTGGCCAAAAACAACATACCCCTTAACTGTAATATTGTTTGCCATTTCTATTCTGTGCATACTCATTGGTTACAAGAATAGGTATCAACACAATCTTTATTCGTTCTAATAAAACTCTTCTTGATCATATTTTTTGTTTGATGATACAGATGACTAAATAGAAACCAGCTGGATTATTTCCCTGCAATAACACTGCAGCCCCTAGCAACCCTTTAGCCATGGCAGCTGGTGAATATACAGTCACATTTGTTTTCTCATCATGCATGAGAAGTTACCTGGAGAATGTGCATGGAAGCATTAGCGGAGACAACACATAGTTAATCATTTACTGCAGCATGAAATGAATGCATACATAGTTCAGCTACTGTCTCTAGATAGCGAGAAAAGTAATTGTTATGTAATAGTCACAGCTGAAAGGAAGCCTGTATTGATCGAATACAGAAATCGTCATTGCTGACCAGTTTTGAAAATGCTTGTTATCCGGCAGTGGTTAACAATGGCAACTCCACATTCCCTTTAAGAAAAGCAGGATTGTGATAGGGGATGGGAGGCCATCACACCTTGGATGTGTTATCCCATGGTGGCCTAAATGAAGAGCTTGAAATAAGCTCCATTCTATAGAGACATTCGCTTCCTTCCAAATGGTGGTTATACAGTTGCAAGAAAAAGTATGTGAACCCCTTGGGATTACGTGGAGTTTTGCATGAATTGGGCATAAAATGTGCTCTGAACGTCATCTAAGTCACAACAATAGAAGAACACAGTCTGCTGAACATAATACTACACAAACATTAGATGTTGCCATGGTTTAATTGCACATAACATGTAAACATTCACAGTGCAGGGAGGAAAAAGTATGTGAGGCCCTAGCTTAATGACTTCTCCCAGAGCTAATTGGAGCCAGGAGTGAGCTAACCTTGACTCCAATCAGTGTGATGATATTGGATGTGTTGCCGACAGCTGTCCTGCCCTTAAAAAACACACACCTGTTTTGGGTTTACTGGTTTCAAGAAGCACTGTCTGATGTGAACCATGCCTCGCAGAAAAGAGCTCTCAGAAGACCTACCATCAAGAATTGTTGCCTTGCATGAAGCTGGAAAGGGTTACAAAAGTATCTCCAAAAGCCTTGATGTTCATGTGTCCACGGTAAGACAGACTGTCTACAAATGGAGAAAGTTTAGCACTGTTGCTACTCTCCCTAGGCGTGGTCGTCCTGTAAAAATGACTGCAAGAGCACAGCGCAGAATGCTGCATGAGGTAAAGAAGAATCCCAGAGTGTCAGCTAAAGACCTACAGAAATCTCTGGCACATGCTAACATTTTTGTTGACACATCTACAATAAGGAAAACATGAAACAAGAATGGAGTACATGGGAGGACACCACGGAGGAAGCCATTGCTGTCCAAAAAGAATATTGCAGCACGTTTGAAGTTTGCAAAAGAGCACCTGGATGTTCCACAGCACTACTGGCAAAATATACTGTGGACAGATAAAACCAAGATTGAGTTGTTTGGGAAGAACACACAACACTATGTGTGGAGAAAAAAAGGCCCAGCACACCAACATCAAAACCTCATCCCCACTGTGAAACATGGCGGAGGGAGCATCATGGTTTGGGGCTGCTTTGCTGCCTCAGGGCCTGGACGGATTGTTGTCATTGATGGGAAAATAAATTCCAGAGTTTATCAAGACATTTTGCAGGAAAACGTATGACCATCTGTCCGCCAACTGAAGCTCCGCAGAGGATGGGTGATGCAACAGGACAATGACCCAAAGCATACAAGTCATTCAACAAAACAATGGCTGCAACAGCACAGAATACACCTTCTGGAGTGGCCCAGTCAGAGTCCTGACCTCAACCCCATTGAAATGCTGTGGCATGACCTTAAGAGAGCGATTCACACCAGACATCCCAAGAATATTGCTACACTGAAACAGTTTTGTGAAGAGGAGTGGTCCAAAATTACTCCAGATCGTTGTGCAGGTCTGATCTGCAACTACAGGAAACGTTTGGTTGAGGTTATTGCTGCCAAAGGAGGGTCAACCAGTTATTAAATCCAAAGGTTCACATACTTTTTCCTCCCTGCACTGTGAATGTTTACATGTTATGTGCAATTAAACCATGGCAACATCTAATGTGTGTGTAGTATTATGTTCAGCAGACTGTGTTCTTCTATTGTTGTGACTTAGATGACGTTCAGAGCACATTTTATGCCCAATTCATGCAAAACTCCACGGAATCCCAAGGGGTTCACATACTTTTTCTTGCAACTGTATATACAGTCAGGTCCATAAATATTGGGACATGGACACAATTCTAACATTTGTGGCTCTATACACCACCACAGTGGATTTGAAATGAAACGAACAAGATGTGCTTTAACTGCAGACTGTCAGCTTTAATTTGAGAGTATTTACATCCAAATCAGGTGAACGGTGTAGGAATTACAATAGTTTGCATATGTGCCTCCCACCTGTTAAGGGACCAAAAGTAATGGGACAGAATAATAATCATAAATCAAACTTTCACTTTTTAATACTTGGTTGCAAATCCTTTGCAGTCAATTACAGCCTGAAGTCTGGAACGCATAGACATCACCAGACGCTGGGTTTCATCCCTGGAGATGCTCTGCCAGGCCTCTACTGCAACTGTCTTCAGTTCCTGCTTGTTCTTGGGGCAGTTTCCCTTCAGTTTTGTCTTCAGCAAGTGAAATGCATGCTCAATCGGATTCAGGTCAGGTGATTGACTTGGCCATTGCAGAACATTCCACTTCTTTCCCTTAAAAAACTCTTTGGTTGCTTTTGCAGTATGCTTTGGGTCATTGTCCATCTGCACTGTGAAGTGGCGTCCAATGAGTTGTGAAGCATTTGGCTGAATATGAGCAGATAATATTGCCCGAAACACTTCAGAATTCATCCTGCGGCTTGTCAGCAGTCACATCATCAATAAATACAAGAGAACCAGTTCCATTGGCAGCCATACATGCCCACGCCATGACACTACCACCACCATGCTTCACTGATGAGGTGGTATGCTTAGGATCATGAGCAGTTCCTTTCCTTCTCCATACTCTTCTCTTCCCATCACTCTGGTACAAGTTGATCTTGGTCTCATCTGTCCATAGGATGTTGTTCCAGAACTGTGAAGGCTTTTTTAGATGTCGTTTGGCAAACTCTAATCTGGCCTTCCTGTTTTTGAGGCTCACCAATGGTTTCCATCTTGTGGTGAACCCTCTGTATTCACTCTGGTGAAGTCTTCTCTTAATTGTTGACTTTGACACACATACACCTACCTCCTGGAGAGCGTTCTTGATCTGGCCAACTGTTGTGAAGGGTGTTTTCTTCACCAGGGAAAGAATTCTTCGCTCATCCACCACAGTTGTTTTCCGTGGTCTTCCGGGTCTTTTGGTGTTGCTGAGCTCACCGGTGCGTTCCTTCTTTTTAAGAATGTTCTAAACAGTTGTTTTGGCCACGCCTAATGTTTTTGATATCTCTCTGATGGGTTTGTTTTTTCAGCCTAATGATGGCTTGCTTCACTGATAGTGACAGCTCTTTGGATCTCATCTTGAGAGTTGACAGCAACAGATTCCAAATGCAAATAGCACACTTGAAATGAACTCTGGACCTTTTATCTGCTCATTGTAATTGGGATAATGAGGGAATAACACACACCTGGCCATGGAACAGCTGAGAAGACAATTGTCCCATTACTATTGGTCGCTTAACAAGTGGGAGGCACATATGCAAACTGTTGTAATTCCTACACCGTTCACCTGATTTTGATGTAAATACCCTCAAATTAAAGCTGACAGTCTGCAGTTAAAGCACATCTTGTTCTTTTCATTTCAAATCCATTGTAGTGGTGTATAGAGCCAAAAATGTTAGAATTGTGTCGATGTCCCAATATTTATGGACCTGACTGTATATAATATATATATATATATATATATATATATATATATATATAGACAATATCCTTATACAGCTGTTTGTACTTTTTCCAACTAATTTAGGTATATCCCTTTCTTACTTAACTATGATCCCTTTTAGTACATCACAAAGGGATAATAAGGAGATACATAAAATTCACATACTATTATAGCAAGCCCATTTATTAAAATGCATTTTTCAAACTTTGTTTTTATTTTGCTTTTATATTTATTTATATTAATTTTTTATTTACGGTACAATAATCTACCTTTTTCATTACATCATTGATTTATTCATGATTATTAATTTTTATTTTCACCTCCATTGTTCCATTCTATTTATTTTTAGATTTAATTGTCATTTTCTATTTCCCGTCTATCGAATAGGCCAATGTTTTTAAGATATATATGTTATTATATGTATACGTACACACTTGTATACTTTTTAACCCAAAAGCATTAGAGCTATTCTCTCGTGCGTTATTTCTATTTTTATACTTGTATTAATTCCTGTACGATGCAGGAAAACATGTAGGTCCTTAAGACACAGGAATTACTTGCCTCCCTCCCATTCCCTTCACACTATAAAAATGTTGGGGTTCTACTGGGGCTCAGGTCTGAAGGAGCCTATTGAGAATGCTCCGAAATGCATTACCGCCCCCTTCACCTGCTACATCTGACTCTGCTCTCCAAGCTTCATTTTTGATGCACAGACACATCCTGGACTCTACTTCCTGATCCTATAGACATAGTTTGCTGCTGGACGGCTGGATGTCCCACCTGGATCTAATTACCACACGATGAGTCTTTTTAACCGTTTATCTTGTAAGTGCAATTTATCCATTGTTTACTAAATAAATTGTCAATACTGCACTTAGAGGCGCCTTCCTCTCTTTTTCTTGTTACTGCATTAGAGCCTTGCTTCCACTCTAAGAAGAGCTGCCTTAGTGTTACTGCTCCTATCCATCCATCCGGCACCTTTATCTTACAGCTACAGAGGTTGGGCTCCAACAAGCGCGCCCTATATAATATACATTTTCTGCCTTGTGTAGATCTCCAATCTTGTCCCTGACATCCTTAGACAGCTCTTTGCCATGGTGGAGCGTTTGGAATCTGACTGATTGCTCCTGTGCACAGGTGTCTTTTATACAGGTAACAAAATGAGATTAGCAGCACTTCCTTTAAGAGACTGCTTCTAATCTCAGCTTGTTACCTGTATGAAAGACACCTGGTAGCCAGAAATCCTGCTGAATGATAGATCACATACTTATTTTCCTCATGACCATGCAAATCAGTGCACACTTTGTCAGACATGCATTTCTTTTGAATTTTTTGTTGCTCTTCTGTCTCTCAGTGTTACAATACACCTACCATTCGATTTTTAGACTGATCATTTCTTTGTGAGTGGGCAAACATTAAAAATCGTCAGGGGATCAAATACTTATTTCCTTCACTGTACATTTTTGGTTGTAACATGACAAAATGTGGAAAACTTCAAGGGGTATGAATACTTTTTCAAGGCACTGTATAAGGCCAGAGTGAGTGATGCTACGGGGCAGCAAGGTGCTTCATGATCTCTCTGTAGGATCCTTAAGTTTGGTAAGAAGCCCGCTTTACTATTGAGTGGGGTGGTCTGGTGGCACCCCCTTCTTCCTCATGGCACTACTATCACATTGTATAAGGAGTGGATCACTTATTTTTGACTTTTTCTTTCTCTGTACTTGAATTAGATTTATTTCCCAATTTTTGGATCGAGTGGCATGGATTTTCACAGCTATGCACTATATTTATTGATTTGCATCTTGTGTATAAGAATATATATATATATATATATATATATATACACACACACACATACATACACATACATACATACACATATACACACACACACATTCACACACACACATTCATTCACACACATACATACACACACACATTACATACATACACACACATATACACCTACATACATACAAATATATAGCAAATACTTTTTTTTCTTGTTCACTTGAGATATGTATGTTTATTAAAAAGGACAAAACACCTAAAAAAAAAAAAGTTTCATATACTATATATCTACATCTGCAAGTGGGCGCATACCCTAAGCACTCCCAGGACCCTAGGAAGGCTAGTGATGTCATCCTTACATACTTTTTTTTTTTTTTTCTCCTGGGGTTGGGTGAGCTACCTATAAAGCAGATCTTACAGCACATAGCTAAGTAATAAGCAGACCTTTACATTTTCATGCAAGATCAGCTTTAACATTGCTTAAATCCTTTACCGATCTCTGTAAATAAGGCAAGCGTGCAATTATAATCCTTTGCCTTTGTTGTAGCATTTTCCATCTTCCTCCTGTACTTAAATGTTAAAAGGTTTTTCCAGTTCAAATATCCAGGTCCATTGCTAATAAAACCAACCACAATCATCTTTAAACATAAGATGATTTGTATCAAAGAAAATATCCTCTATGTTCACAGACCTCTGTTGTTTCCTGAAGGGGAGAACAATGAGCAGACATATCTAAATGTTTTCTAGGAATACCTTCAAATGTATAATTCCCCACCCATGTCATAAGAGTGGAAGCTAGTGTTCCACTTTAATCATTTATATGCAACATTTAAAATTTGCTTAACTAAAGAAAAAAAAATGTATACAATTCTATAAATTTGCAGGGTTAATGCATTTAGTTTTCTCTGGTAATAGGTGGTACAAGGACAAAAGGTCAATTGAGGTTGCTGCTCCTGACTCAAACTTGCGCCATGTTCCAACCTAACATGAACATATGGGGGGGAAAAAAAAAAATAAAATCAATCTTTAAAATATAATCTATATAAAAATTGATTTATTATCTCTATCAATATATCAATCTATTGATCAGATCAACAAAAAACAAAAACAAAATGGTGATGCCAAAATCAAATTTAAAAAAAAAAAAAAATTAAAAGGCTCCACAAAATTCACTAAAAACATCGAGAAACTTCTGGAAAACTACATTGCAGTTCGGAATTTCCTCCATTGTACACAGGAAGAACAGAATAGTCAAACAACCACATTTGAGGATGAAACATCTTTTAATGATACTGCTGTAAAAGAATATCAGGATATTAAAACACGGTTCATACATAAACTGTCATAAAAGAAAAACAACACAGATATTCAAATTTTAAACTGTATAACACCAAAGTGCAAACTAAGCCCATTGTTGTGACAGTGGTCTGCAATTGTAATCCTACAAAGAGAAAAGCTTCAGAAAAAGAAAACCTTTGTATATAAAGCACTCACCTGTGTCTGACACCTGTTTTACACAGACTTGTATAAGAGCAGTAAGAACAGCAAGCTTTAACAGAGTATTTGCAGAGCTTTTTTCAAACTTTGTTGGAGCTTTTAGCGCACCCTTCAGCTTCCATTAGGATCTATGTTTAACATTCCCAAATTGAAGTGCCAACGGTCATTTTAAACAAGATACTTACAGAATCCAGCATAATGCAAAGCTTTTTGAAAGCCTGTTAGCTTGTTTAAAGGGACAGTCATCACTCCCATTAAGATCTGAGTTTAACATCCAAACAAAATGGAGCTGAACAGTGGTTTAAAGGCTTCAAAAAGCTGCTCAAAACTTGCCAAACACTTCACAAAAGATTGGTGCTCACACTGCTCTTGTATAGGCCCATGTGAACAAATGATCAAAGTGCAGAACGAAAAGAAGAATGTTTCCGGATGTCCATGGCTTAGTTTTGTGTTGCATTTCCCACATGCTCTTCTAGTTCTTTAGAGACAGTATAGTAAAAATATAATAGCTTACCCTGTGTTAAATGTACCTAAACAGAACATGCAGCCTTTGGAGCATGTTAGCCACAGTATGGTCATAACCAAGATTATTCAGATCGAGATCCGCTTACTAGGAACATGCAACAAGAGCAACACAAACATTGCAAAAATAGTCCAAACTGCCAACCGTACACATTCCTGTCAGGTATCCTAACATTCTGAGAATGCCATCACCTAGCTGAAATCATCACTAGACATGCATTCTTTTACTGAACACCATCTCTTCTGTTGTACTTCTGGAGAGACCCCAGTTTCAAGCACAAATTAAATGAGGCCTCAATTCAGTTGTGACTTGCCACTCAGTTCAAGATACTTTATTCCACAAAGCAATGAGCTCACCTCACTGGTCAATAATGACACTCCCTGGACTGTGGGCTCCTGGAAAAGCTCATAGTCAGAGTTGACGTCAAAGTTCAGCATGAATCTGGAATCCAGAAACTTTGTGGGCAAACAAGAAATATTTTGGTGATGGGTAAAGGTGCATGCAGGAACTCAAAAGGGTACTCGGTTTCAAAACGTTGGCATACCAGACAGCGTTGCTAATAATGTCAGCATTTCTGCAGAGGACACCAGGCACTGTTGGAAATAAACTGACCGGTTTGGTATTCATTAATGTACTAAAACACTGCAATGTTACAGGCAACTACAGACAGTAAAACCCAGGGAAAAAGCAATTATTCAGATATAGGGGACTGTGCTCTCCAGAACAGACTATGAGGGTTGTCACAGAAGTTCTCCACCTTAACATTTAGTAGTAGGCTGTGTTTTAGGATTTATTAATACATATATTGCATACCTGTATGCCCAGTTGTGAGATTTAGCTATGTTCATTTTTTTTTTTTTTTATTAGAATGTTACTGGGTTAGCCAATGAAGCTGAGAAGCAAGGGCTTGGAGGAGTGATGATAAAATCTGCATAACTCTAGGTTCAAACCTAGGCATTTTGCAGAAACACACTACAGTCCATTTAACATGATTTCCTATGGGAGAGGTTCACATCTGCGTTTTCACCCGATGCATTTTTTTGGAAAGGGTCAGGGACTTTTTTTTTAATGTGTTTTTGGTTCTATAGACTACAATGTAAACTATGCAGAAAAGTATGAGTTTTAAGTCTGCCTAGCAACAAGAAAAAACAAAACCGCAGACCACATTAAAAACGCATGTGCAAAAACACACTGCAGAAACAGATCAAACACAAACTGCATAGGTGTGAACATAGCCTAAAATAGGGTTGGAACTAAACACCATTCCTGTAGACAGTGACAATATTGGGGGGAGGATATGCCTTCATACAGTACTGGAAAGCGTAGGGCTGTAAACCCAGAAATGGAAGCATGCCTGTTGACATTAGCCATTAGGGTAGATGGCCCAGGTAGATTATCAGAAATTACACTATAATGGCAAAGGTAAGCTCCAAGGAGCAGGGCCCTCCTATTCCTCTTGTATTGAGCTGTATTGTTGCTGTATTGTCTCCCGTTATATTGTAAAGCGCTGCGCAAACTGTTGGTGCTATATAAATCCTGTATAATAATAAATAATAAAAGGTTTGTTGAAACCTCTCCATCACACTTATATGAGCTTGATAACCATCTCATTCTAAAACCATCGGATTATAGGAGTTATCCCCCTGTGGTTATAACAGCCTCCACCCTCCTTTCCACAAGATTTTGGATTGGGTCTGGACATTTGTGCCCAATTCAGCCAAAATAGCATTTGTAATGTCAGGTACTAATGTTGGACAGCATTCAATCCAAAAGGTGTTCAATCAAGCTGAGGTTAGGCCTCTATACAGGCCACTCAAATTGCTCCACATCAAACTAGTCAAGCCATGTTATTTTTTTTTTTTTTTGTTAACCTGGCTTTCTGTAACTTAACTCAATAAAGTGGAGTAGCGTTCAAATATGTTTGACTAAATAGTGTGGATATTTAATGTCCATGAAGATTAGTGAGACATTAGGTATGTCAACAACAGCTTGTCACTGCCATAGGTTCCCTCTGCATACAAAAGGTAGCTGCACATCAAGCACTGCAGATCCTAACCCTGAACAGGTCATTCGACAATTTTGTATGAAGCAAATTAAAAAAAAACCAAAAAACAATGATTTGGATTTGTGGAATCAACAGTTTCAGCAGGGAAGGTGATGACAACCATTGTTAGGGATGTTTAGGATAGTGGCAGGGTCTAAAGAACCAAGGAAAATTCACCAAGGGTTTGGTTAATCATATTGCTCCATACCACCCAATTGGCATTTTCCATGACTGCCATCCATGAGTGTTGGAACACTTACATTTTACCTGCTTATCTGTATTTATTTCCCAACACATTTTCTAATCTAAAATAAAATAAGTGTCTAGTAAGGATTTTGGGACAAGAGCTACATTGATGCAAGATATATTTTAAAACCTTTTGACTTTTTTTTTTTTCCCTCTCTATGTGGTGGAACTACACAAGCCTTCAATGTTACAATTAGGGATGCACCAAAGTTCCAATGGCGGAAAATAGCCCTATCAGTACTGCAGATGGAGGGGGGATGAGAGAGGCAGGTGAGGAGGTAAGCAATGTATACAGTGAGGGAGTAATGTATACAGACAGGCTCCCTCACCTGCCACCTCTTTTATATAAAAAAAAGAAAAAGAAAAAAAAAGCAGGCACTGGCATTTAGCAACAGCAAGTGAGGGGGCCTGTTTGTATACACTGCTCCTCCCCTGCCCCGTCCTTCCACACACTTCCCCACCCCCCCACAAAGAGGACCTGTCACTTATATGCTATCACATAGGGGACTATGGGTCCCCTATGTGATAACAATAAAATCAAAAGTTAAAAACAAAAAAGTAAATAAAAACACACATTAAAAGTCAAAAATACAAAAAAAAAAAAAATTGAGCCTCCTCTTATACACAGACATTTCAGTTTTCGGCCAAGTGCATCATGAGTTTTCATTTTGGTGCACCACTAGTTACAATATAGAAAAACAGACCAACCATATTTGAGGATCACACAAGCAGAGAAGTAATGAAACTAACCTTGGGATGGAGTTTATTGCTCTTTGCTACCAATATTATTTACATTACATTTTTACTTACATAATAATGAAGTGCCAGATTTTTGGTCCTCATTTTTTTGCTCTACTGAAATAAAGTAATTAATTTCCAAGTCTGTAAGAAGGCATATTCAGTCAACTGCCTCTAGAGAATGGGAACCTCCATTTACTGCAGGCTTGAACCTGCTTCCAGTACCAACATAGTAATGGCGATAGAAGATATGTGGCCTGGCGACGCACTTGATAACCTGTCTTGTTATTTTATACTCAGTAAAAGATCATCTCACTGAATTATTACAAGTTAAGTTTTTTCTATATTATCCACAGAACACAGAGTTCACACAGAAGCAGTGTGGGAAACCTCCTTGCACTGATCCCATGCTGAGCAGAGAGTGGAAAAGAAGGGCATGTGGGGATGTATACATTGATGTCGGCTATCAGATGGGAGGATGGAGGCAGATGCTCTGAACTCTCAGCTGTAGGTGAGGAGAGAAAGGGGATTTGAAATCTCCGTAGCTCTCTCTCCTCGCAGGCATGACAACATGGGCTAGATGGCTCAGCACCAATATAGTGCTAACCAATCAGAAGTCGTCTAGCCCATACTGTCATCCCTGCACCGAGAGGAAAGAAAGCCGTGAGGATTTGAAATCCCTGCGGCTTTCTCTCCTCTCCTACAGCTGAGAATCTGAAGCATCTGCCTCTACCTGATAGCAGAAATAGTGATTATTATGTTCATGTATGCCTGAAATTAATGAGTATTTTCTTCCCTGCCACTTCATTCTTTTGCTGGGAGCAAAGGAAATAACAGTTGCCTGGCTTCAACAATTTCTGAGTCACAAAACCAGAATGCCTCATCTGCATGCTTGTTGCAGATCAGCACCTCAGGTTACGTTAAAGCCTCTGGGTCAACATGACAGCCAGAAAACCAGCTAAAAATATGTATTTCCGTTCTTCACTTGTTTTAATACTGATAAATGGATTGGATTTAGTTCCCATGCTGGAGAAGGACAAGTCCTGAATGTTTCCTCATTACCAGGGTTCAACTGTTCGGCTGTACCAAGACCATTTGCTGTAAGTTAATATAGGCTTTCGATTAATGAGTAAATACCAAGAATGAATTGTCCCTCTTCAGGCAACAATGTCAATCATTGGGAACTGCATTCTAAAACATATTGGTCATTTTTTAATACATGTTCTATACTGCCTTATACCAGCTTTCCAAACATTTGGCTTTCTAGCCGCTAAGAAACCAAGTCCCAGCATACATGTGTAAGGCTACATTCACACAGAGCTAAGCATTTATTCAAGTGGGTTTTTTTTAAGCAAATTTGCAAATATAGGCGTTTTTTTCCAAGGGTTTTTCATTTTGGCATTTTTGCTGTGGCCAACAGAAATAGCTGGGGAAAAAAAAAACAAACAAAAAAAACAAAAAACAAACACTCATTCCCACAGGTGTGCAGGCGTTTTTCATTCAAGTCTATGGGGACAAAATGCTCAGGTCTGCCTGAAAAGTAGCACAAGTACTTGTTTGAGCGACAGGTGTTTTGCTACAGGCGATAGAACACTCAAATATGAATAGGGTTATTGGAAATAATGGGATTTAACTTGTTGAGCATTTCTGAGCATCCAGCTGCAAAAACACTCAAGTGTGAACGGGGTCCAAGGGTGTGACAAAGCATAAAAAGTTTTTAAGTCCACAACAGTGGGAGAACCACAGACTGTGGAAGACCCACATATATACCGAATAGCTTTTATTAGCAGATTTCAACAAACTGAAGAACTAAAATGATATCGACCACATACAATGGCTGTCAGTACAAAAAGCAGGCTGCTTCTATATTGAATCTACTTGTACTTGAACACCTTTAATAATAAACAAAAGTTCTGTTTGGTAAAAGAAAGTAATTGCAACAATACACTGCCTATGACAATGCACTGACAGTGTGTACAACAAAATCTACAATTACAATTTTATAGCTTTTTTTTTTTTTTGCTTTAACATAGGTGTCTCAGTACTTATTAAAAACAAACATTTTTACTGAAATCTGCTTCTTTGTGGAAAGTGGGCACCCATCTCAGGCATACCAAGGGGACGAGCAGAAGGTGCCATATTATGTGGTCCTCTTAACTCCTGGGCTTCTGATGGCTTCTTGGGGGGATATGGTGCAAACCTGTTGGGTGGCCTGTGCGGTTCTTCTGAAGGATTCATCTTCCTACCTTCAAATGGTCTGAAATAAATAAACACTAGTTGCTTATTGTACTGCCCAAAATTAGGATGTACACATTTAAAGAAGCCTGTATGGAGAGAAATATTTTTCTCGTGTTGACTTGATATTTTAATGTGATGAATAGCTAGAACAGGTAATGACTAAATGCCTGTACAGTACTACCTCCCACATCGTAGCCCAAGCCATTCAGAAAAACAGGGACTCAAGCTATTGGAATGAATAGGGCAAGCTGCACACATACCCAATGGATTAAGGATGCGACCAGGACTTTTTTTTCTGCAAAATATATGTGCAGCTCTGAGCAGGGCAATGAGTCCAATGAGTGACAAAGGGCAATTTTTATTGGACTGCGTGATATCAGTTGCCAAGGCTTAGCCATGAAGTCCAGAGCCATCAATGTATATCTATCTCGGGCAGAGAGGAAGCTTACTGTATATGTCAAAACAATCACTAAAATCTAATATTGTTTCCTTGTATTACAAAAGTAATTTTGAATTTCATGTCAAAATATCTGATAATCCTGTCATGAACGTCCTTGTGCAGAAGGTTCCTGTTTTAGAATGACAATGCTCTGTACTGGTCTGCCAACTGTAATCACATGTGCTACTATAACAGGCTGTACAGCTTCTCATTATGTAGGCTTGTTTTACCATTGTCAATCACAAAACACACTCTGAGCAAGGACATGCAGCTGCTGGAGTACATGCATGTAAACACAAAGTACTGTGATGTAACAAAGGATTAAAAAAAATTATTTTCTAAGAAAAAAACAAAAACAAAAAAAGAGCAATATTTGACAAATATCAAGTTAGCAAACCCAATGTCATCCAGTGATGGTTTAGATCTGTTTAATGGTAATAGCAAGCATCTTGAGGGGTCTACTCCTGAAGATGATCTCTGGTCTGGGGAAAAAAAATAAAAATAAAAAAAGTCAGCCGCTACAAATACTGTAGCTGCTGACTTAATAAAAACACTCACCAGTCCAGGGATCCAGTGCAGTCCTCACCTGGGCCAATTTTTTTCGAACAAGCCGGGTGGAAAATTATCAGTTGAATAGTAGCTGCATCCAATCATTTGCAGTCACTGTTCAGCCTCAGATGCTGGTTGTCAGAATGCAAGAGATAGCAAAGAATATTTCCTTATCCCAATTGTTTAGTTTTAACCACTTGCCCTCCTGAAGATTTACCCTCCTTCCTGACTAGGCCATTTTTTGCGTTACGGAGCTGCGTTACTTTAACTCACAATTGCGCGGTCATGCAACACTGCACTCAAATGACCATTACGTCTTTTTTCCCACAAATTGATCTTTCTTTTGGCGGTAGTTGATTGCCTGTGCTTTTTTTTATTTTTTGCGCTATAAACTGACAATTAAGAAAAAACAATATTTTTGCCTTTTTCCTATTGAAATGGTCCAGTATAAATAAAAAAAAAAAAAAAATTGGCATAAATTTAGGCCAAAATATATTCTGCTACATGTCCTTACTACAGAAAATCCCAATTTTAAAAATTAATTGGTTTACGTGAAAGTTACAGCGTTTACAAATGGCGGTATATATACTGGGATTTTTTTTTCCACTAGTAATGGTGGTGATCAGCGACTTATAGCGGGACTGCGGTGGACTTTCTGACACTGGGGGGGGGAACTGACATCACCATTGAAACCAATACAGTGATCAGTGCTAGAGAGAGAGAGAGAAAAAAAAAAAAAAAAAAGCACTGACAGTACTAATGGCACTGGGCAGGAAGGGGGTTAACATGAGGGGCGATCAAAGAGTTAACTGTGTACTGGGTGTGCTTTACTAGGGGGCGGTGTCTGTGTGCTTCACTGTAAGCACACTGCTTTGGATGGCTGTGCGTCCAAAGCAGTGTGCCCAAGCTGACAGGGAGAATGGTTAGTGAACAAAACAGTTATCCTACCCCATCGGAGATCCTCAGTAATCACCGCATGGGACCCGGTAACTGACAGCGTGCGCTCCCTATCCGGAAATGCAAAATCATGTATATATACACCTGATTTTGCGCACCCGTGCAGTATTTCTGTTATAGGGTGGTCGGGAAGTAGTTAATGGGGGAATTTATTAGATTTCTCTTGTTCTATCCTATGAACTGTACAAGAGCAATCTGTACATGTAAGGCTAGCTTTAGGCAGAACTTTTTCATCCAACAGCCCAATAAAAGTGTTCCTTATAAAAAAAAAAAAACAAAAAAAAAAAAAAAAAACACAATACTGGTTTGTCCTGCTGACTGTTCAGTAATTCCACCTTCCAACTCCTACATCACAATTCTACCTCCCACCACCTACATCACAACAGTCCACCATAATGACATGGGTGTCAAAGGAAGGACCCACTAACTGCAGTGGGGAAAGGGGGGGGGTAAGAACCCATCAAACCAAGAAAAGTTGGTTTCTGAGGAGACTTCAGCATGCAATTACACTGGTGTGCAGAGTGCAGCTAACATTCAAGTCTGGAATTTTTCACACTTCTACAATTGCTCAGTCTAGCAACACTACCCACTGCTGGCACAGCAGTCTGAATGTACAAGCAGCCTGGCAGCAGGCAATTATGCCCATCAGTGAACACTTAATGAGATATCTAAAGCCTTTTTTTTTAAACCAGTTAGTAAATCTGCTATAGGGCGTTCTTTAACTGCTACAGGACGGCCAGTCTGTGCAAAATCACGTATATAAACTTGATTTTGCACTTCCTGGTGTAGGGGGTGTGCTTAGTCACAGCAGAAGCTGATGACTAGCTGATTGGCGAGGAGAGTGACAGGACACAGCTCTGTAAAAAAAAGCAAAGCTGTGTCCTGTGAGCCGCGATCTGCTAGATTTTCTTTCCCAGCAAAGCAGAGAATAAAATATAGCAGATTTCCTAGTAAAATCACATTACTGTGTACACAAAATACACAGCTAGGCCGACAGCTAACCATTTGACCCTAGATGTTTAACCCATTACCAGTCAGAGTCACTAATACAGTGACCATGTATATTTTTAGCACTGATCAATGTATTCGTGTCACTGGTTACCAAAAAGTGTCAGATTGTCTTCCGCAATATCGCAGACCCGCCATTAGATGCTGATTGCTGCCATTACTTTTATTAAAAAAAATTAAAAATCCATTATATATTGCATAGCTTGTAGACGCTATAACTTTTGTGCAAACCAATTAATATACGCTTATTGGGATTTTTGTAACCACAAACATGTAACAGAACACATATTGGCCTAAATTTATAAAGAAATCTGATTTTAAAATTATTTTATTGGATATTGTTTTAGAACAGAAATTAAAAAAATATATATTTTTTTAAATTGTCCTATTTTATTTTGTTTATAGCACAAAAAAATAAAATGCAGTGGTGATCAAATGCCACCAAAAGAAAGCTCTATTTATGGGAAAAATAAATTTTATTTTGGCACAGCGTTGTATGACCGCACAATTGTCAGTTAAAGTAATGAGATGCCGGATCACAAAATATGGCCTGGTTTTGAAGGGGGGTAAATCTTGTGGAGGCCAAGTGGTTAAATAACAAACATGCTATACTTACCCACAATGTGCAAGGGCTTTGCACAGAGCAGCCTGATCCTCTTCTCAGGTCCCCCGCTGATGCTCTGGGCTCCCTTTCCCTGCTGACCGCCCCCATAGCAAGTCACTTGCTATGGGGGCACTTCTGCATTTTTGCTTTCGAGCCACGCTCTGTGTGTCCATAAGACACAGAACAGGCTTGGCCCCGTCCCCATTCCCTTCTCAGTGGCTGTAACTGACAGAAGTAGGAGTCAATGGCACTCACTGCTGTCTCTGAGTTAATGAGGCAGAGAGCCGGGACAGCAGACACTCTCGTGGCTCAGGATTTACAACTATTTTAAACTTTAACCACTGGAGTTTCCGCACCTTTAACCTATATAAACCCTATTGAGTCCCAGGGCTTTTTTTTTCCCCCTCAAGTTTTGGACATGTGATAGATTGTCTTACAATTTCTGCTTTGTTTTGCAATCATCCTAGTCAGTCTTGATATTTTTGGAGGATAGACAATACTTTCTTTTGATAGACTTTATATTTACTTTGAGTTTTTGGGGTCCATGCACAGTAGGAGTTTTCAGGAGTTTAGTTGCAGGGGAGTTTACAGGCAAAGAAAAACCCTATAACCTTTTTTCAGTCAAGGCACCCTTTAAAATTAAAGACATTCTTGAGGCACTCTTTAAAATTATGGACAGTCTTGAGGCACCCCCTTCTAAAATGTGAAAGGCTATTCTAATGGTTTCATATAACGCAGCAACATCCACACATGTAGGACACCCAACATTAGAAGTGATTTATTCTTCCAAAGCAAATACACTTGTGCACACCGGTACTGACTAGTATTCCAATGTTTCTCTTCTCCCTCAGTTTTTCTCCATCACTGGACTAATGTGACCCCAGCACTGATGGAGAAGGGCAGGGAGGGTCAAACTAGGATGCTGTGCAGGCAACGGACATCCTCCTTATCAACTGATAATGTCATTGGTTGTCAGGACTCCAGAGGCTAGAAGGTCCTAATGGTTCACAATGAAAACCTGTGGCTTTGTGTAACTAAAAGGCAGACTTGTTCCACCCGCTGACTTGTATTCAAGTTTTGGGCAATTTGTAGACATATTGCCAAGGCACCCCTGAAGAAACCTCAAGGTACCCCAGGGTGCCTGAGCACCCTGGTTGAGAAAGGCTGCCCTACAAAACAGCTACCCCAAAATGATTAGATTTAGAAATGTAGACCAAGGTTTTTAGCAAGAGGTATAACATTTTACCCAAATTTTTCATGCGATTAACAGCACAATTTAGAAAAAAAAATGTAATTACAGTGACAGGTTAAGCAAACGCAGTGATGGCATGGTATAAACTGCATCCAACAATATGTTCAAACTCTCCTGTGCACAAGGATAAGTATATGCCTTAGTCGCTTAATGGGAACATGGCAGAGGACATAATGAAGCATGGCAGAGGGATACAAAAAAATACCGGGTCAGTATTTTGGTACCGTATTGCCATTTACAATGACTCAGAAGTGGCAAGACTGGTTTAGTTTCATGCATTATGTTTTTTTTACTCTAACCAAATGTATTATACATGTTTTTTCTCCAGACAGATTTAATCTGACAGCAAATTTGGATACATATATTATATTCCTTTGGATTATTCGTAAAAAAAAAAAAAAAAAAAAAAAAAAAAAAAAAATGAATCCGCTTTTTTTCTGTATTCTTTCCTCAACATAACGATCATGATATTTTTGCGCCCTCATAAATATAGTCAACAAAGTTTACTAAAAATGATATCACTTTAATGTAACTTATTGAACATAGCAGAATAGTAAAGCTCAACGTGAATATGTGTTTTACTTTAAGGAGTGCTTTATTCGCCTTTTGATGCTACACTGTATGCAGGGAAAGCTGGCTGATCTCAAGTCAAACAGTGTCTGCATTTAAAAAATAAAAAAGGTTCTATTAATCTTTACAGTGCTGGATTAATCTGTGTCTATTTGCCTGGAGCTCAGATTTAAATAAAGTCTTGCCTAAATTATTCCCTCTAAAAAAAAAATGCACCATAATCATACCTTGCAAAATCCTCATGCATTGATCCATCCATTGGTCTTGGCCCTCTCGTTGGCCCTGGATGCATCCGCTCATTTAGAGGCCTTTCCATGGCTCTTGCATTACCCTGTTGCATCCATTCATTCATGGAACCATCTGTGGCCCGAGCATCACTTGGGTACAACCGATTCATAGGGCTTTCTGTGGGGCGTGCAGGTCTAGGGTACATTCCATCTCCACCATCTCTTGGGTACATGTGATCATTATTAGAGCCATCCATAGCTTTTGCACCTCCTGGATACCCTCGGTCAACCATGGAGTTTGGCGCAGGACGTGCACCCCTTGGGGGCATCCGAGGATTCATGGGACCACCCATTGCTCTTGGGCCTTTTAGATGCATCTCTTCATATGCAGGATCTTCCATATTTTGTCCTTCCATTGGGTCCATCCTTTCGTTCATGGAATAGTCCATATGCCGTGCAGGGTTTGGATGCATTCTTTCAGATAATGGGCCTTTCATCGGACCTTCCATGGCCCGTAAACCTCTATGAGGCATCCTTTCATTCATTGGCCCTTCAAAGTTCCGTAATTCTTGTGGATGCAACTTTTCATTCATGAAGCCTTTACCTGCTCTGGCATCTCTTAGGTTCATTTGGTCATTCATAGAATCCTCCATGAATGAAGTATCTTCCATATAGGGTGCTTCTCTTCCATGTCCCCTTTCACCTATTTGTGCATCCATAGGCCTTGTATTTCTTTGTGGAATTCGTTCATTCATAGAACCTTCTCTTGGATACATTCTTTCATTCATAGGTTCATCCATGAATTGATGCATGTTGTCATTTACAGGTCCTTCCATAAGCCTTGAATCTCTAGGGTTCATTCTTTCACCCATGGGTCCTCCCAATGGTCTTGCATTTCTTGGCTGCATCCTTTCATTTACAGGACCTCGGAAAGAACCAGTCATTGCTTCTCTACCTCTAGGGTCAAATATGGGGTCTTCATTACCAATAAAATCCTCTTCATAAGATTGTTCAGCTTCTTCCTCAAAGTCAGGATTATTCATTTGGTTGCGTGGAAACAATGGTAAAGGATGAGGGGAAGGATCATCATACTGCATATCTGAAGAAAAGTCTTGTGATTGCAATGCATGCATTGGGCGACCCCTTGATCTCACATCATAATCCATGCCTTCACGTACCATCCCAGGATCCTGAAAACGTCGCTGCATCTCTCTGGGCACAAGAGGTGGAATGCTCATGAGGGGCCTTGGTGTAGGGTCATGGAAGCTTTCCATATCTACATTGAAATTTCCAGGTCTTCGTAACCTCTCAGGATACAGAGGCTCTTGTCTATCCCCCATGTAATGTGTGTCCTGAGGCTCATGCGAAGGTAAGCGAAGATCATGATCACCTAGTATATTTCTAGGAGCAACCCTTGATTCCCTTGCATCAAAATCATCCAGGCAGTCGTCCGATCTCATTTGTGGTAAAGACCGCCTATCACGTGCATCAAAATCTCCAAAGTCATTTCCTTGATCATCTCTGAAAGACACATTATGCTTTAGTTTATCTTTATAGATTGAAACACTTTAGAAAATAAATCATGCTCTTTTAGGCCCCTTTAACATGGCTGGATTGGTGCAGCCACCAGATTCCTGTGGTCAGCTGCATCCAGGCTTGGATATCTGTCTCTATCCTCAGCTAACCGCACTGTGTGCAGCTACATGCAAAAAGCAGCGGCTGCAGTCAGCCCACCATTAGTTTAAACGGCTAAGCAGCTGCTGCTGATCGTATAACCCGGTCATTTCATCAGCAAGAATCTGCAGATATTGGCCGCAGGAATGCGGTGGCCACACCAATCCACCCTGTTAAGTAGGCCCTACCATTATAACAAGTATATTTTGAGGTATGCATTCCTGTGGAGTACTAAGACATATCTTAAAGTTATGTCAAATCAAGCAGGTAGTAAAAGCAAAAAGGAAGACACCTGTTGAATGCTTCCCATATCCAGCAATGCACAATGGTCCCATATGTGACTCTCTTGTTTTCATTCTCCTCATTGCTCATCCCCGATTTCTGATCATGTGTGCTTTAATACAGGTGTACTTCCCTTGCATCTGCTATGTCATACGTCACACTCTTCACCTACCATCTTACATATGTCTCTCTCTCTTCCCATCATCTGTTTCTTCCTCAGATCTTTGCATCCCTGATCTGTGCATCAACTTCCTGGACTTCCATGCTCTATCGCAGGGGTCTCCAAACTTTCTAAACAAAGGGCCAGTTTAGTGGCTTTCAGACTTTAGGGGGGCCAGACTGTGGTCATTAGGAGAAGATATTGTCCTGCGTCATTGGGAGTAAACATTGGCATTAGGGGAATGAATAGTGCCCTATTCTTGGTGTAAGTTGGAGATATAGTGCCCCATCACTGGTGTCAGTGGGAAGTATAGTGCCCCGTTGTTAGTGCCAGTGGGGGGAATAGTGCCTCATGGTTTGTTTCAGTGAGAGGAATAGTGCCCAATTGTTGGTGTAAATATGAGGACTAGTGCCCAATCGTAGGGGTCAATGGGAGGAATAGTGCCTGCTGATGTCAATAGCTGGAATTATGCCCCCCTATTGGTGTCAGTGAGAGGAACAGTGTCCTGTATCGGTGGGAGAAAAAGTGCCCCAAGGGCCGGATAAGGGCAAGGGCCACATCTGGGCCCCAGGCCATAGTTTGGAGACCATTGCTCTATCGGCTGCTGGAAAAGGAAATTATTTACCGGCTATCTGCAGTAGATGCCTACCTTGATAGATCTTCAGAACCACTATTCAGAGCTCTTTTCTCTTCCTCTGTCGGAGGCAGATCTATGCCAACATTGCTAGTGAACAAACAGAAGAATTAAGAAAAAAAAGAAAAATTTGTGTTAATATATATAAATAAATATAAATATATATAGTAGTTAAACAAAAAAAACAAACTAGAAACAAAGTCTAAATGTGCATTTTAAAAAGGAATCTCTGGTCTAATATATATTCAAAACAGAACTCCAGACAATTCAGTTTAATAGAATTTACACATGATTGCTTTACATATAAACTGACTAATGCCTAAAGCACAGTGCAGTGCCAGGACAACACCAGCACTAATGTGTCTGGCATACGGTGTGGATTCATGATCTCTGGACTAAGGCATTGAAGACACTGAGGCACCTTGCTCCAGGTGAAGGCGATAGTATAAGAGGTTAAGAGTATAAGAGCATAAGAGGTTTAAAGGCACCATACCTCTCTTCCATTTTGGTTCTATGTGAGAAAGGAGTGAAAAGCCCCTAGTGGTCTGGAGGAGGAGGCAGAAGGAGTTGGTGGAATCTGGATGGCAGGTTACATACATGCATGATGATACAAATTTGGAGGAGAGTTTTGTGAGCACGGAGGTGGCACTGTATTGTGCAGTCAGCAAGCAGCACGTATATTTTGGTGTTGGATAATCTCGCACTTATATGTGGACTGTATGAGCTGAGGTATTTATACATATGATGAAATGCATTAGATTTATATTTGTTTATTGTATGTTTTAGTTATGTGCAACACAATTCGGATATTAGCAGCGCAGCATCTTTCAACAGATTATAGATCTATGTTTGTCCAAAGCATGTCCGAAGCCACTTACTGTTGACTAACTCTACCTCTACTGGAAGTCTATTCCAAGCATGTTCTAGCCAACTGAATGAGTTTACGCGTATATATGCCTTCTAAATGCCATAAACATGTACAATCACACGTGTTCTAAAAACAGGTTTATGCTGTATTTTTCTGTTAAATGCTGACAGAAAAGATTCAGCATAGGAGTATTTTAATACACCCATGTGCATGAGGACAAGTAGACAAAGCCTACCTTCTGAACAGCTCTATTTGTATCCTTGTATTTATTTTCTGTATCTTGCTGCCTCACTAAATACTAAATACCAATTGCTGTTGGTATTCCTTTTTTAAGCCTGTCCAAATGCATGTCGTATGCTGTCTGGCTGAAGCAATATTCTCTCTCGGAGAACGGTGATCCAGCCCACAAACACTTTAGGGCATGAAGTGGTTGCACAGCAAAGCCTCCAGAAGCGGTTTCATCCCCATAAAAACTCTGAGATCCATCTAAATCTAGATGCACTCGGTTTGCATAAAACTCAAAATGAAAGTTTAACTTCATTTTTAAAATACTACCTATAATATGCCACCCTTCCACCTTCAAAAAGCTATTTAAACTTAGAACTTAAAGCATCATTAAATCCAAAAGCAAACAATTGCAGCTTGCTAATTCTTAGATGTGATGGCTGCACTGGTTTTCTTTTTTAGGCCCTCTTACCTTTATATTTAAATGTGATCTGGTCAAGAAGTCTGTTTTTCAACAGAACAAGCTGTCCTGCAGATGTAGCAGTTAGGGGGCTTGAGACAAACCATTTACCACTGACAGGGGGTGCTTACAGTGATCAGCTTTTATGTAAACCTTTATTCCAAAAAGGAAAAAAAAACAAAAAACTGTGTGCTGTAGCAGATTATAAAGTATTAGCTGGATATGCTTGTCCATCTATCACTCCATTCCCCCCAGAATAACAATGATGCCATCCAAAGTTGTCTCTCTTGCTCCTTTATCCATAGTGAAGAGAATGTAATACAAGTGTGTTACTAGCAAGATCATCAGGTGAAAAAGCCTAAGAAAACAAAACTAATGCAGCTACCATATCGAAGGATTAGGAAGCTGTAATATATTACATTTTTTGTTTGGGTTTAATACCGCTTTAAAAGCGACTGTCATGAGAGAAGTAGGAAGCTGCCATTTTAGGCATTATATGAGTCAGTTATTGTTCCAGAACAAGCATGCTGTAAACAAGAGTCAGAACTACTTAACCCTATGCTTGTTCTCAGTCAGCAATCCAGACAACTTTGAAGTCAAAGCACCAGAATGACAGCCAGGACACGTTCAAAAGGAAAATTTGATAATGGCGGCTTCAATAAAGCATCTAGGCATGCAGACTGCTTTTACAAACATTTTTGAAAGAATAGGTCGCTCTCAGGAGCTCAGTGAATTCAAGCGTGCTATCACGATAGGTTGCCACCTGTGCAATAAGTCCATCCGTGAAATTTCCTGGGAACAACAGCAACTCAGCCACCAAGTGATAGGCCACGTAAAATGACAGGGGTCAGACCATGCTGAAGCGCACAGTGTGCAGAAGTCGCCAACTGTCTGCAGAGTCAATTGCTAAAGACCTCCAAATTTCGTGTGGCTTTCAGATTAGCACAACAGTGTGTAGAGATCTTCACAGAATTATTGTTATACAAGATTTATATAGAGCCAATAGTTTATCGCAGTGCTTTACAAAATAAGGGCAGACAGTACAATTACAATACAAAGGAATACAAGAGGATTCAGGGGGCCCTGCTTGCTAGAGCTTACAATCTAAGATGGGTTTTCATGGCCGAGCAGCTGCATCCAAGCCTTACATCACCAAATGCAATGCAATGCCTCTGATGCAGTGGTGTAAAGCACGCCACCACTGGACTCTAGAGCAATGGAGACATGTTCTCTGAAGTGGCGAATCACGCTTCTGTCTGGCAATCCAGATGAATGTGTCTGGGTTTGGCGGTTGCCAGGAGAACGGTACTTGCCTGACTGCATTGTGCCAAGTGTGGATGGTGATTATGGTGTGGGGTTGTTTTTGAGGGGTTGGGCTTGGCCCTTTATTTCCAGTGAAGGGAACTCCTAAGGCGTCAGTATACCAAGACATTTTGGACAATTTCATGCTCCCAACATTGTGGGAACAGTTTGGGGATGGCCCCTTCCTATTCCAACAGGACTGCAAACCAGTGCACAAAGCAAGGTCCATAAAGACATTGATGAGTGAGTTGGGGTGAAGGAACTTGACTGGCCTGCACAGTTGTGACATCAACCAGATACAACACCTTTGGAATGAATAAGAGCAGGGACTGCAGCCAGGCCTTCTCGTCAGACATCAGTGCCTGACCTCACTAATGCGCTTCTGGAAGAATGGTCAAATATTCCAATAGCCACTCCCCTAAACCTTGAGGGCAGCCATCCCAGAAGAGTTGAAGCTGTTATAGCTGCAAAAGGTGGGCCAACTCAATAATGAACCCTACGGACTAAGACTGGAATGCCATTAAAGTTCATCTAAGTAGAAAGGCAGGCCAACCAAAATCTGGTGCAGCTCTGCATAGAAACCAATCAGCTGCTATTTTCTTTTTTTTTTAATCAAAGCTTAATAGAACAAGCTGAAGTTATAATTTGATTAGCTACCATGCACAGCTGCACAAGATCTTGCACTCCTCTTATTTAGTAATCAACCCCATTGTGCCTCTTTAAAATAAACCATTTAGTAAACATAAAAAAAATTAAAGTAGAACTGTGGGCAAACTACCCCCTCCCAACACACTTTTTGAATAGAGTAAGGGGGAGGTTATAACACCTGTCCGATTTTTTTTTTTCACGATCTGTGTTCCCATTGGGAGGATTTACCTTCACATCCTGTCCTATAGCCAACAGGTGTTCTTATTGGAAGATTTCCCCTCTAATACTTATCCGGGGACAAGCCAAAATTTGAGATTTTCTTGGTAGACAGGACAATTAAAGAGGGTGAATCTACCCAATGGAGGCCCAGACAGCAATAAAAACCTGACAGGTGTTCTAATCCCACTACATTCTATCCACAAAAAAAAAAAAAAAAAGGAAGAAGTTTTGCCTTTACTTATACAAAACAAATACAAAATTAATAGCATCTGTAATTTTACATATTTATGATATTTTTACATATTTATACTTATCCCACCAACAGAGAGAAGTATATATAATAATGCGGATCTATCATGAAATTTCACATTTCAGTCAGCAGGACACGTATTCTATTGGAAAATCATATTTTGAGGCCCACTTAAGTGGCACAAAGCCTAGGAAATGGTCTCATATACAATAACAGATAATACAAATGAAAAAAAGAAAAAAGTCTTTAATACGATAGCATACATGGATGAGATTAATAATAAAGCATATCTAAAGGCCCGTTTCACATGGGTGCAGTCCGGTCTGTTTAAAAAGCAATTAATCTGACATTTACCAAACATCTACTACAAGGGAATCTTCCAAGTGCGTGTCTTTATAAATGTCAGTGACTGAATTACCACCAGTGAATGTTTGCTGAAAGTCACATTCATTGCTTTATACATATGCCTCCAAGTGTCTATAGGAAGAGGTTGTGTATATTTACTTTTTCCTCTCTGGCACACAATGAAAATACAGAGAATAGTGTTCATACCTTCGCATAGGTCCTTTAATTAGATCTTCAATGTAAACTGCTCCTTCAATTGGATGGCCACGGGAATTTGCAAATGCTAAAACAAATTTCAGTATTAAATATTGTGTGAACCATTTACTACATCATTGAAAAAGGAACATATCTACCAATCATATTAGTGCATCACTTCCTACCAATTACATCAGTGCTCCCAAAAACTTTCTAAAATTATTAGAACACAACAAAAATGATGTGTACTATTCCTAATCCATACTAAACAAAGTAGCAAGTACAGAACCCACAAATTTTACACCCGCAAAAATATAAAACAAAGCCAATGCAGTGCCTACATTTAAAAAAGGGATCAAAGTCTTCACTAAGTTACTACAAACTGGTTAGATTAACTTATGCAGTCTGGAAGATATTGGAGGGTCTGATAAAAGACCACAAAAAAGTTTTGCTAGAAAACAATATTTTTAACAAGCGACAGCATGGATTCATGAAAGACTGAAGTTGTCATACAAATTTGATTACTTTTTATGATGAAGTATGTAAAAACAAAGTATTTGACAGTTCCCCACAAGCAGTGACGTATTTACCGTGAGTCAAACAAGGAGTTTGCCTAGGGTGGCAATCAGGGGGCGGCACCAACCCCGGAAGAGGTCCATTGTAATGATGTGCTGTAACCACTAGCAACCAATTATTGAGCGGTAATAAGCAGTAACCTATAGCAGTGAGCAGCAATAATGTGTAATAACCTCTAGCAACCGGCCATGGTAGGCAGTTACTTCTAGCAACCAATCATTGAGCAGTACGGATGTGTAGTAACCTCTAGCAACCAGTGAGTGTGGACTTGTTCTTTATGTTTACATTACTAAAGTTTTTTGAGATACGTCTATGTGTGCGTGAGTGTGTTTGTTTTTGGTGATGTTGGGGTGGGAAACAATATTGCATGAAGGGACAAGAAAATGTTTGCCCATGCTCCAATCAATATTAAAAGATGGCCCTGGCTGAGAGTTGTGCTGATACCCATGGGGTGGGGGGTGCTCAATTTTAGTGTTGCCTAGGGCAGCACAATGAGTAAATACACCACTGCACACACGGCTAATGTGTAAGGTAGAGTGCAATTCCAGCCTAACAAACCATGCTTGAAAATGTTCCCTCCCCCTTCTTGCTAACTACCCTGTGTAAAAAAGTGAATATTTACCTACAGTATTTTAATTTGCTCCGCTCATGAGATCCCATGACAGTGAGCAGTGGCTGCAGGACAGAAGAGGAAGCCCTCAACATCAGCTGGGAATTGAGGAGCCATGATGTCACTCATAGGCTCCCAGGTCCCTGTTGCTATTCCCTCCTGTATCCTGCGTGATTATGTCTGATAGACCAGACCATACTAAAATAACCATACACATTTGTTTACCCAGGTAGCGGTAGGAGGAAGGAACAATCTTAAAGTGATTCTAAAAAAAAGGTACAAATTAAAAATAAAAAAAAGGTAATGATTTTGCACAGAGAAACCCCGTTACTCCTCTTCTTGGGTTCCCCATTGGCACTCCTGGTTCCTCCTCTACAGCGGGAAGCCACTTCCTATAGGGGAACTTGTGCAGGCCTACTCCCGAGTCCCGCTGTCTGTGTCCATAGACACAGACAGCAAGCCTCGGCCCAGCTTCCTCGTCATAGAATTTAATTGACAGCAGTAGGAGCCGATGGCTCCTGCTGCCATCAATCTGTAATGTGGGGAAGGAGAAAGAGGAGAGAGACACTGCTCTCATGCATATCACTGGATCAAGATCGGCTCAGGTAAGTATGGGAAGGGGGTTTGTTGTACAGAAGGTTTTTTACCTTAATGCAAAGAATGAACCCTTGAGCCTTTAGAACCACTTTAAGCTTACGGTTAGACTGGAAATACATTTTAAAATATATAGGCTTCGAAAATTCAGTTTGTAAATTGATAGAAAACTGGCGAAAAGACTGTATTCAGAGAGTAGCGATTAATGACTCATTCTGAGTCGTCCAATGTTATTAGTGGTGTACTTTTCAACCTATTGATAAATGATATAGCTTTTGGGATTTAAAGTACCATGCAGAGGTTATCAAGCTATGTAGTGAAATAACATCTGGGATGACTCAGACTTACAAGCAGACTTTCATGAGGCATATGTGGCAAATTAAGTTATGCACTTGGGGGCTAATAAATGCGCAAGCATCATACATCCTAGGAGGAGTACAACTGGGAGAATCAATGGTGGAGAAAATTCTGGGTGTCCTGGTAAATCAAAGACGTATAGCAAGTAATGCCAAGCTGCAGTTTCTAAAGCTAGCAAAACACTAGCTCATTTTGCCCCTGTACAAACCATTAGTAATGCCTTATCTGGAATATGCAGTTCAGTTTTGGGAACCAGATCACAAAACGGATATCAGAAAACTGGAGAAAGTGCAAAGGCCAACCAAACTGGAAAGAGGCATGGCAAGCACCTATCCCTCGATCCTGCTGTGTTCTCCCCGCAGCCCGTTTCACCAGCCATCCAGTGTTCCCAGTGCTGCCATCTTCAGTGTGGGCACCCGACTGTGACAGCTTGCGGCTTCACAGCCGGGTGCATGCACGAGTAGCGCTGTGCTTTCTGAATAGTATTGTAATACTGGGATGGAGGGGGGAGGACAGCTTCTGTTTCTAATCGCCTAGGCGATTGCAGCGGAAGTGGGAGCAGGTACCTACTGCCCCCCCCCCCACTGCCCAAAAGGTGCCAATCCTTAATAGGGAGCAGGGGACCAGTCTTTAAAGTGGAAATTCCCCTTTTGGGTATAGCTCCACTTTTTGTTTTATTGCAGGCTACCTGGTAAGCGTGCTGGGAAATATTTTTTTTTCCTCTTTCTTGATCAACTGTGGTTATAGGATACTGTATACAGAGGGTTTTCAATTTATGTATTTGTTTATTTTCTATTGGTTGAACTACATGGACTTGTGTCTTTTTTTTAACCTATGTAAAATATCACCCAAAACTACAGTTGTTCCGTATGTGATAATCCAATAAAAATTAGGGGACTGTGCACATGACATTTAATATATTAAAGTCATTTTAGAAGGTTTTTGAAAGCACTGATATAGATGGGGGTTAACCTAGTGAAATCACTGCACTAATATAGAATTTTCATTTAAAATTGATAAGATTCTCACGAGGAACTTGCAGCTAAAAGATAGACCGCTACATTTGTTTTTAAAGGCATGAAAGAGACCTGCGCTGGAGGTGAAAAAGCATAGTGCTCAATCATACTTACCGGTAATTGAATGCAGGGGTCGCCACCCATCTACATCTATCAAGTACCTGAAAATGGCAACAAGAACACTTTAAAAGAAAATTATATCTAAAGCTCAAGAATGAACTTTATCTGCTCCCTTTTGTTCTATTCAGCTAAAATTTTGGTTTATCTTATTTTCTGTTCAATAAGTTCAAAATAAGAACCTGTTGATCCTGCCAGAAAATTCAGTGCTGCCCTGTGAGATCTGTAGTACTCTCAAACGATCTTATCAAACCTTGCCCAGTTCACCTCTGCACTAAAGAACACTTCTGTCCTATGTTATGGAGAAATGTTCTGTAGACTTATTATATATTTATAGCTAACACATTTTTGTGTTTTGGATAGAATACAAAAGAAAAGAGCTCAGTCAGCAAATTTTTTTTGTGGTCTGTGACCTATTGGAGACATTTGCCTTTACTTCATGCCCTGAAGACCCAACAGGAACTGAGTGGAAGTTTCTACAAAATGCAGGAAATCCAGCCTCTTGGACAATTGTCACTGAAGCAGGTGTCCCCCAGGGAAGATTCAAACTCATCTCTTGTTCTGGTGACAGCTAAAAAAAATAAATCAGTCATGCACATTATCATTTTCCATCCCACTGCGAAAATGCTGCTCCACTGTAGATACATTACAATGAGTGAACAATGTCACCCTATGGGCAGGAACTCTAACTGGCAAGATCAACATTTGAAAACGTGCAGGGAAAAAAAAAAAAAGAAGAGATGAAAGAAAAACCTTATGCGGCCACCACATCTAAGGACTGGTAATTTAAATATATGAAAACATACTTTAAAGTCCAAACATACTTTAAAGTCCAGGGAAATTTAAAATCCTCATTTGCATAGGGCTGCCACCATAATGCAAGGGCTAAATGCTCGTTTAAGCCCAGGGGATGATGCTGCTGCCAGCTCTTTCCTCTTCTCCCTTAGGCCTCAGCAGTGGACTGTTCCATGGAATCCTTGTGCAGGACTATGGACTCTGCATTGAAAATCCATTTCCCTAGACCTAAACAAGCATTCAGCCCTTGCAGTGTGTGTGGGCAGCCCCATCTCATGTGAGGAAAAATAAATAAAAAATGATGCCTTTGAGGAACTATGCATTATTTACCTGCAGATCAGATATCCCGTCCTGTTAATCCCAGTTGTGCAGTGAACACCAATTAGTTTATCTGCCGTAATAAAAAAAAAAACATTCATGTAAGTTTGATACATGGACTATTTGCATGGCAACACTGTTCTACCTGCTTGAAGTACTGTAGATACGATGCTGCTGTGTCACATTTCGCAGCGTCTACCTACTAAACTACAGAAGGGCAGAGGGGAGGATGTTTCAGAGGCATAGTCATAGGAATGACACATCATAAATGTCTACAAGCAGCAAGGTACCATGGACCATGTAGTCATTGGAATTTGAAAGAAAAAAAAAAGAAAAAAAAAAAAAAAAAAGAGTGGAGGAGAAGCTGCAAAGCATGTAGGGAATCCAGCAAGTTGTGGAAAGATGACCAGCAGACAGACAGCACGCACAACATTAACAGATATTTTTCAAGTTTATAGTGGATTTTCAAGTATAAATATTTTTGTATTGAAATTACAATACTAATGTTATACACTGCTCAAAAACAAATTAAAGGAACACTTTTTAATCAGCATAGCATCAAGTCAATTAAAGTCCTGGGATATTGATCTAGTCAGTTAAGAAGCAGAGGGGGTTGTTAATCAGCTTCAGCTGCTTTGGTGTTATTGAAATTAACAACAGATGCACTAGATGGGCAACAATGAGACAATCCCCAAAACAGGAATGGTTTTACAGGTGGAGGCCACTGACAATTTTTTCTCTACTCATCTTTTCTGACTGTTTTTCACTAGTTTTGCATTTGGCTAGAGTCAGTGTCACTACTGGTAGCATGAGGCGATACCTGGACCCTACAGAGGTTGCACAGGCAGTTCAGCTGCTCCAGGATGGCACATAATATGTGCCATTGGCAGAAGGTTTGCTGTGTCTCCCAGCACAGTTTCAAGAGCATGGAGGATATTCCAGGAGATAGGCAGCTACCCTAGGAGAGCTGGACAGGGCCATAGAAGGTCCTTAACCCATCAGCAGGACCGGTATCTGCTCCTTTGTGCAAGGAGGAACAGGATGAGCACTGCCACAGCCTACAAAATGATCTCCAGCAGGCCACTGGAGTGAATGTCTCTGACCAAACAATCAAACAGACTTCATGAGGGTGGCCTGAGGGCCCAACGTCCTCTAGTGGGCCCTGTACTCACTGCCCGACACCACAGAGCTTGATTGGCATTTGCTACTGAACACCAGAATACAGATTTACCTCTGGTGCCCTGTGCTTTTCAAAGACGAGAGCAGGTTCACCCTGAACACATGTGACAGATGTGAAAAGGTCTGGAGAAGCCATGGAGAACGTTTTGCTGCTTGTATCATTCAGCATGACCTTTTTGGTGGTGGGTCAGTGATGGCCTGGGGAGAGATATCCATGGAGAGATGCACAGACCTCTACAGGCTGGACAATGGCAACCTGACTGATATTAGGTACCTGGATGTAATCCTTGGACCCATTGTCAGACCCTACACTGGTGCAGTGGGTCCTGGGTTCCTCCTGATGTATCACAATGACCGGTCTCATGTGGTGATCCAAAAGAACATCTCTGGGATATCATGTTTCGGTCCATTCGACACCGCCAGGTTGCACCTCAGACTGTCCAGGAACTCAGTGATGCCCTGGTCCAGATCTGGGAGGAAATACTACAGGACAGCATCCATCGTTTCATTAGGATCATGCCCAGCCATTGTGAGGCATTCAAACAAGCACAGGGGGGGGCCATACAAACTACTGAGTACCATTTTGCGTTGCTGCAATGAAATTTCAGCAAAATGGACTAGCATGCTGCATCATTTTTTCACTTTGATTTTTGGGGTTTCTTTGAATTCAGTCCTCTGTAGGTTGATCATTTCCATCAAACGATGGGGCATCCTTATGTTTCTAACACATTACCCAGTCCATATCAGTATAGATATCTAGCATGATATTTTTTCCCCATTGGGAGCTGATGTGTTTTCAATATTTTTTTTGAACAGTGTATAATAAAATTGTATTGAGTGACTATGCAGTATATCTCTATTAAAAACCCTGTCTAGGTTTCTTCTTCTATGTAAGGGAGGGGGCTTGTGAGGTTTACCATAATAAATACTTTCTATACAGTTTCATTATCCGCTGTAAATTAGACTTGAACACAGTCGGTCTTAAAGGAGAAGTTAACTTTTCATAACATGTTACACCCATATTCAGGGTGTAACATGTTTTGAAAAGGACCACCACCTGCTCCAACAGCTTTTCTCCTCCCACTAGCTGTCAAAATTCTTTAAATATGCGGCCGGGCGGGGCTCCGCCTACCCGGCTGCGTCACTCATTCACAGTATTCTGTGAATGAGAAGACTACAGCCTTAGTGGCTGTCGACTTGTAGTTCTCAATGAACTACCAAGGCGATGTGAGCACTGTGGTAGTTCATGGATTCTTCCAGAGTGAAACGGCTTGCTTGTACGGGCAAGCAGATATACCAACAGGTCCGCAGGAGTCTGCTGACCGCTGGTGCAATGCTTCACTGCTTTAATAAATACACATTATTTTCACCTGAGAGAAGAAAAAAAAAAAAAGAAAAAGGCTTTTGGAGGTACTATGTATGTTAATGATTTTTAGAACGGTCCCTCAGCCTGTCCGCTAAACTGCGCATTGCAAACTATTATAAACAATACATTCTGCCTATCGAGTCCTGAAAAAATTTAATTTGTAGTTTTATTGTAGCAGGACTATACATAGAACTATTTTACGTATGCTGTGTGAAAGGAAACACAAAACCTGTTCAGGGTTTCTCAAAATTTGACTGCAAAACTGGAGATACACTAAACTAAACTCCAATGGGATACTGAAACACAATACTTGCATTAATGCACCGTATTGACAAAACTTAAAATTAATTTTCAAATCCAGTTAGATGTACTTGAATTTGCCAGAGTGGCAGCACTAAGAGCCAATTAGTGGAAAGCACATATAGGAACAAGGTATATGCTCACTGAAGAAAAGAGCAGAGGGATGAGCTCATCACAGTGCTTCACCTTCACTGTTCAGCAACAAGCCAGGGGCAGCGAGTCGACGTGTGCGTACATGTATGTGTGTGTGTGTGTGTGTGTGTGTGTACACGTGTGCGTGTTTTTGAACAGCAGCAAAGAAAACCAGGTCACTATGTTGACTATAGTAACTTAAGCAAATCTTAGGACTGATAGACACATCAGCATTTTTTTTTTTTTTTTTTAATTCACTTGTCTTTGAATTTGCTAGGGACTTTTACCACTCCAGTAAATGTTTTTTTTTTCCCCCTAGCACAGCCACATTTGCCACTACCTTCTTCTACATCATAACCCTCTTCTCTTTGCAGAGTGTCTAACATCTGTCTGTCATTGACCAGCAGGGAAACTACAGCATTGCAATACTGCAGTATGAATAGAATTTAATGAAACATCACTTGTGAGATTTCAGTAAAGTTTTATTAAAGTAATTAGTGCATAGAGAACGGCTCTTCATCACAGTATCCTTCTAGTGCACACCAGAGGCTGTTTGTCAGCACAGATGCAGGTGTGTATTGGCCCTAAAAGGGTAGGTGCCCATGAACAGTAGGAGGATTTTACAGGTAAATCACATGCATAAAAAAAAAGACCCTGGCAACAGGATCTCCCTAAAATAAAATTAAAAAACAATGAAAAAAGTACCATATTTCAATCCTAAGGATTCACTTTAAGTAATTTTCCACAATTATTTTTATGTATGCATCTTTGGCTCAATATTAAGATTAGTCAGACTATAATAGGAAGTTTTGTAAGCAAAAAGTACAACTGATAACACAAGGTACCCATACCTACACATGAATTCTACTAACTATGCTTGAAGCCCATTCATTGCTATACACATCAGTCATTTCACACTAGAACAGGCTCAGCAGAGAACAATGTCCTTCAACAAACTGACCAGACAGAGCCAACTGTACTTTCCAGAAGTACTTATCAAGTATGTTCAGATTATATTTAATGGTTTATAAAAAGTAAAAATATAACTCCTGTTTAAGTTTTCAGAGCTGATAAAAAGCTACAGTACAATGACCAAGTCACAGTACAAAGTATACCATTTTAGTCAATGAAGTGGATCCAGACACATACATTTCTGTGAACACAAAGAAAGAAGAGGCTGAAGGCCAACTTACCATTATCTTCATTGGCAAAAAGAAACTGTCTGACAAGTCTCTTGAACTGGTGGACTGTTGCATCATCTGGTATTTTGAGACCTGCTGTGTGTAGCTTCACATACTGCACACTCCTAGGCAAATCCTTTACAAATGGGGAAAAAAAATGGTTAAAAACGGAAGTCTTACATACCAGAGATAGATACTGTCATAGTGCAATGATGACCATATGAAAGTGGACAGTCATGGAATATCAGTTACATAGTAATCAGGAGACACTAACTGATCAAATACACTTCAAGGGTTCATTACCACAATGTCCGTTTGAGCTGTGCTGATCTGCATGGATCAAACACAGTTTCAACACCAGGGTACAAAGAAAACATTTGTTTTCTGTGTCCTGTTCACACCATACAGATGTGGTGGGTGTGCTTTGCGTAAAAATGCAGAAACCTGCTGCACCACATCATGCCACAACTAGCAGAGTTGAATTAAATGTCACATTGAATTAAATGTCAATGGTAACATTTCACAAAGTTAAAAATAATTCATCATGCTGCCCTTTTACACAATGTACACCAACAGGGGAACATATACAGAGCATAACATGCCCCAGCTGCTGTGAATGAGCTATTAAAATGGAAGTAAAGTCCACTTTTTAACTTCTACCTACAGGTAAGTCTATAAAAAGGCTTCCCTGTAGGTACAGTGAATATCTCAAACTTGCACGGTTTAGGAAATATTCACACAGGATGCAGCCAGAGACCTCACTGGCGCATGCACTCTGAAGTGGCGGCATACTCATGCCGTACCTCCAGATCTTTGTACCGGGGTTCATCACCATTGTCCTCACTGTGGCCCCAGCCATTTGTACAGCTGCAAACGAACCTGGAAGGAAGACCAGGTGAAGACGGAAGCATATGGGAGCAGTAACACAGCTGCGCTGGAGGGATCAGTGTGCACATAGGTCTGTCACAATGTGCTAATATGCGGTGCTTACTAGTACATTATGACATAAACCTGCAGGGGGGCCTGATTTTTTGTTATCTTTATGGCAGTATACTACTACTTTAACAAGACTTGTCCCAGACCACATCTTTCTTTTGTTTTTCTTTTTTAAATATTTCTATGCCTATATTTCCTTGCTGTTGTCCTTGCAAATGCACTAGAAATGAACATGCGCCCCAAGCTGTTCTATAAATGCACTGAGGTTTGCTTACTGCCAGAAAGATTTGTTTTGGCCTAACAATTGTTTTTTCTACGGAGTTCTACAGTTCCTCTGACACCTGGAAGTTACTGCAAGACACCCACATACACAAAACTATTGCCCAAATTGACTCTTGAGTTTTCATCTCAAATCATCAAAGTACACTGCTCAAACAAAATTAAAGGAACACTATGAAAACACATCAGATCTCAATGGGGAAAAATATCATGCTGGATATCTATACGGATATGGACTGGGTAATGTGTTAGGAACATAGGGATGCCCCATTGTGTGATGGAAATGAAAATGATCAACCTACAAAAAGGACTGAATTCAAAGACACCCCAAAAATCAAAGTGAAAAAAATGATGCAGCAGGCTAGTCCATTTTGATGAAATTTTACTGCTGCAACTCAAAAAAATTGGTACTAGTTTGTATGGCCCCCACGTGCTTGTATGCATGCCTGACACGTTGGGGCATGTTCCTAATGAGACAACGGATGGTGTCCTGGGGTATTTCCTGCCAGATCTGGACCAGGGCATCACCGAGCTCCTGGACAGTCTGAGGTCCAACGTCGGCGTTGGATGAACCGAAACAAGATATCCCAGAGGTGTTCCATTGGATTTAGGTCAGGCGAGTGTGGGGACCATTCAGTGGTATCAATTCCTTCATCCTCCAGGAACTGCCTGCATACTGTCACCACATGAGGCCAGGCATTGTCGTGCACACCAGAAGGAACCCAGGATTCACTGCGCCAGCGTAGGGTCTGACAAATGGGTCCAAGGATTTCATCCCGATTCCTAATGGCAGTCAGGGTGTCATTGTCTAGCCTGTAGAAGTGCATCTCTCCAAGGATATGCCTCCCCAGACTATCACCGACCCACCACCAAAACGATGATGCTGAACGATGTTATAGGCAGCATAACATTCTTTCACCTCTGTCACATGTGCTCAGGGGGGAATCTGCTCTCATCAGTGAAAAGCACAGGGCGCCAGTGGCAGACCTGCCAATTCTGGTGTTCAATGGCAAATGCCAATCGAGCTCTAGAGGACATTGGGCCCTCAGGTCACCCTCATGAAGTCTGTTTCTGGTTGTTTGGTCAGAGACATTTCACACCAATGGCCTACTGGAGATCATTTTTTGGGCTCTGGCAGTGCTCATCCTGTTCCTCCTTGCACAAAGTAGAAGATACCGGTCCTGCTGATGGGTTAAGGACCTTCTACGGCCCTGTCCAGCTCCCCTACAGTAACTGCCCGTGTCCTGGAATCTCCTCCATGCTCTTGAGACTCTCCTGGGAGACACAGCAAACCTTTCCGGCAATGGCACATATTGATGTGCCATCCTAGAGATTTGCCATCCTGGAGGAGGTGGACTGCCTGTGCAACTTCTGTAGGGTCCAGGTATCGCCTCATGCTACCAGTAGTGACACTGACTCTAGCCAAAAGCAAAACTAGTGAAAAATAGTCAAAGTTGAGTAGGGAAAAAAAGTGTCAGTGGCCTCCACCTGTAAAACTATTCCTGTTTTGGGAGTCGTCTCATTGTTGCCCATTTAGTGCACCTGTTAATTTCATTAAACCAAAGCAGCAGAAACTGATTAAAAAACCCCTCTGCTACTTACATGACCAGATCAATATCCCAGTTTAACTGACTGGATGCTATACGGATTAAAAAAAATGTTCCTATAATTTTTTTGAGCGGTGTACAAAACGACTATATATTTACTTTAGCTGCCTCCCGCCCACCATATAAGGAAATGCCGTATGGGCGGCAGTTCTCTCGTTCTGGGAGGACATCATATGACCTTCCTCCCACTCTTAACTTCACATTCCCGCCCCCAGGGGCGCACGGCGATCGGTGGTGTGCTGTGTCCCTCGGACACAGCGGATCACCAGAGTAAAGAGCCGATGACGTCGGCTCTGCCATGCGATCAGCTGTGTCCAATCACAGCTGATCGCATATAAAACAAAGAAATGCCAGTTATCGGCAGTCCTCTCTCCACGCTGACAGCACAAAGAGAGGAGAACCGATAAGCGGCATTCCTCAGAGGGGACATAGGCACTGTTGATCCGTGTAGCCCCATCAGTGCCAATCAATGCCACATATCAGTGCCTACAAGTGCACATCAATGCTGATTAACAGTGCCATACAGGCGTGCTGCCTTTCAGTGCCCAGCAGTGATGCCTGTCAATGCCACCTACCAGTGCAGCCTATCAGTGCCCATCACTGCAGCCTCATTAGCGCACATCAGTGAAGGAGAAAAATTACTTATTTGGAAAATTTGTATAGCAGAAACTAAGAATTTTTTTTATAATTTTGTCGTTTTTAGTTTGTTTAGTAAAAAATAAACTCAGCGGTGATCAAAATACCACCAAAAGAAAGCTCTATCTCAAAAAAAATGATAAAACTTTTATTTGGGTACATTGTTGCATGACCACGCAATTGTCAAAGTGCGACAGGGCTGAAAGCTGAAAATTGGCCTGGGCAGGAAACGTTCTCGGTAGGCAAGTGGTTAAAAGAAAGTTAAGATACATTTTTTCTTTTTGCCATACAGCATCAGAGACATAACTTAAAAAGTGTTACTAAACCCAGGACCCTGCATTCACTATATCTGGTCTCACAGTACACAGAACATGGAAGTGCAATTATTGTAGTTAAACTGCTATATACCTCTTCTCATCAGTATATAGCAGTCTTGTGACTTCCATCATTGTCTAACAGAGCACTGGTTAAAGCTTGTAGGAGGAGTTTTCTTTCTGCTCTAGGAGGATGCAAAACCCCTTACCTCTGTCTGGACAGTGCCGATTGGCTCTGTGCTTATCACGTGCATTCTCCCAAGAAAGAAAAACAAAAAAAAAAACAAAAAAAAAAACAAAACACAACTCTCTAGCAATGCACACTAAGATTAACATGTGCAGAGTGTCTCCACACTGTATGTTTTATCAGACAATAAGAGAGGGACAATGGAAGAAGGGGAGGATTCGAGAAGTAAGGATCAAACAGCGTTTTTACACACTGCAGAGGATTAATCCCTTAGGTTCCACAGTGAATATAACAAGCATGCTTTACTGCATATACAGACTGATTTTACAGTTGTGGGTTTAGCAACACTTTAATTGCAATGAAGTCTGTCCCGTGATCAACTAGCTGCTGCATAACTGTAGAAATCTCTACAGCATCGATTTTATGACAACGCAGGGATTAACATCAGCTGCTGAAAGAGTACCACTCGCCATTCTCCACCATTTATAGAACTCCTACTATTCTCTCTGATAGCACAAAGCATCTAGACATGTACAATGGTTTGCCACACAGAGAAGCGTGATTCGTCACTCCAGAGAACACATCGTCACTGCTCTAGAGTCCAGTGGCAGTGCGCTTTACACCACTGCACCTGACGCTTTGCACTGCACTTGGTGATGTAAGGCTTGGATGCAACTGCTCGGCCATGGAAACCCATTCCATGAAGTGCTCTACACATCGTGTTGCCTTCAGATTAGCACAACAACAAGTTTGGAGGTCTTTAGCTATTGACTCTGCAGACAGTTGGCATCTTCTACGCACTATGCGCTGACCCCGCTCTGTCATTTTACATGGCCTACCATTTCATGGCTGAGTTGCTGTTCTCAGTTGCTTCCACTTTGTTATAATACCACTAAAAGTTGGCCGTGGAATATTTAGTAGCAAGGAAATTTCACGGATGGACTTATTGCACAGGTGGCAACCTATCATGGTACCACGCTTGAATTCATTGAGATCCTGAGAGTGACCCATTCTTTCACAAATGTTTGTAGAAGCAGTCTGCATGCCTAGGTGCTTGATTTTATACTCCTGTGGCCATGGAGGTGATTGGAACACCTGAATCCAATAATTTGGAGAGATGTCCCAATACTTTTGGCAATATAGTGTATGTGAACCGGCACTTAATACCTTATTACCAAGCAAGTAGATTCCTTGATTTTCCATTACCTTATACATTATGACAAAACTAGTGTTTTCACCCTATCAACAGGTTACTTTTAGATGGACAAACGACTTCTGTTGAAAGGGATGGCCGTACACTGATCAGACCTAAACCAGTCCCCACTGAGCTGGACAAAATTTTCATTCCATCTATGGTCAGTTTAACTGTCAGTTTCTTGTGCTCTCAAATGAACTATCAAGCCATCTAATAATTGATGTCATAACAGAGGCTAAGATGGCAGCTTCCATGGCTGTAAATGATAGTTGGATTTAGTTCTGCTTTAACAGTACCAAAAGCAAACAGGAGACGTTCATTGTTAGAGTTTACATACAATTTAATAAAACAGTGAGGATATGGAGGCCCATCATACTGTGGGTTATTAAAGAGGACCTCTGTGGTCTATGTCACACATTGGTCTTTACCTTAGTGGTATAATAGCGTTCGGTGTTTGTCAAATCTAGGATCAATCCAAGTTCTTCATTTTGGTTGCGAATTGCAGTCACTAAATCCTTAGGGGTAAATTTCTGGGTCTGTGTCACACGTTGATTAGTGGCCTACAATGAAAACAGTGATTAATAAACACATAGTCCCTTAGGCATTTTTCTGGGTGTTGTATTATTGCATTTCTTTTGGGAGGGAGACATCATGCCCACACACGAGCCCTCTATTCTGAGATTTTATAGACACAATCCTTCACGCAGAGAACATGGACAACCTCACTTTATCTCAAAGGATATTGAGGAACTTGTCACAAAAAACCCCCCCAAAAAAACAGAAGCACTATTGTCCCCCTGTAGCTGTCACTATTTTGGGAGAAGATAAGTAGTTAGTTGAGCAGTAACAAATAGAATTGCAGAAAAAAGGGAGATAATATTTCTTAGAACCCAACTCTAGCCAAAATGCCCCCCCCAAGTATTTGACAGAGTGGGTTTTTATTGCGGTCTGTCCTCTCCTTGGAGAGATTTTTTTCCTCACTGCTTGTCCCTGTGACACCAGGACAAGAATTAACCACATGCCGCCCAGCCACTGTAGAAATACGGCGGCAGGGCGGCACGGCTGGGCAAAACCACATTTTAAAATGTGTGTTTGCAAAACAGGTAGGGGGCGCACGCAAGGCGCGCCACCGCCCTAGCTGTCCCGCCGATCACGGCCGCGGATGTCAGTCGCCGGGTCACAGCCGGTCGTTACCGGCTGTGTCCCGCCGATTAGCGGCAATCACTAACAGAAAGAGCTCTGCAGCCATGCTCTCTGTCAGTTCTCTGTCAGCTCCTGACATGCTGAGCTGGAGAGAAGAGTTTCTCTCTCCCGATCAGTGTGTCTCCCCCCCCCCTGCAGTACACCCCCCCGCCCCCTAGTAAAACACTCCCCTCACACAGTTAACCCTTTCAGTAAATAACAAAGTTAACCCCTTCCTCCCCAGTGCCATTAGTACAGTGTCAGCGGTTTTTTTTTTTTTTGCACTGATCACTGTATTGGTGTCACTGGGGATGTTAGTGACCCCAAGTCAGTTCCCCCCCAGTGTCAGAATGTCCGCCACAGTCCCGCCATAAGTCGCTGATCGCCGCCATAAGTCACTGATCGCCGCCATTAATAGTATAAAAGAAAAATTAAAAATCCCAGTATCTTTCCCGCCATTTGTAAACGCTATAACTTTCACGTAAACCAATTAATTTACACGTATTGGGGTTTTTTCTAGCAAAGACATGTCGCAAAATGCATTTTGGCTGAAATTTATGACGACATTTGATTTTTACTAGACATGTTTTATAGCAAAAAGTCCAAAATATTGTTTTTTTTCTCAAAATCTCAAAATTGTCAGCCTTTTTTTTTTTAGAGCGCAAAAAAACCCCCCAAAAAAACGCACAGGCGATCAAATACCACCGAAAGAAAGCTCTATTTGTGTGAAAAAAAGGACATAAATTTCATTTATGTACCGTATTGCATGACTGCGCAATTGTCCGTTAAACTAGCGCTGCGCTGTATAGCAAAAAAATGGCGTAAATTGCAGTATCTATACCATAGTTTGTAGACGATATAACTTTCACACAAAGCAATCAATATACACTTATTGGGATTTTTTTTTTACCAAAAACATGTAGCAGAATACATTTTGGCCTAAATTTATAACTAATTTTGAGTTTACTATATATTTTTTATATTTGAAAGTAAAAAATATCGTTTTTCTTCAAAATTTTTGTTTTTTTTTGTTTATAGCGTGAAAAATAAAAAGCGCACAGGTGATCAAATACCAGCGAAAGAAAGCTCTATTTGTGTGAAAAAAAGACATAAATTTCGTTTGGGTGCAGCATTGCATGACCGCGCAATTATCAGTTGAATTAGTGCAGCGCCGAGTAGTAAAAAGAGGCCTGGTCATTAAGGGGGGGTAAATCCTCAAAAGGGCAAGTGGTTAAAAGGGTGTGGGTGTCAGACAGCAATAAAACTTTTAATCCTTCCAAACTGTGTACAATATTCAAATGTTTTGTCTGGAGATGGGCTTCAAACTACAACTATACCCAAATTTTGGTAAGAAACTTTTTTTTTTTGGTTACTTATACAGGTATCGCACATAAAAATAAATGATTACGATAATCAGCAAAGGGTCAGAAAACAAATGATGAGCTATACCGAAATTATAAAAGAGGGAGGGGACACAATTACCAATTCATTTCACATGAAACCGATGACAATTTCATGCAGATTAGTACTCATACCTGAGAAATCTGGCAGCAACTCCCCAGCAGGATGACAACAGTTATTTTACCTGCAACGAATTCACTGCAGTGTTGTCAGCCTGTGCAGTGGTGTTCTGGCATACACTGAGGAGAATGGTTATCAGCATAGCCACTGCTGATAACTTTCCCTCTACCTGTCAATCAGAGCAGGAAGTATCCACCAAAACAAGAAGCATAGAGGGCACTCTGTATGACATGGAGAAGGAGGACATCTTTGAGATTGCTATATACACTATATCAGACGCAACACACCACCTGCAAAATTTACCAGACTGAGGGCCTCATTGGTCTCTGTGGTATCTAAATCTGTGACTAAGTCCAGGTAAATTTTTTAAACTGTGGGAGGCCTGGCTAGGCACCCTTCCACTTGGTTGAAGATAGAATAGAGTGGTGGTGTGCCTTCAGGCATTGTGTGATCTCACTTTTCCCATTAACCTAACAGGGGGCCACATGTACCATTTGTGATTTAATATTACTCTTTATTCTCTTTTCTATGTAATAGGTATTACTGGGTGATACTTGAGGATGTCGCATGCAGAGAACACCACACATGGTTTGCTTTAGTGCTTTAGATTTTTCAGCATTTTTTTTTTCCTTTTATCGTTCTTGCTTAGATGTCCACAATTTGTCTGAACAATATTGTAAAGATGCCAAGTGTACTTGTATAACCCGCTATACCTGTGTTCTACTGTTGCCACCCTTCGTCACAGACTTCTATAAGATCACACTGTATTAGGAGGTGGATATTCTGTGTTTTCAATGTTTTGTTTTTGTTTTTTTGGAGTGTGCTGGAACATGTAAAAGTTTTTATGAAAATGGAAACGGATTAAAAGAAAAAAAAAATGTATGACTTCATGAATTTTTGTTAAATGCAGCTAGAATAAGATACTATAATGGCAGTGAGGCCCTGTTCACGCTTTTCTTTGCCTTTATTATAGGCAAACTTTGCTGTTATTATTAAAAAGCCACACTAACACACATGTTGCATAAAAAAAAAAAAAAAAAAAGTGCATGCATGGACTCTTTGGTGCGTTTCCTGTGCACTGGGCAGCCCATTCATTTGACACAAAGAAAAAGGCAATGCATGCACATTAAAAATGAAAAAGTAATTGATAGTGCTGACTTTATTAGACAGTGTTTTATTAATGCATGCACATTGTTGCATCGTAACTATTAGAACCTAGCCTAAGAAATTAGAAACCAAGAATCTGTTAGTATTACCTGAAAGCCTGGACTCTCCGCTGGCTCCTACCATACACATCTGTCTCATATAAACTACAATGTACTGCATAAACAAAACCTGTAGTGAGGAAGTATGTACAGTTGTGTCCAAAATTATTCAACCCCCAATGCTGTAAAGGGGTTTAGGGACTATAGTGTACATTTGGAATTGTATTCAGAATCAAATCCTACAAGGACGTTGTAACTACCCAAATGCAACTAAAATGACATCAATTGTTTATGTAATACAGTAGTAAATGGTTCTTATGTGGTTTCTTCATTGCCACAATTATTCAACCCCTTAAAGACTACCACTCTGAAGAACAGAGGTTCATACAGGTGCTTTCCATCAGGTATTGAAAACACCTGTGGATGTCACCGAGCAGCAATCAAGCATAATAAGCACCAATTAGGCAGCTTTAAAATGACTGTGATACTCAGCTCCTTCTAGACATTTACTGGTGTGGTTACAAACATGGTGAAGGCAAGAGAATGGTCCAGGAAGACAAGAGAAGAGGTGATTTCTCTTCACAGGAAGGGCAATGGCTATAAGAAGATTGCAAAGATGTTAAACATACCAAGAGACACCTTAGGAAGCATCATTCGCAAATTCAAGGCAAAGGGCACTGTTGAAACGCTACCTGGTCGTGGCAGAAAGAAGATGCTGACTTCGACTGCTGTGCGCTACCTGAAGCGTAGAGTGGAGAGAAGTCCCCGTGTGACTGCTGAGGAACTGAGAAAAGATTTGTCAGATGTGGGTACAGAAGTTTCAGCCCAGACAATAAGACGCACACTGCGTAATGAAGGCCTCCGTGCCAGAACTCCCAGGCGTACCCCCTTGCTGTCTCCAAAGAATAAGAAGAGTCGACTGCAGTATGCCAAAAGCCATGTGGACAAACCACAAAAGTTGTGGGATAGTGTTCTGTGGACTGATGAAACAAAATTAGAACTGTTTGGGCCCATGGATCAACGCTATGTTTGGAGGAGGAAGAACAAGGCCTATGATGAAAAGAACACCTTGCCTACTGTGAAGCATGGTGGAGGGTCAATCATGCTTTGGGGCTGTTTTGCTTCTGCAGGTACAGGGAAGCTTCAGCGTGTGCAAGGTACCATGAATTCTCTTCAGTACCAGGAGATATTGGATGGAAACGTGATGCAGTCCGTCACACACCTGAGGCTTGGGAGACGTTGGACCTTTCAACAGGACAATGATCCCAAGCATACCTCCAAGTCCACTAGAGCATGGTTGCAGAGGAAAGGCTGGAACATTTTGGAGTGGCCATCGCAGTCACCAGACTTAAATCCGATTGAGAACCTCTGGTGGGACTTAAAGAAAGCAGTTGCAGTGCGCAAGCCTAAGAATGTGACTGAACTGGAGGCCTTTGCCCATGAAGAATGGGCGAAGATACCCGTAGATCGCTGCAAGACACTTGTGTCAAGCTATGCTTCACGTTTAAAAGCTGTTATAACTGTAAAAGGATGCTGTACTAAGTACTAAGATTGAATGTCACTTGGGGGTTGAATAAAACTGATAATGCTGTGAGCACAGAAAAGACATTTGTGGTTATTTCATTATAACTGTTATGTTATATTTGTCTGACCTACAAGTGCCTCTTTAATGTAAATGTAAGCAAGATGACTGAATGATCAAAAGCAATGTCAAACTGGCCAAAACACTCAATTTCAGTGGGGGTTGAATAATTTTGGACACAACTGTAAGTCACAACTGCTGACAACACTTGTTACCTGGCTGTCATTTTAGTATTTGCACCTTTAAAGCCTCTGACATGGTATATCTGCTGATTGGGAGTTCTGAATTCACCTTTTCTAACCTGTATGCTTGATCTAGACTAGTTGCTAAAAGTACTGAAGCTAAAAAACAGCCAGGCTGCAGCTTTTTTAGAGGCATATCATCGATGACAGCCCCCGTATTCCTGTCAGTCTTCCTTTCTTGGAAGCTGTAACCTTCACTTACTGGGCCACACAGATGCAGTTGGAAATTGAGGGCAAGATTACAGCTCATACTGAAAACACTAAACACTTTAAACCACCTATGAGTAAAGTCAAATCTTTCAACAATTACTTACCCCTTTCAAAGGAACTTTGAAGGCAATAAATCGGGATCCTGGAACTCGCGTTCCAATGGCAGTCAGAGAGCGCCACCTGCAGAAAAATAATTATCTGTTATAGTGACTTCGAATAAAAGCAAGAACTAAGGCAGCTATTGTGGGTTAGGCTAAAGTCTGAAACCCTTCACTATATTAACACTTTCCATCACAACGTACATTGATCTGGATGGGAGCCACTCAAATAATTCAAGCATAAATAAATTATGCATATGTATTAATTCAAACAAACATACTATGGTGAATGGGTAGTTCCACATAGAAGCAATGTACACAAGTCTAACAAACAGATGAGAACTTAAACATCATATAGTACCAATTGCTACAAAGTTTAACCAACAAGTTGAGTAATTTAAAGGCCCATTTACAATTTGTGTCAGTTTTAACCGCCTCCCGCCTGCCATATAGTAATATGACGGACGCAAGGTGGTTCTCTTGTTCTGGGAGGTCGTCATATGACATCCTCCGATTCCAACCGCGCATGCGCGGCTCCTGGACCACGGCGATCCGAGGGACACAGCGGATCACCGATCCACGGAAAGAGCTGAAGATGTCAACTCGGTCATGTGATCAGCTGTGTCCAATCACAGCTGATCACATGTAAACAGGGAAATGTCAGTTATCGGCATTTCTCTCCCCACGAGCTGTCAGTGAGAGAGGAGAGCCGGTAATCGCCATTCCTCGGAGGGGACATCTACACAGATCAGAGCACTGATGATCAGTGTGCCCTGGTGATCTGTGTAGCCCTGGCAGCGCCACCTGTCAGTGTCCATCAGTGCCAGCTCTCAGTGCTCATCCATGCCACATGCCAGTGCCACATTTCAGTGCCCATCAGTGCCACATATCAGTGCCCATCTGAGCTGCCTTTCCGTGTCACCCATCAGTGCCAGTCAGTGACACCTATCAACGCCAGTCAGTGCCGCCTATCAGTGCCAGTCAGTGCCACCTAACAGTGCCATATAAGAGTGCTGCCTTTCAGTGCTCATCAGTGATGCCTGCCAATGCCCATCAGTGCCACCTACCAGTGCCTCCTCATCAGTGCCCATCACTGCAGCCTCATTAGCGCACATCAGTGAAGGAGAGAAATCACTTATTTACAAAATTTTATAACAAAAACTAAGAAAAAAAAAACTTTTTAAAAAAAATTTCAGTGGTTTTTGGTTTAAGAAAAAATAAAAAACCCAGGAGGTGATTAAATACCACCAAAATAAAGCTGTCACAAAAAAATTATAAAAATTTCATATGGGTACAGTGTTGCATGACCGCGCAATTGTCAAAGTGCAACAGCGCTGAAAGCTGGAAATTGGCCTGGGCAGGAAGGGAGTATAAGTGCCCTGTAGGCTAGTAGTTAATGCACCCTAAAACATCTGTATGAGGCATGTTTCTTGTCAGAGCTGCCGCTTTTCAACTTTGTTCATGTGCACCATCAACTGATAGAACTGGGAGGGTGATACTAGTACTGTTGTGCTTGTCTACATGAGAATTTGTTTGCATCTGTTTTTTTCCCCCTATACAAGTCAAAAGGCAGCTTATTGCAGTTTTGGAAGTGGTCAAAACAGCTGTGAATAACCCACAAGGGTCTCAAACCATTCTTGCACAATCAACCTTCACATGCCATTAATGCATGTGCATGCTACACCTTATAGCTACGCACACTATGTTTATCAATGGGCTGTGGCGTACGCATGTATGGAAAAATACTGCCTGTCAACAGATTCCTGTATTTTTTTGTTTTACTCAACTGTACGCAGACCATGTTTATGCACATTGAAGACAATCTACATTTACATCAGTAAAAATAAAAATAAACAACACCTGTATGCCTAAACATTATCTGTTTTAGGCAGCAGTGTGCAAGAGGCCCTAAAGTGTATGTTACCCCAAAATTTAGGAATCAATATATTAATTTGGTTATTCATATACTGCTTATTAAAATGATGTATGCTGCTAAATATCTAAAAGGAACCTGCCAGTTCCCCATGGTTCCAAACTTGTTACCCCTAGCACAGAGGCAAATCCAAGTCGGCAAGGTCAGTGTGCATTATGGAGATAGCTGCTAGAAGTTATAGGACTCCATGCGAATGCACAGCTTGTAAGGCCTGTCCCCACCCAGCCTTGCTGTCTTGACTGATGGTAGAGGGCCTGACACAATACTGACACATTCAATTCTGACTCAGTGAAATATGGTGCACTGACAGATCACCCTGCACCGGTCACACCTTTACTGACACTGGCTTTTGCCAGCAGTTGCCCTCATGAAGCATGACAATATTGACTGGCAGTAGGGGGAATGGCCGCAAAATTATCCCACAGTGTAAACAGATGGGGAATATGTATCCCCGCTGCTTGAAATTAACCAAACAGCCTGGCCACATAAGACATTATTTTTTTATTTTTTTTTACAAAACACTTTTGTCTCTCTGAAAGGACAGCGAGAGATAAAATGCATCTCTCTCCTCCATTCAGAGAGAGAAAACAAGGGGGAGTTAATAAGGGGTTAATCATTTTATTTAAAAAAAATATATATAAAAAAAATTGGTTGCTTTTACCAGACATCTACACATGGATGTTTATCCCTTTGATCTACAGATGAATGCACAGAATGATATAAAACTAATAGGTTACATGGTATCTTTCTGTAGTCTCTGAGCAAGTTAGTACCAGTTCACATACAGAATATGAACCGCATCCAATCCGCACGACATGTGAAATAACATTGCTTCTTATGGTGCCTGTCCACATACAGTGCTCAGCATAAATGAGTACACCCCATTTGAAAAGATTTTACTCAATATATCAATGAACACAAGAACAATTTCCAAAATTTTGACAAAACAGTTTTATAGAACATTAGTTTAGCTCGTTACATGAAAGATTAATAATATAACTTAGATTACAAAATCTTCAGTTTTACTCAAGTTAGTTGATGCAAAAATGAATCCATCCCACAACAAACTACTCCATTTAGTATTTTGTATGACCTCCATGATTTGTAAGGACAGCACCAAGTCTTCTAGGCATGGAATGGATAAGTTGGCAACATATTGCAACATTATCTTTTTTCATTCAAGTATGACCTCTTTTAGCGCCTGGATGGAGTGCGGTGCTCAACTTGTCTCTTCAGAATTCCACATAGGTGTCCGATTGGGTTCAGATCAGGAGACATACTTGGCCACTGAATCACTTTCACCCTGTTCTGCAGCAATGGCCATAGATGTGTGTTTTGGATCATTGTCATGTTGGAAAAGTGCACAACAACCAAGGGCATGGAATGATGGCAGCATCTTCTCTTTCAGTATAGAGCAGTACATCTGTGAATTCATGATACTATCAATGAAATGCAGCTCCCCGATACCAGCAACATTCACGCAGCCCCACAGGACACTGCCACCACCATGTTTCACTGTAGGCACCATGCATTTTTCTATGTACTCCCCACCTTTGCCACGCCATACAGTTTTCAAGTCATCGGTTCCAAAAAAAAATACTTATCTTTGCCTCATCACTCCAGAGTACAGAGTCCCAGCAGCCTTTTTCAGCATGAGCCCTGGCAAATTCTATGTGGGCTTTTTTGTACATGGGAATTAGCAGAGACTTCCTTCATGGACCACACCCATGCATGCCATTCCTCTGCAGTGTACGCCATATTGGGTCACAGGAAACAATCACCCCAGTTTGGGTACTTTAGCTAACTGCAGTGAACTGTCATGGCGATTTTCTTCAACAGAAGATGCTTCTATCAAGGTGTTAACTTTCGTGGATGGCCTGGACGACCCTGTGAGATGGTTGCAAGTCCATCTTTGTATCAATTCTGCTACAGTATTCTGACTGATAACTAAAGCTTTAGTAATCTTCTTGTAGCATTCATCTTTCTTGTGTAAAGAAGTTATTTTCTGCCTCAGGCCTTGTGACATTTCTCTTCCATGTAGTGCCATTGTCGACAGCATGAAATGAGACTGTTTTCGTTAAGAAACACCCTTTTATAATCAACTGACTGCTGGACACCTATTTAATGAATAATTAGACTCACCTTTATTTGAACTCTTGATAATTAGGATTTTATTGTCTAAAATTTAGCTTTGCTCCTAAGACTTTCATTGGGGTGTATTCATTTTTGCAACATTGTCTTGAATTAGTTAGGAAAAATACTTTGTGTGTGCAAAATTAACAAATCTTTTTTGCAATCAATGACCTGGATTTGTGGGAGAATTTTGTAGTATAATGTCCCATAGAAAATGTTGATTCTAAAAGGAAAGTAAAAGGTTTTCTGATAATTCTATTGGGACGTACTCACTTATGCTGAGCACTGTATGTCCGGTGTACTGACGGTGTGGATTTAGTGCGGTTTGAAAAAGAATCATGTATGATTTATGAACAGTGCGGTCCGGTTCAGGTGCGGATTACAGGCTCTTGACGTCTATGGGAACAGTTTCTAAATCACGTGTGTGAACAGGATAAAATCCTGACCAGAAACCTCTATAAACCTCACATGAACAACTACTGTGTCAATTAGCTGTGAATCCTGAGCTTCAATCTGCACCACCCAAGTGGTAATCGGCGCTTAGGCTGCATTCACACATGGGCATTTTGAATCACGAGCAGAATCGCTGTTCAGGAACTCTTGGGCAACAAGCTTCACACGATGCTGTTTGCCATGATTTATCACGCAACAATTGTGGCAGGCCCGCGAATGGCATCTGAACACATGGCTCTGCAATTTGTCACAAATCAAACTGGCCACGGGTGAATGCAGTCTTATTTATAAACACTGCCAGACTGGTTGTGGGGCTTTTTAAATTTTTTTTTTAAACAGCTGAAAGCTGCAGACCTTCTCTGTGTAGACATTAATCCGGATTTGATTAAGCAGAGCTGAATTGCTTTGTACTGGGAGGGGGGAGCAGGGCAGAATTACTAGATGTGCTACACATGCCCTGTGTACAAAAGGATGACCATGTGAAGCATGCCCAAAGTTTGAAACTAGCTAAAAAGGGGAGGGGAGGGGAGGGGGGGGGACACCACACCTCTCTACAAAAAAATCCTCTTCCCTCAGATCATGCACCCCTAAATATACAGGGTCCAATTTCTGCTTTCAGTGCTATGCAATATTTATGCCTTGCAGCTTCTCTCAATGAAAGAGTTGGGCGACTCAAAAAAAATATACTCCCTTGTTTGGCCAATAGCTTATATGCTAAATAGTTAGGTCAAGTACCAAGTCTCCCGGGCTCCACTTGCCCATCTGCAGGCCCGGCACCAGATCAGCTTGCGCCCTTGTCCTGATCCAGAAGTGACGTTAAGATGTCACTTCCGGGTCCCCGTTGTAAGATTTCTGGCCATTGTGGTCAGGAAAGAATGTAATGCAATGTGATCTGCACAGCACAAGAGACATCCAGGGTCTTTTATAGTTGTCACCAAAAAGCACATAGGGGACTTTTTGTCCATGTCACACAAAACAAATTTTTTTTTAAATTGTAAAAAAATTAAAGTTACAGCCAAGCACATAACGCTTATAAAACACTAATGCTTCTATTACCAGCGTTTGAGTAAAAAAACAAAACCGCTAATGTGCATGCAGCCTTAGTGTCACTGGTAATGTCAGTGTACTTCCCAGCCAGCATCAGTTAGTGTCAAATGCCCGACCTATCACAGTCCCACTAAAAAGGTAGTTGATCAACACAATTAAAATAGTATACATTTTTTTTTATATATTATATATACATACAAACACATACATACACACACATACATACATATACTCCATAGTTTGTAGATTCTATAACTTTCACCTAATAACCCTTGGCTAGCAATCTTTCATCTGTGGTGTGCAAACACCACATTGACTTGAGGAAAGAGATGGCTTCATCAGAGTGCTGATTCTACTTTTATTCTCCAGGTACAGTGTCAGACAGAGCTGTGTAAATCTCAGAACTGGATGGATAGAAATTCAACTCTTTTGGGGCATTTAGCTTTTTGCCTTACATTTAGCTTTAATCTATCAATTACATGCACATTAGGCCATGTAAATGGACATCAGGAAAACTATCATCTGGTTCATGAAATACAAAGCAATCCATTGCTTTATTGTAACGCCAACTTTCAAAGATGACATTTAATTTTGTATTGGACTATTTGCCCTACTAAATGATTGACAGCTCCATTTATGGTTGTCTTGGTAACCCAGAACATGACGATAATAATAAATGATGGACAGCTGCGACTAAGTTCCATATAATCTTGATGCTTTCACAAATTTATGTATTGCTGTCACACTGGCTGCCAAGTCTCTATCAGCGGCTGGAACATTCATTGGGCTTGTTTATGGCAAGTTGCCTGGAAATCAGAATTTATCTTGCAATGCATAAAATGTGTCAAAAATTAAAAGGAATCCTATCGTGGAAAAACTACTGAGGCTGCCATTGCTGACCCCCGCCTGAAATTACTAGCCCCCTTTCTGGTGCCATGACATCAACTGACTCTAAATGAGTACGTTAGTCTTACACACCTTCCTCAGTCCATAACTGCTTCTATAAAAAATGCACAACCATGCACACCGTTGGGTCCAATGAAAGCAGCAGCTCCCCCCTGCAACACCCAATCAGAGCTGCACCCTTCCCCTTTCTAGGTTAAGCTCTGCAAATCTTTCAGCTGGTTGCCTGAGCAATGCTTTTGCAAGCTAGGTGCCGATCTCTGGTATGCTTTTTTTGCTATCTCAGCCTCAATGCTTTGCCGATTCCTGTGTACCATATTTCCGGCTTGTCCCAGTTAGTGTCTACTGTCAATCCTGACCTCTGGACTTGTCCCAGGGACTTCAAACTCATATTTAAAGCAGGGTGAAGGGGTAACAATCCAGGGTCTATACACAAAGGTGCAAACCTCTGAGAGGCACCCAGGTGAATACTGCTTGGCTCTTAGACTCAGTGGCCTAGGGGATTCTGCATCACCTGCTCCCACATAGGAGCCAAACCCCTTCGTCTGGTGTGCTGCAGCATGGTTCCTACTTTGCAGAGATGGCCTGTCAGTCTACACTTCTCAGGTTAGCCTACTATCATTGGGTATTACTTTCAGTGTAGCTAGATTGTCCAAATTGGTATAGTTAGCATCCTGACACTATATAGGATTTGGAGCTTTGACTCTCTCATTGTATGTTTGTTGCATGATGTTGATGTTAGGAGACACTGAACTGCAGTAATCAATTTCAGGGCTGTGGTCACCCTCAATAGTAGTCAATAGTAGTCCTTGTAGTCCAGAGTTCATTTTGGGAATATAATGACAGACAGTATTAAATTTCTATGGCCCTAGTACATTTATTACAGCAAAGAAAAAGCACTATAAAACTGTCCAGCAGTATGGAAAGGGGTTGGGAACTTTGCCTTGAAGCACAACTTGCATTTAAAGTCTCAATGTAATTAGAATGTACACCGAGTAACAGCATATATCTTGCCAAGTAAACTAAATTGTTTCAGTAGTGTGATGACATCCTGACTCCCCCCAGCTCCTCAATATACTGTATGATCTCTTCACAAAAATATGATTATTAGATCATGGTAAGGCAAGACTAGAGTTGTGAATAACATACATTCATAAGTACCAACCTGAGCTCCATTGTAAAATGTAGTCCTAAATAGTTTATTTTTAGTCACAGAATATTTCAGCTCCCTAAACACCACCCCGCAGAATTCATATTGCAGTAGTTAGATTTTGTATCATATTAATGATATTTTCCTGCTGTACTATGCACTTGTTTGAAAAAGTCTCACATTCTCTTTGTATTGCTTCATTTGTGTGAAAGCCATGTTGTTCCTGCTAGTCCCTCCAATTTCCTATTAAAAACTGACCACACTAGGTATGACAGCACAGGTGGTAAAATTGTCCGGCTGTGCTGGGAACTCAGCCTGCTCTCATCCAACAATCAGATGTCTGCCTACACACCCGACCCCCTCGCTCTTGCACACAGTCACTCACTGGGAAGATCAACATGTTGCTTCTTTTCCCCCCTTCCTGAGCTCCTTATGCTGCTGGCAACAGAGGATATGTGATCACTTGCTTTACAAAGCAATGTAACCACTTTAAAGCGGTTGTAAACCTTACCAAAAAACAAAAACAAAAAAAAAACAACAAAAAAAAAAAAAAAAACAAAAACACACCACATGGTGCTGTCTCTAACCATTAGCCGCCCGGCCAATGGCCGTTTGGCGGCTTCAAAAGTGTTGCTGCATTCCGGGTGCATGCCATTTGGCGTGCTCCCGCACATGCGCAGTTTGCGCTAATGCAGAGCGGCGCAGCAGCGCGATCTGTCACCGGCCGCGTACCTCGGACACGGCCGATGACAGATCTGAGTACCGGCTCCCGTTGCTGGTACCATGTGACCTGCTGTGACCAATCACAGCAGGTCACATGACAGATGTATACAATGGATGGCTTCATTCATGCCATCCATTGTATACTAGTGCCTAGCTGTGAATGGTCACAGCTAATCACATGCACATGTCATGTGATTAGCTGTGACCAAATCACAGCTAAGCACAAAAAAAAAAAAAAAAAAAGAAAAGCTGAATGAATCGATTTCATTCAGGTAAATGCTTGCTTATAGCAAAGTAATTCTTTGCTATAAGCAAATTCTGTAAAAAAAAAAAAAAAAAAAAAAAATACTTATCACTTCCCCAAAGTAGTACAATGTTACTATGGTAACATTGTACTACTTTGGTCATAGTAAAATATGAAAAAAAATCTTAAAACAAATGTAATAAAAAATTAAAAAAAATATTCAGTGTCCCTGTTCACCGCCATGCCAGTTATATGATGACGCTGTACTGCACTGGTGACAGTATGTAAAAAAAAAACAAAATTTAAAAGATTATTTTCACTTTTTCCGAAAAATGACAAAAAAAACACAACTTCAAAAAACTCTCCATGCCTCTTATGAAGTACGTCGGACTGTCTACTTTGCAAAAAGGGGTCATTTGGGGGATATCTGTACTGTTCTGACATTCTTGGACCTCAAGAAATTAGATTGGCTGTCAGTACTTCAGGATTGATCAATTTTCAGATCTATACCATAGTTTGTGAACTCTATAACTTTCCTACAAACTAAATAATACATCCTAATTTGGGTTATTTTCACCAAAGACATGTAGCAGAATACATCTCGGCCTAAATTTATGAAGAACAATTATTTATTTGTAAACTTTTATAACAGAAACAAAGAAAAATGTGTTTTTTTTTCAAAATTTTTGGTCTTTTTTTGTTAATTTAGCAAAAAATAAAAACCCCAGCGGTGATTAAATACCACCAAAAGAAAGCTCTAGTTGTGTGAAGAAAATGATAAAATTTTAGTTTGGGTACAATGTTGTATGACCGTGCAATTGTATTCAAAGTGTGAGAGCGCTGAAACCTGAAAAATGGCCAGGGCAGGAAGGTGTAAAATTGCCCGGTATGGAAATGGTTAAAGGCTCAATATACTGCATAATTCTTTTGCAATGTTATTTATCCCTTTCCAAGTAGTAGAATACCTGGTTGACTCTTCTTGTTCCTGTCAGTAAACTGACCACGCTCATCATGGCTGCCTATCCCACGACAGCATGGTCAGTTTACATTCTGTCATCCTGCTGTCTGCAGCGTCTGTATCGCTCTCTCTCCCTGAAATTCCACGGTGTGTGTGTGAAGCAGATCCTACTCCTGCCCCTCCCACCTTGAATGGCTTATTCTGCTGCAGCTGCTCCTCTGTGCCAGTCAGTCACCAGCTCTCTGCTATGCCCTGCCAGCACTTGTTGAGCAGAAGGCCGGGAAGGGGAGGGAGCAGCTGGCTGTCTCTCAGCAGCACAGCCAAGAGGCTGAGCCAGCTACTGGTCCAGGCATCTGGGTGGATCCCAACCATATGGTCAGGATCTTTTCAGAGCCTGGAGTGGCTCTGTGACAACAGCCGAAACGGATCACAGGAGTGAAGAACTAACTGCACTCCTGTGACCCATAGAAGTATTGCCAAAAAAAAACTTTGGCTATACTTCTTAAAAAGGACACTAAAAAGGAGAAAAAAAAAGCGAAAAAAAAAAAAAAAGCAGAGGAATATGAGCCCCTCCCACTGGGAGGGGCTCATATTCCTGCATAGAAGCACTGCTAGCAACAGGCATTTAGAGAATATATTGTAAAAAAAAAAAAAAACCCCACAAACACTGCCATTACTATTGCCCGATAAGAGAACCTGTCATGGGAGTTTATTATGGAGACTTTACAACCACTTTAACTGCTATCCAGGGTCCACTAGAGAGATTTAGCTCATTTTCAGTCCCACTGACATCTTACCAGACAGTAACTGAAGGAAACTTCAAAACAAATAAAAATGCTTTTCTTTAATTGTGTAGGGGGAGGCTAGAACCTCTCTTAGGAAAGGTGAGAAGTCAACAACAGGAAATAACATACTGGCAATCAGGGTGGCCAACAATTTAGGGCACCCATGGTGCTAGAGGGGTCATGCATAGGTGTGCATGCAACACTATCTGCCTGCACTGTACTAAAGGATCCTGCCTGATATTGATCATTTATTTTTGCACTGTGTTAGCCCTGCTACCTACCCAAGTTAGGCAAATTATTTTACAAGAACTAAAATGGTGCCAGGCATCGCAATCCCAGATGTGACAGAAACCACAACAAGCAGATTGTGTCCAGGATGATGAATCCGAGTCTGGAACCTTGCTCCATATAGTGGAGGATAGCAGGGCACCCAGGAAAGAAGAAAAAAAAAAAAATCTAGGACTCGCAAAACTGCAAGCGCGCACTAACAAGGTAAGTGCTGGCCTATTAAGCACACCTTCCCTGGCTGGCAAAATGGGAAATTATGTGACAAATCTACAGGTATCACTCAGCATATTCAAGGCTTCAAAAGTAAAATCCGGGAGATACTAATACATTAAAACCTACTACAACTAAGACTAAAGTAACTACCGCTAAAAACCAAGTAACTCGATTTACCATTCTTTGTTTTCTGTCATCCCCTACATCCACAGCACTGCAGAGGGAAAGACAAAATATACTTCTCAAAGTCTATTTTATTATATCACCCATCATATTCAAACTTCTAAAATAGATCTGAATTGGTGGTCACAAGAAACAACTTAAGATTTGTATGTCATACATTCTGTATGTAAAAGCAACAAGAAAGTGGTTCCAGATTCAGACATGTCTCAGGATCAAAGGACTGGACTAAAAAAAAAAAAAAAAAAAAAAGTAAATTACAGTAATATCATGATGAAAATCCTAAAGTACTGAGTACACAGGCTATGAGCTACATGTGTCAGGGTTCAATTTTTGCTCAAGTTCCTTCAATCCGAATTCACATTATGTGCAGCACAATTAGCAAGCCTTGTTGCATGCTAAAATGTGTTTGAGGTGACATACTTCTCTAATGCATTGCATTGATACAGGATATTTAATTTGATTTACTGGCATTAAAACACTTGTATTTGTTGTTCATTAATGTGTGTTCTAGGGAGCTGCATTGTACCAACCTGTACTGTGTGCTTGTTTGTATAAACTGGGTCTATTGGAAAGTCTGGTGAGAACCTGACACTTCTTGGAGTGCCAATCCACTGGTCCCCTGTAGTGCTCAGTGGTTCCCTGTGCCAACTTTCAAGTCCCTGACACAGTAGCGTCAGAGGTAGCCAGGAAGAACCAGTCGGCACTGTTTCTTTTGTTCTGTGCATACTTTGAGGAAAGAGTCAACAAAGCTGTGTTGAGGGGTACAGGCAGCAGAAAAAAAAAAAATTATATTGTTTGGCTTCTATTGGATTTTATACACATTGGAAATGGGAACTTTTAACTACCTTCCTCCCAGCCTATAGTCAAACGAGGGAGCAGTCACAGCGAACACGTCAAAACATACAAAATGAATGGCTTTCACCCATAGCCATTCATTGTGCACAATCACAGCACACTTGTACCATGTGATAGCTGTGGCCAATCGCAGCTATCACAATTTTACAGAATGGTACACGAATGGCTGCCATTCCTAAAAATGATTGCTTATAACAGTGATCATTCCAGTTATAAACAATCAGTGTAAAACAAATCCTAATAACTACACCAGAAAACAAATTTTATTTTCGTAATTTTGCTAGAAATGTTGCCAACAAATTTTTTTTTTTTTATTTAAAGAGATCATGCCTCTTAATAAATACCTCAGGGTTTCTACTTTCCAAAAAAAGGGTCATTTGGGGAGTATTTGTACTGTCCTGGCATTTTAGGGTCTCAAGAAATTAGATAGGCTGTCAGTATATCAAGAATGATCAATTTTCAGATATACGGTATATCCCACAGTTTCCAAACTGACTAAAATCTACACTTTTGGGTTTATTTTTACCAAAGACATGTAGCAAAATAAAATTTGGACTAAATGTATGAACAAAAGCTTTGCAAAAAAGTGGGTTTCTAAATTTTCTGTATTTTTTCATTTATGTAGCAAAAAAATAAAAAGCAATAAAGAACCTAGCAGTGATTAAATACCAAATGAAAGCTCAGTCTCAAAAAAAAATGTTAGATTTAATTTGGGAACAGTGTTGCATAAGTAATTGTGAAAGTGTGACAGTGATGAAAAATGGCTTGGGCAGGAAGGGTGTGAACATGTCTGGTACTGAAGTGGTAAACAAACCTGTAAAGAAAGGTAATCCTATAGGCTAGAATTTTAAATGAAAATAAGAATTGTCTAAGGGGGATTTGATGTTTAGAGCAGTCAACAGAAAACACACACACACACACACACACACACACACACACACACACACACTATTCAGAATAAGAAAAAAAAAAAGTATACAAAATAAAAGCTCAAGACATCAATTCAAAATATTTTTTATTAAATTATACATGCAAAATGTCAAACATTGTTTCATAAAAGATAATACATTTTTCAAACGTATAATAGCATACACAAATGTGTAAATTCTTCTCAAAGTAAGGAACCCTCCAAAATCCTTACCAGGGTAAAAGGTTTCAGGATTCCAATATCTAAACCAGTGTTGACCGCCTCTCTCAGACCCGGAAAAGGCTATATAACCAGTCAAAGCAGGCACTAAGCTAAAGCTGAATAGGCGAATGCTTGGAAAGGAGAAATCAACTTCACAGCTCTTGGGACACATAGACCATAGTCATAGGAAAATGTATCTGTATTGCCATTGTATCCATCTAAGAATTATTGCCAATTCCTGACTGTAAACCATTGCAAAGACAAAAACCCTTTTACAATTGTTCAATTTTTAGTATACAGAACAAAATGTAACCAATTTCATCCACCTTGGAACATCTGCTCTGCTGGGAGGGGGCACCATGAAAGTAAGGATTACATGAAGAAATGTTGCTCAAACACTGCAGGCTACACATTTGCCAAGTATATTTGTGAGTTTTAAGCTATTCTGCTTTAGAAAATTTTCTCAAATACATCCACTGGATGGAGTCCAAGTTTACAAGACCTAAGGTTCTCGATTTACAAGAATCAAGATGGGTCACTCAGCCAGGGACCTTTACACACAAATATACTTCAGCCTCCAAACAGTTCATAAGGGTTTTTGTCTGAATCAACATTTTTGGTACACCTTTTAGAGCTACTACATATTTCTGATAAAATAGATTTAGAGCTGGGCATTGAAAGGTTTTTCAAAACTCCCACATTGGGTCCTATTTCATTAGGACACCCTCCCAAATAAAATATTCAAAAAACTAATATCTCACTGCACCAGGCAGGAGAGGGTAAAGAAGGAAGGGAGTTTCTCTATTTATACTCACCATGAAATCCCTAGTGTGTCTTTTAGAGAGACTTGGCTTATACTTGGGGTATTATAGGAAATAAAGGAGCCCTCCCACACTATCTTAAGCCTTCAGTTTACAACATAGCTCTGAGAAGAAGCCAAAAGCCAATGAGTCTGCTGAGTCCCTAATAAACTTTTTGATAAATTATTCCTGTCCAAACTAAGTTTATATTTGAAGTCATAGAAATGTCTACAAATAGAAACAAAGTAGATTATTTGACAACACTTTCATTAGGGCTGCTACAAACAAACAATCATGTTCATTTTCAAGAAGAACGGCTATGATTTTTAAATCAATCATCTAACTCTTTGCAGTTTAGGGCTTATGTTCATGAGCTGAAGGTTCATGGTAGACCTGTTTCCTCCCATACTGGGACCATTGGCTTCAGCATTCTACAGTGACTGTGGATGCTGGTAGGCCCATTTGGACAAATTTAAAAAAAAAAAAAAAAAACCCCACAAGGGCTGCGGCTTCAACAGGGACATCTGCCAATATTCCAACATGATTTGCCACAAAAATGCATCACCAAGCACAGATGAATTGTTTCCAGAATTAGGAATTTGTACTGAGCAGCCCATTTTATCCCAGCACTGAGTGGGTCTTACATTTCTCTTCTGTACATGCACAGAATTGAGCCAGTTTGTACATGAGCTATGCAAGAAACCTAGACAGAAAACACCTTCAGGGTACATTCACGTTAGAACACAGAAACTGGTTTGCTGTGGGATGACAGCAGTGCCGATGCTCCAATTGTAACACATACCAATGTTCATTTTTTTCCCTCACACTTAATGAAATGTCACCGTCTGACATTTTTATAATGTTCTCTTGGCTGCAACACAGTGTGAGGCAGTGGACTGCCTCGCACTGCCCTGAAAAAGTAGTGTGTGCAATCAGCCAGGTAGGAGACAAGGCATTTTGCCTCGTCTTGCAGTGGAACTGAGCTGGAATAGCCACTCAACGCAGCCCTACTGCACTTGGTGTGAATCTACCCTTAAGCTGACCATACATTATACAGTTTGACCTTGTATTTCATGGTTTTGGTAAATCTAAAGGAAAATTGTACAAGAAAATTGTATAATGTATGGCCAAGCCTTAAATGTGGTCAATGCAAGTCTGTGTGGTATGAGGCAGCATTTGTGTCTGAAGCACTATCAAACTCCAGTTCCCCACTGTTCATAATTCCACTCTCTGATCTCGGTAATTACAGTGCCCCCTTTGAAGGATTGGCCACAGGTTAAAGATGAGGCCTGATTTTGGCCAGTTAAGTATAGAAAAATTGAAGTACATGCACTCAAAGTCCAAATCAGAAGTACAAACCCCTCGATACTTGCCTGCTCAGATATAAGCTCTGCCAGACCCCAGTGTTCTGGTCAATTCTGTCTTCCTCTTCCCCTATTCACAAAATGAAGCCTGGAGCTGTATTTTGTGAGAGGAAGTTGGAGACAACCAGAGTACTGGGTCTGAGACACGCAGTGCTATCTTTCAAGCAGGCTGGAAATAAATCGGGAACTGTACTTCCCCCACATGCATACAAACCACGATTTGCATAATGTAGAAGGTAGTCTGCATGATGGGGGTTATTAACCACTTGACAAATGGGCCATAGATGAATGACTGCTACATCGCGGTTGTCCAGTTCTGGGAGGGCATCATATGACGTTCTCCCAGAACGTGCCCTCCCGCATGCCCCCAACGATGCGCACCCAGTGATCTACATGATATGGGAAAAGGCCAATCACAGCGGCCTTTTACCAGGTGATCAGCTGTGTTCAATGACAGATCACTGGGTAAATGCAGTTGCCGGCTGCACTTTCCTCACGCTGTCACAGCATGAGGAAAGTACTGGCAATAACTGGCAACTGTCAGTAAACAGATTGGCACTAATGAGCAGTGCCCCCGTCAGTGCTGCCTCATCAATGCACATCAGTGAAGGAGAAAAATGACCTGTTTGAAAAAATTTTTTGTTTCTATTAGAAAATTTTGCAAATTTTTTTGCTCTTTTGTTTACAGCGCAAAAAATAAAAGCTAGTGTTAATTAAATAACACCAAAAGAAAGCTCTATTTGTGTGAAAAAAATGATACAAATTTCATATGGGTACAGTGTTGCATGGCTGCGCAATTGTCAAAGTGCGACAGCATTGAAAGCTGAAAATTGGCCTGGCCAGGAAGAGGGTATAAGTGCCCGGTAGGCAAGTGGTTAAAATCCAGTAAGAGTTATTTTTTGGGTGTGCGCAGAGTTTAGCTTTAGGTAGTGTGGTTAGATAAGTGCTTTTCAAAGACAGTTCATTTTTAGGTAGAACATTTGGCCAAGCACATTGTAAAAAGTTAGGTTTAAAAACAAACAGGACTTTTCCACATAGTGACCTCCAACATGTCCCTCGTAGCATCTACACTTGTGTTCATCTTCCTGAAGTAGTGGTGCCGTCACAGATCATTTTCTTTCTAGGAGGACTATTTCCTTAAGATGGGATACACCACTTTGCATTCTATTCTGTCTGGCGATTGGACCACTGGAATTAAATCTGTAACCTCCATGTAAGAGTGGTCTGGAGAGATGATGTGTAACTTTGAAAAGTCACTCTGTGACCCTTCCTAATGTTTCAGTGCAGATAATTGCAGCAGGGACGATGTCTGCAGCTGTTGCCTTGGAAGATACCAAATATGACGCTTGGAAGACTGCACACATCCTTGTTGGTAGACTTCACATGACCAATGCCATGCCAAATTTGACTTGATTACATACGATACCACACAGCATGGGTGGAAATATTGGATACCACACAAATGGTTGGCAGTTACACCTTCACAAGGGTCACCTTGTTTTTATTTTGACCTGCAGAATTCAGAAGCTCAGTTTTAAAACTTGGTCATGCAGAACTATCAGTTGTATTCATGACAAAGATGCAGCTGATCGTTGTCAATCTGGATCTGCTAGTGTCCTTATGCAAGCCATTAAAATCTGCAACGGAGCTTTAAAGATGCGACGAATATAGAAGGTATTACGGCGCATGATATCCTGCAAAGGATTATGGAATACAATAGAACAGCACACATCTAAAATAATAATTTGCAGTAGTATTGAAAAAAAATTCAGGGATGTTTTTAATAACATGGAAACGTCCTATCATCGGATTTCCAGACCCTATGCTAGCACATAAGGGGGATATTGATTTTACTTTGCAGAAAGTGTGTTTCAACACTATAACAATTCCAACAAGAATACTAGCAATTAGACTCAGATTTTTATCCTAAATTTACAGCCAAAAAAAACAACAGAGGAAGCCAACAAACAAAAACTGCCACTAGGGAATTTGCGCATGGTAGCGAAAAGCAAAACCGATTTCAGTATTTTTATTTTTTTTTACTCATCTATATGCAGTGCATGTAAACATGCCTTTGTGTACAGGCACATTGAAAACAACGGGCTGCATTTAGAGGAGTAAAAAAAAAAAAGACCTGTTTGCCTACAAATGCTGAGTTTTTAAGCAGTGTGTGCAAGAGGCCTTAAAACTTATCAACTGGTATTTTTTTTTTTTTTTTTTTTTTTTTTTTTTTTAAACGGGCTGGCCAAAACACATACAGATTTGCCATTTCATCACTTAAGAGATGCAGGTATCCATGGTGTTGCCAACACCAAACTGTAAGTTTACAACAATGTCTTGCCACAGATAAGGTGTAAGAAATAGAAGCATTTTGCGGTAAACATACACAGATACGTTTTTTTGTGAGTGCATCATCCATTGTAAACATCCATTGATCCAAGCGGATTCCTGTCAGTTTCTAAATTCAGCAGTACGCAATACACCATCAAAAGAACAGCAGATTTGACCTAAACTAGTCTGCAATAGTGGAAACATGCATGAGCATACAACACTACAAAGCAAACCATTACAACGCTCACCCAAATAAAAGGATGCAACTTGAACAGTGACAGATCAACCAATGTTTATAATACCTATGTCATTTAAGACCCAAGCCAACAAAAATAGATCAAGCTCAGTGGATAAAAATAGACCACTGATCTCAGATAAATAAACACAAAAACAGATGGAACTTGGGAGGAAAAAACCTACCATGCCAAAAAAAAAAAAATAAAACCCTATGCTGAAAATAGCATAATCTGAAAACCAGCATGTTTTCATTTTAAACGTTTCTAGTAAAGAGTTTATGCAAAACGAAGGGCTGCGCAGGCACATCCAAGACGGTGTTTACGAACCGAAACTCACCTTGTAGGCCATTTCCACAACTTACCTTGAAGACCATCTCCAAAACTTACCTTGTAGGCCATTTCCATAAATTATTTACATACCTTTATAAACATCAGTCAACATCTAAGCAACCATCTATGCATAAAACGTTTTCTGAAAGGCATCACTAAACTGCAAGTGTCAGCAATCAACGTGCACTTACAGATAGCTCACCTGACAAGAGATCAGTTTAAAATCCTTAAATTGGACACGGTCCACATGGTTACACGTATATCTGCAGGATGTCACACCTGGCAGGATAATGATTAATGATCATTACCCTGTATCTAGGATGCAAGTGCATGCCAGACGTTACATAAAAATATTCACTAGCGTGCTCACTGTGCACAAAGGACCATACTTACCTTGGGAGAACAATACCTACCCTGACACAGCCTTACAAATTGATCTGATAAAAATTGGTCTGAGCTCTCAGAATAGTATCCCAACAGCACTGTTGCTGCATCCTGTGGTCTAGAGTGCCCATGATCTGGGTAAACCATGCATTGTACGCATCCTGCTGGTGTCCAATTAAAACTGGTAATCTTGTCCTAGACTAATCCCAGGGGCCACATATACCATCTTAATCATTGTTTTTACCCAGGGTAAAAGTAGTCCACAAATTTGTCTGCTGCAGCCAGCCCTGGCTACACACACCAGACATTCACAACACTAGTTGAGGTGGAAAAGTGCTATGTGCCGCAGTGAAGAGATCTGAAGTTTAAATTTACCCTCTCTCAAAGTAAATAAAAATGTGTACAGAGTGCGATGGGCTGACAATGCGTTGCACTGACAGGCAAAACAGACAGCAGCCCTCCTGCAAAAAAAAAAAAAAAGGGGAGAGTTTTGGCATCATCCAGTCAGTGTGGCTTGGCCCTCACACAAGGATGTTCTTGTGCCTTGCGTTAGCCCATTCATTTTCAATAGGCTGTCAATACACAAGGAAACATACTGTGTAGTATTTTTCCAGACAACCATGCACTGTAGTGCTACCGGGCGTTGTGGTGCCCTGCAGTGCATTGACTTAATGCATTATAGCTTAACTCCACGTAGCCTGTAAAGCATTGCACCAGAAATCAGCAGATCGCTGTGCCAAGCAAGACTCCAGCAGACTGAGTGTAAGCTGTCTGCTCACTCATTTGGGCAGACAGTTTTACACTGACGGGAAGACTTGGTGAACCACCACAGCGCTCAACATTGCCGTGGTAGTTCAATGAGAATTACAAGCCTACATCCACAAAGGATGTTGGTACATGCAGTTCTTTCATTCATTCACAGAATGAATGAATGACAAAGCCATGTGGGTGGAGCCACGAACGGCTAGGCTGTTTTTAAAAAGTGACAGCTGGTACAGGGACCTTCTCCTCGTACTGCTATCACAGGGAGGCAGGGAATCAGGCAGCGGCAGTGGGAACATGGTCCACCCTCAAAACGAATGGAGCATGTAACATTTTCCCAAAGATGAACTTATCCTTAACAGCTTCCCGACCACCCTACAGCAGAAGTACTTCTACAAGGTGGCAGGTATGCGCAAAATCATGTGATTTTATATTATCAGGTAGGGGCCAAGCTGACTCAAAAACTATTTGCTGCACTAACAGGTGTGTTTGTTGGGATTGCTGCGTAAACTGTATGCAGCCTGTTACCAGTTATTATACAGCACTGGGGGGGGGGAATATTTACTAAATCTGGTGCAGCAGTGCATGCTAGCCAATCAGCTTCTATCTTCAGCTTGGTCACTTAAGCTTTGACAATAAAACCTGGAAGCTGACTGGTTTCTCTGCAATTTTAGTAAATACCCTCGTGTTCCTGCAGTGGGACAGAGGCTTCCCATCCCACTCATGGATCAAAATAAAGTCGGGCTGAGGGCTGCTCAGCCATTCACAGGAAGCTTTGTATTCTATGAGCAAATACAAAGCTTCCTCTGACTGGCTGAGCCAGAAATCATGACAACTCCACCCTAGTCAGAGGAAGCTATGTATTCATTTGTAGAATACAAAGCTTTCTGAACACTGTGTTCCGGGAATGTTGAGCTACATACATGGAGCAGCAAATTCATTTCAATAAGATGCCCTACATGCAGTAAATGATCTCATGCTCCTCATTCCACTTGCCACATTTGGGGTGCCAATAACAATGTAAGGCACTGCATTTTTTTCACATGTGAAAATTTTGCACACTGCTATTTTGTGAAGCCAGAGGGACTATCATGACTATGGTCACTGTCCATGCCCCCTGAAACTTCCACTTGTTGCATCCAGGAGTTCCTCATCCTGTGTAATATGTCCACACAGCCACATCATTCATTTACAGGAATCAGTGAATGAAAAGACCACAAGTCCCATCTGACACCTTGGCAGAGGGACTCCTAGATATAATTGGAACACAAGTACAGTGATGTCACTTCAACTACAGTCCATGGATACTTCCTCCAGCACTGTAACTTAGATCTATACCTCTGTCCAGACCTGCAGAAATATAGCATGCAGGGGACTCGGCATTACACCCCTGATGTGATGAAGAACACGGATCATTGTTGCAATGCTTTGAAGACTCCAATGCAGCATAAATAAATGCACTTTTTTGCAGCTGCATTCATTTAATTTGCAAAAAGGTGGAATTGGCATTTTTTTTTAAATGTTGCATAGTTCCCTTACATAGGCTAGAAGCATGTGACCACTCTATATAGACAAATCACCTCCTAACACAAGGAGCACACCGATGACACAGCTAACCCTACACACTATGTACAATGCTGCAGTACTCAGATGATGGTAAAGATGACAGTAGAATACCAGCTACAGCCTAACTAGTCTAAAAAAAAAAAAAAAAAAAAAAAAAAAAAGAAAGATGCATATACCTACCTATTATAAACCTACTCTGGTCACATGATCTGGCTCCCATGTCAGCCAGAGGCAGCTGCAGGTAAGTGGAGAAAGAACCCAACAACGGCTGCAACATAGGACTCTACAGGTGACATGACGTCACTGCTGCTGTTTTCAGAGCTCTCTCCATTCCCCTCCAGCCTCCACAGGGGATCAAGAGACCACAGCAGGCTGACAATAGGCCATTATATACACCTAGGTTTGTTAGTATACATGTGGGGGGGAGGGGGCAATTAAGACTAATTAGGCTTTAGCTGACATTCTACTTGAAGTTGTGGATCACTCAGCACGTTCTGGGTTCTATTCTGAGAGCTCACACAAAAGCCACATTTTTGGTTTAGGGTGGAGATCTCGAAGCTCTACTGACGGAGCACTAGATCTAGAAATAGCCTCCACTGATGGAACACTAGATCTAGGAATAGCCTCCACTGATGCAACACTAGATCTAGAAATAGCCTCCACTGATGGAACACTAAATCTAGAAATAGCCTCCACTGATGGAACACTAGATCTAGAAATAGCCTCCACTGATGGAACACTAGATCTAGAAATAGCCTCCACTGATGGAACACTAGATCTAGAAATAGCCTCCACTGATGGAACACTAGATCTAGAAATAGCCTCCACTGATGGAACACTAGATCTAGAAATAGCCTCCACTGATGGAACACTAGATCTAGAAATAGCCTCCACTGATGGAACACTAGCACCAGCGAGGCATGCTGGGAATTGTAGTTCTCAAACAATCCTTGAACAGATATGTGCCAGATTTTCTCAATGAAGACACCAATGAGAGCACGGTGGTAACCACTAGCAAGCGGACATGTTTATAGAAGTGATATCCAATATTGGGGGGGGGTTAGGGCACCCTCAATTGAGGAGTGGATCTCAGACAGTCCATCCACTACATCACAGACAGGGATCATTTTCCAGGAGAAAGCCGGCCATGCTAACCAAATTTAAAAGGCACTGTTCATTTAAAAAAAAAAAAAAAAAAATGCAGTTAAGGGGTCTGTAGATGAAAACAAACGGTGCAGCTTTGACTAAAGCTGAATAATACCCTTGCTGTAGGTGTAGGCCATTTATGCACCCCATGAAGCCTGATTGAAAAACTCCCAGAGATGGCATCATCCCACCCTGCCTTGTTGCTAGGATCTTGCTAAGACACACCCAGCTATTGCTGTTCACTTCCACCATCACATGCTGAGCTACTGCATCAGAGGAAAGAAAGAATGTGAGGGGGTTTGAACCAGAACGAGCTCACTAGTGTGATGGTGGAGGTGACCAGTAACCGTGCAGGAGTTTTTCAGTCAGGCTCCAGGAGGTACGTAAATGGCCTACACCAATGCCAAGGAGCTCATTGAACTGCAGTCAGAGCCGCACTGTTTTACCTACACAGCCCTCTTCTGCACACGATATTTCGCGGTAAAGCTGAGCTAGTTCTTTAAGCCTCGGCCAGACATGTTTATAGGGAGACATAGGCTGGCTCCATCTCACCTGAACAGCCCTGTGATTGGATAAGCCGTGTGATCGCACTGTCTGAGAGCACCCTCCCCTCCCATGGCGGACTGTGTGTCCTCATCCTGCAGATATACATGTCAGAGCACGGCGGACCGGCCATACTCACCTCTCCGGGATGCTGTTCTTCTTCACCATACTGCCGGCACGAGGCGACCAATGGGAGCGCGCTTAGACCGTAGGGCGACGAACGTACCACGCAACACGGCACCCCTATCACCAGGGCCTGCCGGAGAGCTCAACTACACCCCGCGGAGTTCACCCTCTCCTCCGTACACTACCTAACAACACCCTGACTGTGTCTGCAAGTGACCGACAGCACACACCGGACTGCCACCTCTCCGTAACTGTACACTGCGAAAGGACTTCTAGGCCTTCCGGTGACGTCGCGGTAGCGTCTTGCGCATATACGAGCCGCCCACTACGCCGAAATTCCCGCAATTGGCGTAGCGTACAGTTTCTCCATCCTCAACTGAGGAGGTGTGTCCTGCTTGTTACGTAACTAGCGTAGCGTACGCAGTTTCTCCTCAACTGAGGAGGTGTGTCCTGCTTGTTACGTAACTAGCGTAGCGTACGCAGTTTCTCCTCAACTGAGGTGTGTCCTGCTTGTTACGTAACTAGCGTAGCGTACGCAGTTTCTCCTCAACTGAGGAGGTGTGTCCTGCTTGTTACGTAACTAGCGTAGCGTACGCAGTTTCTTCTATAAAATATAGGCTGTGTGTCATGCGCATGACGTAATCAGCGTAGCGTGGTCAGCATGTTGGCGCCATTGGAAGAGCTGTATTGAGTATTGTGTGCGGCTTTCCCAATGTCGGTGACATGGCGGCTACAAACCACAATACAGGGCTAGAACTGTGATACTGGAATATGTATTATACAAAATAAAAAGCTGTGTACATTTCTGACCATTCATTTCTCTCAATAAACGGGTGTCTGTCAATGCCTGCCAACCTGCGTCTTACAGGCAGGAGGAGGTAATAAAACAATGGCGGCTCACCTTAACACAATCGTGTGCGTTGTGCGCACCTGTAGCCTGGTCCCGATCACTTGAGTGAAGCATAGGTGGCTGCGATTAGGTGGGCGGCCAGCTTGGTGATGGGTAGACGTGTACTTTGTTTAGTTACACATCGAAATTCCGATGAAATTTCATTATTCAGAGATTCAGATTAAGTCCTCATGCACAATTGACGTTTTTACAGCTGCTGGATGCAAAAAAGCTGAAAAAACTCATGTTTTTAACGTGACTTTACACAGCTAACGTTACCTAGTACCTACTAGTGGGTTTCAACAGGAGTTTTTTAGCTGTAAAAATGCTCTAACGCTGATAAAAGCTGACTAATGCTAAAAAACATGGCCATCTGGCGTTTCCAAGCGTTTTTGAGCCTGAAGATTTTGTGGGAGTATAACTTTGCTAAAAAACGCAACCCCTGGAAAACTCTTTAAGAAACTGCTGAAAAAAGCTAGTGCACTAAAGCTAAAAAATGCAAAAAATCTCAATGCAGCATTCTACAGCTAACGCTACAGGCATTTTTATAAGGTCCAGAGTGCATGAGATCCAATAGTAATGAATTTTAACAAATCTGAAATAAATTAAAACAAATTATTTGAAAACAAATTTGAAAATGAATTGGAATTCAAAATGGAAACATATTGCAGTGAATACAGTAAGGTAGACAAATGAAATATGATGATTATTTTTACTTGGGCTGCTTTATTGAATAGAATAGAAAATAAAAAGAATGGAATAAAATAGAACAAATATAGCCATCAAATTTCAGATCGATTTAAAAACAAATATGCAAAATGAATCCAAATATACGAAACTAATTCCAAGAATAGAATAGAACAAAAAAGCACAGAATACAATAGAGCAAATATAGCTGTCTTTCGAGTCGATTTGAAAAAAACAAATATACGAAATGAATGCAAATGTAGGAAACAAATTCCAAAAATGAATCATTGTAACATAATGAATATGACGAAACAACATTATTAACTTAATAAATGAATACGAAATTAAGTTTTCCATCATGCACATCACCACTGATAAAACCGTGGTTCAGTTGCTTGCTTTTACTAACCCCCCCCCCCCCCCCCCCACATTGTTGTGTAAACTAGGTTTTATGATGTCCATACTCAGTGTGATAAAACTGGACAAACAAAGTGATATGACAAAATGACCGAATTAGTCACAGACAAGCTATGTGTGACAGTGAGGGTTTTAATCATGGAAAAATGATTGTACCAAGTCCAATAATGGCATTTTTCCCCACCCTTGTAACTCATGATCTATCTACATGTACAGTCAGGTCCATAAATATTAAGACATCAACACAATTCTAACATTTTTGGCTCTATACACCACCACAATGGATTTGAAATGAAACAAACAAAATGTGCTTTAATTGCAGACTGTCAGCTTTAATTTGAGGGTATTTACATCCAAATCAGGTGAACGGTGTAGGAATTACAACAGTTTGCATATGTGCCTCCCACTTGTTAAGGGACCAAAAGTAATGGGACAATTGGCTTCTCAGCTGTTCCATGGCCAGGTGTGTGTTATTCCCTCATTATCCCAATTACAATGAGCAGATAAAAGGTCCAGAGTTCATTTCAAGTGTGCTATTTGCATTTGGAATCTGTTGCTGTCAACTCTCAAGATGAGATCCAAAGAGCTGTCACTATCGGTGAAAAAAGCCATCATTAGGCTGAAAAAACAAAACAAACCCATCAGAGAGATAGCAAAAACATTAGGCGTGGCCAAAACAACTGTTTGGAACATTCTTAAAAAGAAGGAACGCATTGGTGAGCTCAGCAACACCAAAAGACCAGAAGACCACGGAAAACAACTGTGGTGGATGACCGAAGAATTCTTTCCCTGGTGAAGAAAACACCCTTCACAACAGTTGGCCAGATCAAGAACACTCTCCAGGAGGTAGGTGTATGTGTGTCAAAGTCAACAATCAAGAGAAGAATTCACCAGAGTGAATACAGAGGGTTCACCACAAGATGTAAACCATTGGTGAGCCTCAAAAACAGGAAGGCCAGATTAGAGTTTGCCAAACGACATGCAGAAAAGCCTTCACAGTTCTGGAACAACATCCTATGGACAGATGAGACCAAGATCAACTTGTACCAGAGTGATGGAAAGAGAAGAGTATGGAGAAGGAAAGGAACTGCTCATGAACCTAAGCATACCACCTCATCAGTGAAGCATGGTGGTGGTAGTGTCATGGCGTGGGCATGTATGGCTGCCAATGGAACTGGTTCTCTTGTATTTATTGATGATGTGACTGCTGACAAAAGCAGCAGGATGAATTCTGAAGTGTTTTGGGGAATATTATCTGCTCATATTCAGCCAAATGCTTCAGAACTCATTGGATGCCGCTTCACAGTGCAGATGGACAATGACCCAAAGCATACTGCAAAAGCAACCAAAGAGTTTTTTAAGGGAAAGAAGTGGAATGTCATGCAATGGCCAAGTCAATCACCTGACCTGAATCCGATTGAGCATGCATTTCACTTGCTGAAGACAAAACTGAAGGGAAAATGCCCCAAGAACAAGCAGGAACTGAAGACAGTTGCAGTAGAGGCCTGGCAGAGCATCACCAGGGATGAAACCCAGCGTCTAGTGATGTCTATACGTTCCAGACTTCAGGCTGTAATTGACTGCAAAGGATTTGCAACCAAGTATTAAAAGTGAAATATTGATTTATGATTATTATTCTGTCCCATTACTTTTGGTCCCTTAACAAGTGGGAGGCACATATGCAAACTGTTGTAATTCCTACACCGTTTACCTGATTTGGATGTAAAAACCCTCAAATTAAAGCTGACAGTCTGCAGTTAAAGCACATCTTGTTCGTTTCATTTCAAATCCATTGTGGTGGTGTATAGAGCCAAAAATGTTAGAATGGTGTCGATGTCCCAATATTTATGGACCTGACTGTAAATGAATGTCCCACAGAGAATGAAGAGACACCACAGACCAACCCTGCACAATCAATTTTTTTTCCATCACAGTTGGTCGAGTTGGGTCAATGAAAGCCATCACTATCTGTCGCTCATCACTCACCCTTGCCATTTTTGTCCTGATCAATTCATTTTTCCTGTAATGATGGCTATACACAGTATGGTGGCACTGAACGATCAATGTCTGGTTCAACAAAACAATCATATCAAACATCGATCGCACTGTGTATGGCCAGGAAAAATGGAAAGTGGCACACCAACACATTCCTAAGTGGCTTCTTTACTGATCCTTATAGTCATTTGTACAGGAGATGAGAGAGATCACTTCTAACATGTTGCACACATAGGTGCTTAAGCTAGCCACAGACTGATGGAAATTTAGAAAGTTCAGCAGGGATTCAGAATTGAATCAGAGTGTGGCTGTCCCTGCTCGACAGAAGTCAGTCATTTGATTAACTTCTGTCAAATGGACATGCTGGAAAACGTTTGTCGATCAAAGCAGCCATTGTATTCTGACAGTGGCGAGTCCCTCTGTCAATGTACAATGTGCCAGGGGGAAGGGAGGGGATTTCTCTATCCACTTAGTTTGTGTGGGTGGAGTAATCTGCCCGTGATTTAAGTGCCATTGAAAATGAGTGGCAGCTGAACACGCGTGCTGCGATTTCTCATTTTGCACAGCATTTTGGGATCGCAGGCAGAATCACAAATTCTATTCCGAAATACAAAACGCCCAGGTGTGAACAGAGCCTGAAGTGTCTATGTGTTGTGATATTCTAGGCGGGTCATTCAAGTGTAGTGCTTACCAATGAGTTCAGTCCAGCCAAGAAATACGTTGTAGGGCTTGATGACCCATTTTTATTTCAGGAGAAAGTAAAAGTTCAGATGGAAACAAACAGTTACCCTTACAGGGGTTTCCACCATCACTTCAGAACACAAAAAACAACAACCTTAAAGCAGTGTTAAACCAGAAGCAAACATTTGTTATATTGCAGCTTACCAATTCTTGGATGAGATGGCTGCATTCATTTTCTTTTTTAGGCTTTCGTTCCATAATTTTCAGCTGGTGATCTAGCTAGTATGTCTGTTGTTTTTCAGTAGAACAGGCTGTCCTCCCTTGAGTGACAATGCTGCTGTCTGGTGGCTGCTATGCTTCCTATTCCCCCAGCCACTGGTCTTGGCCCATCCCTTCTGTAGTTCTTTCTCCAGGAAGCAGTGATGTAATTCACTTGCAGTGGTGGGTGGACCAAGACTCTCAGACACATTCAACATGTACAGGCCTAGTGTCCCCACCCACATTCACTACAATTCCCTGTGGTTGCTGGGAACTGCAGTTTCCTTTTACTTCAGAAAGAGGAGAGAATATGATGTAATCCCTGCTGTTACAGCTTCTTCTTGGCAGAGCAGATACTGGTATCGTTTGAATTACAGAGATGAGGTCATGAGAAATTCAGTTAGACCTTTGTCCTAAAAAGTAAGGATTTTCAATATTTTATTAATTGTTTAGTGTTTTGTGTAGAGGGGTGTACTAATGGGTGATTTTTTGCCTATTCCAGAGTTCTTTATCAAGTATTTTTTCTCTATGTATTTACCTGGTGATCCAGCCAGTAACACACCTCCTGTATTAGAGTGCCCCCCCACTCTGGATGTAGGAACAACAGAGACACCTTTAGACAGCAGCATTGTCAGTCTGGGGGGTCGGGAGTGTTAGATGTTCAAGCACACAGGTGTCAAACACAAGGCCCGCAGGCCGAATCTGGCCCTCCAGGCCATTTCATGAGGCCCTTGCACCTCTCCTGCAGGTACCCCCTTGTCTCTGCTCCCACTTTGTCTCAGCAGTTGGCAGCAGAGAGGAGAATAGAACTCCTGCCAAATCCTGCACCTCTCAATGCAGCTGCAGCACCCCCTCATCTCTGCCTCCCCTAGTCTCAGCATTCAGCAGACTCTGGTAACTGACTCCACTCCTCCTCTGGTCCTCCTCCAGACCCTGTACGTTCTGCTTTCCAGCTCTGCCCCCAAATGGGTGCACGGTGATGTTTGGCACGGTATGGGATTCTTGACATCTGATGTAATGGGGGAGGGGGGGTGCTCTGGACATCTAGTCTTACAGATACAACCGGTTGGCCCTTTGAGCGCAACCATAATGCTGATACGGCCTGTGATGAAATGGAGTTTGACAACCCTGTTCTAGCAGATTTAGCTATACCAAACTCCAGCTAACACTTTATAATCAGTTACAACAAACATGTTTTTTACTTTTTGGATAAAGGTTTTACATAAATAAAAGCTGGTCATTGTAAGCACCCCTTACAGTGGTTTTTCTCATCCCTCCAACTTCTCATCTGCAAGACAGCTTGGTCTGTCAATTTGCTGGCCAGATCACCGGGAGAAAATAAACAAATAAAAGCTTAAAAACAACAAATGCAGCCATCACATCTAAGAACTGGTATGCTGCCATATAATAAATGTTTGGTTTTGGATCTAATACTGCTTTAAATGTTATTGATGCAATAGGGACAGCATATCTTAAAGTGACATCGGAGATCAAGATCTGACATCCCTGTTGGTATAACAAGGTGCCTGTGTTGGTTTTAGGGGTTCCTGTGTGCAGGGGCGGACTGACAACTCATGGGGCCCCCGGGCAATAGGGGATCATGGGGCCCCTGTGTCCTTGCCCAAACTCAAAAAAGCCTATGAAAAAGGTACCAGGGGCATCTCATGGGGCCCCTACTGACCCCGGGCCCTCAGGCAGTGCCCGAATTTCCAAATGGTCAGTCCCCCCCTGCCTGTGTGTATGTGTGTTTGGTTGATAGGGCATAAAGCAATTGTTTGCATGGCACTTGGAATGAAACCTGTGATTACCTTCTGTTCTAAGAATGCTTTCTGTGACATGCACTGATTTGATTGAAGGGTTTTTGGGTTGCTTTAGTCCCTTCTCACCATAAGCTGTACAGTAATAACCACAGACCTGATGCTTTTACTAGGTATTAATGTTTTTTGTGTAAGCTCCCCACCTAGTGGGGAACCTATGCATTGCAACATAGATACCAGAAAAGGCTCTGCTGTACCAGTATGATACTTTGCTCAACTAGTGGATTACTATAGGGTGCTCAAACTTTCCAGCAACCACTTTAAAGGATAAGTGCACTTTTTTGACAAAAATAATAAATGAACCTTTTTATTTGCAGGTAAAAAAATGTGCAATTAATATTTTTGTCTGCAGGAGCCAGGAAAGCATTGCACGAGCGATCAGTGCTGATGCCATGCAGATCTCCTGCAGACCTGCCAGAATATCTGCTTGCCGTATGGGATGTATGAGGAAGCAGATATTTTGCACTCTCTAGTTTTAGTAAATCAACCCCTTTGTTTACATAATCTTCACAAGTCTGCTCTTCTTCCAGCACAAGGTTACCAACTGACGCTGATTTGGAGAGATTGACCCTTTTTGGGACCAAATTCCTCTGTCCCTTTTACCTCTTCGGTTGTCCCTCTTGTTTGGTGTGATGTATAGACCATTGTATAAAAATCTGATACTTAAGGTGTTACTAAGCCCAGGAGCCTGCATTCCCTATATCTGGTCTCCCACAGTACACAGAACATGGAAATGCAATTAGTTTAATAAATATAAACTGCTAAATACCTTTTCTCATCAGCAGCTAGAGCAGTCTTGTGACTTCAGCAGAGCACTTGTTAAAGCTTGTAGGAGGAGTTTTCTTTCTGCTCTAGGAGGAAGTGAAATGTCTGACCCTATGTCTGGACAGTGCTGATTGGCCTTGTGCTGATCACTTTCACTCTTCCAAGAAAAAAAAAAATATCTCTAGCAATACACACCAAACTGAGCATGTGCATGTGACCATGGGTTCAGTCTGTATCAGGTGGTCATTTCAACAAGAGCAGGGGCATAGAAGAAAAGATCAAACAGCCGTTTTACACAATACAGAGGATTAACCCCTTAGGCTCCACAGTGAGTAGAACAAGCATGCTTTACTGCATATACAGACTGATTTTACTGTTGTGGGTTTAGTAACACTTTAATTTCAACAATTGTTATATCAAGCTAAAACTCTTATTTATTGCATATATTATTTTTAAATGCTACTATTTAAAAATAATTGTGGGGAAAAAACACTTGTGGGTTAAGCAATCATTTCTGTGTATGAATTCTTCAAGGCCTGCATAACTGGGAGTGTGGGAAGAGCGTGTCCTTTACCTACATACATGGATTACCTAGTGGATTACTATAAGGTGCTCAAACTTTCCAGCAACCACTTTAAAGGATAAGTGCACTTTTTTGACAAAAATAATAAATGAACCTTTTTATTTGCAGGTAAAAAAATGTGCAATTAATATTTTTGTCTGCAGGAGCCAGGAAAGCATTGCACGAGCGATCAGTAGATCGCTGATGCCATGCAGATCTCCTGCAGACCTGCCAGAATATCTGCTTACCGTATGGGATGTATGAGGAATCAGCAATCAGCAATCATTTCTGTGTATGAATTCCTCCCAACCTTCAGAAGTGATAAAGAGGTATGTAGGTGCATCCCTGCCATGGACCCAGCTACAACAAATGTATTAATATAGATCCTGGAAAAAAAAGTTTAGCGCAACCTACCACTTTTGGTAGTAAAAATAGTACATTTTGTACAGAGATGTACACATCAGAACAAAAAAGAGGAGAGTGAGGGGCAGATGGATTTGGTCTCAAAGGAACAGTCCCTCCAACTGAAGGCCAGCTGGGACCTTTGCTTACATTGTGGTAAAATATGTTTGACTTTCTCACAATATTGGGAAGTATGCAACTGGCCATGTATGGGGCAGCACAATGGCTAAATGGTTAGCACTTCTGCCTGGCAGCACTAGGGTTGTTGGTTCAAATCCCAGCCACCTCCTGCCTGGAGCTTGCATGTTCTCCCTGTGCCTGTGTGGGTTTCCTCTGTGTACTCTGGTTTCCTCCCACACTCCAAAGACATGCTGGTAGGTTAATTGAATCCTGTCTAAATTGGTCCTAGTATGTGTATGTATGAATGTAAGTTAGGGCCCTTAGATTGTACGCCCCTTGAGGGTTAGGGACTGATGTGAATGTACAATATACAGTATATGTAAAGTGCTGCGTAAATTGACAGCTCTACAGTTGCAAGAAAAAGTATGTGAACCCCTTGGGATTACGTGGAGTTTTGCATGAATTGGGCATAAAATGTGCTCTGAACGTCATCTAAGTCACAACAATAGAAGAACACAGTCTGCTGAACATAATACTACACAAACATTAGATGTTGCCATGGTTTATTTGCACGTAACATGTAAATATTCACAGTGCAAGGAGGAAAAAGTATGTGAACCTTTGGACTTAATAACTGGTTGACCCTCCTTTGGCAGCAATAACCTCAACCAAACGTTTCCTGTAGTTGCAGATCAGACCTGCACAATGATCTGGAGTAATTTTGGACCACTCCTCTTCACAAAACTGTTTCAGTGTAGCAACATTCTTGGGATGTCTGGTGTGAATTGCTCTCTTAAGGTCATGCCACAGCATTTCAATTGGGTTGAGGTCAGGACTCTGACTGGGCCACTCCAGAAGGAGTATTCTGTGCTGTTGCAGCCATTGTTTTGTTGAATTACTTGTATGCTTTGGGTCATTGTCCTGTTGCATCACCCATCCTCTGCGGAGCTTCAGTTTGCAGACAGATGGTCGTACATTTTCCTGCAAAATGTCTTGATAAACTCTGGAATTCATTTTCCCATCAATGACAACAATCCGTCCAGGCCCTGAGGCAGCAAAGCAGCCCCAAACCATAATGCTCCCTCCGCCATGTTTTACAGTGGGGATGAGGTTTTGATGTTGGTGTGCTGTGCCTTTTTTTCTCCACACATAGTGTTGTGTGTTCTTCCCAAACAACTCAATCTTGGTTTCATCTGTCCACAGTATATTTTGCCAGTAGTGCTGTGGAACATCCAGGTGCTCTTTTGCAAACTTCAAACGTGCTGCAATATTCTTTTTGGACAGCAATGGCTTCCTCCGTGGTGTCCTCCCATGTACTCCATTCTTGTTTAATGTTTTCCTTATTGTAGATGTGTCAACAAAAATGTTAGCATGTGCCAGAGATTTCTGTAGGTCTTTAGCTGACACTCCGGGATTCTTCTTTACCTCATGCAGCATTCTGCGCTGTGCTCGTGCAGTCATTTTTACAGGACGACCACGCCTAGGGAGAGTAGCAACAGTGCTAAACTTTCTCCATTTGTAGACAGTCTGTCTTACCGTGGACACATGAACATCAAGGCTTTTGGAGATACTTTGGTAACCCTTTCCAGCTTCATGCAAGTCAACAATTCTTGATCATAGGTCTTCTGAGAGCTCTTTTCTGCGAGGCATGGTTCACATCAGACAGTGCTTCTTGAAACCAGTAAACCCAAAACAGGTGTGTGTTTTTTAAGGGCAGGACAGTTGTCAGCAACACATCCAATATCATCACATCAATCATCATTAATTGGAGTCAAGGTTGGCTCACTCCTGGCTCCAATTAGCTTTGGGAGAAGTCATTAAGCTAGGGCCTCACATACTTTTTCCTCCCTGCACTGTGAATGTTTACATGTTATGTGCAATTAAACCATGGCAACATCTAATGTTTGTGTAGTATTATGTTCAGTAGACTGTATTCTTCTATTGTTGTGACTTAGATGATGTTCAGAGCACATTTTATGCCCAATTCATGCAAAACTCCACGTAATCCCAAGGGGTTCACATACTTTTTCTTGCAACTGTATATAAGTACTTGAAATATCTACCAGTAGCTGTGGTGAGATTATGTGAATTTATAAACTACTCGGCAAGAACTAATGTTTGGAGAATTTTACTGGTATACAGTAGTTGAAAAAAACAGAAAAAAAAGGTAGTTCTACATAGCTTTAGGTTAAAGTGGTTGTAAAGGCTGAAGGTTTTTCATGCATTCTATTTCTGCATCTCACTTCTCAGCCCCCATAAAACTCACCTGAGCTTGATCTCGATCCAGCGATGTGTACGAGAGTAGTGGCTCTCCTAGGTCTTGCTCTCATTGGCTCCCTCTGCTGTCAATCACAGCAGAGCTGGGGTGAGGCCAAGCCGCGCTCTGTGTGTCCATAAGACACACAGATGCAACTCAGGAGCCAGTATGCACAAGTGCCCCCAGAGCAAGCAGCTTGCTCTGGGGGCACTCAGCAGGGGGGAGGAGCCAAGAGCACTAGTGAGGGACTCAAGAAGAGGAGGATCGGGGCTGCTCTGTGTAAAACCATTGCATAGAGAGGTAAGTATAACATGTTTTTTATTTAAAAAAAAAAGCTGAATTTTTGTATCACTTTAAATAATTGTACTTTTGAGCTTACTGAGGGCAGCAAAGGAGAACATGTTCAAAGCATGCAGCATCTGGTTTTGTTGGGGTTGCTTTTTTATTTGTTTCCCCTTTTTTCTTCATTTACAAAACTTTCTAATTGCAAGACAAATTTGCATTATCATTAACAGCTTTGTTTCATACTTGTTGTTAAAGGGTCACACTACCCTGTAGATATACTCTTCCTGTAAACGAAATAATTGTTTCTGTTGAAATGAATACCTCATGTTTACAGTATGTTGTATATGCTGATGCATATGTCTAATAAAACATAGTAAAAAAAAAAAAAAGCATGCAGCATGTTCAGGTGCACAGTGACCTCTGTGATCTTGAGGCCTATAGCAGTTAGGGTTTCCCCTGCCTGTGGTGGGCCCCAGAACATCAGTACCCAGATGATGGCTCACTGTGCTTTCACTGAATGGCAGTCTTTCAGCTTTGTGGGTGGCATACCCAGAGGTGCTCGTTTCAGGCAAGTAACCACTGACCACCAATAATGGAGCCATGTTTCCCACTAACATCAATAAATGGGGGCATCTTCGCCCCATGACACCTGTAATACATGTGAAAGGATCTTCTTCTATTGAACACCAATGATTGGGGTTTCATGGGGGGGGTCAAGGTTCCTTGGATGCTCTCTGTAAAAAAAAAAAAGACTGACAATTTTTAGAAAAAAAATTATCTTTTTGACTTTTTGCTATTAAACATGTCCAGTAAAAAAATCTAATTTCGTCATAAATTTACACCAAAATGTATTCTGCTACATGTCTTTGATAAAAAATCCCAATATGTGTACATTAATTGGTTTACATGAAAGTTATAGCATTTACAAATGGCGGTATATATACTGAATTTTTTTTTTAACTTTTATTAGTAATGGCGGCGATCAGCGATTTATAGAGGGATTGCGGCAGGCATTTTGACATTGGGGGGAACTGACTTGGTGTCACTGACATCCCCAGTGACACCATTACAATGATCAGTGCTAAAAAAAAAGCACTGACACTGTACTAATGGCACTGGGCAGGAAGGGGTTAACAGGAAGGGCGATCAAAGGGTTAACTTTGTGCAGGGAGTGTTTTAATAGGGGGCCCTGTCAGTGCTGTGCACAGCCATCCAGAACAGTGTGCCCAAGCTGACAGGGAGGACTGTTAATAAACAAAACAGTTCTCCTCCCCGTTGGAGATCTTCGGAAATCAACGGGCACCGGTGAGTAATTTCCGGCCGTGATTGACATCCGCAGCCATGAATGGCGGTGTGGGTAGGGCGTGCGCGTGGCTCATGTGCCCCCTACCCAGAAATGCAAAATCACATATTTATGTGATTTTGTGCACCCGTGCCGCCCTGTAGCAGTATTTCTGCTATAGTTTGGATGGGAAGCGGTTCAGCCCTGCTCTTTAACCACTTCGGCTCTCACACTTGTTGACCCAATTTTTTAATTTCTGCTATGGACCTGTTCATTTGTTGATTACTTTGTCGGTACATAAGACAACAACATAATACATATATTTTTTTAAGGACAAACAAGGCTTTCTTTTCATGATAATTGCCATTTAAAAAACACATTTTTTTTTAGCTGTCTTAGTTAAAAAATAAATAGTGTTACTGCACATAAAAAGTGCACCTTTTATTCTGTACTTTGTCCTGTTTAAAATGACACAATTATGATTCTGGTACAAAGCACTGAAAAGTTATTTACAAATGAAATAAATGTATTTTTTTCAATTTTGTGCCTTTTTTAATGTGAAGCATGTAAATATGTTAAAGGTGTAAAAATATTAATGAACAAATCAAACAAAAACAAAAAAAAGTTTTTAAATAATAATAGTTTATAAAATAGAAATTAACAAAATAATCAGCGGGAAAATTAAAATTAAATGGAGAAGGAGAAAAAGGAGTTAATTAGGGCTGATTAGAGTAAATTAAGGGTTAATAATGGGTTAAACAGAAGAACATTTAAATTAAAAAACAACTTTTTTTTACTTGTTAGATTGCTTTTAACTGACTTCATCTGCAGATCAAAGTTAATTCCTTTGATCTGTATATGAATAAACAGAAAGATACAAATTGAAACAATGTTTCTTTATCTTTCTGTTTTAGCTGAACAATGTTGATGATAAACATTGTCAGTCTTTTTTTTTGTTTTGACAGCTCCAATTGCCTGGAAGTTTCTTTTGTTTCCACTTCAGCTGTCAGCAGGGGAACCCTGCTGACAACTGAATGAGTCATCAGTAGTTAAGGCCCAGTTCTTTAACAACCGGTAATTACCAGCTTTTTTTGCTTACATTTCAGCTATTAGTGGGGGAACCTCGCTGACATCTGAAGGAACCGAGCATGAAGGTATTGGCTTTAGGTATTAGAGCATTTGCATGAGTACTGATACTCGTGCAAATGCTTAGTATCAGCACCGATACTGAAACCGGTATCAGTTTCGATGCAACCCTAACAGTTACAATACAACAAAATACAACTCTGGAGAAGTCCTGTAGAGGAGGAGACAAGAGGGCTTGAGAGCAGGAGGTCTTGAGAGTAGCGGAGAGGACAGTTTGGGTGATATTTGGAGACAATATTGGTTATGTAGCTTGGGGTATAACTGATGTATGGGAAGGCTAGTGAGGCAATAATAAGATTATCCCTACTTTTAACTGTGGTGTAGGCTTAAGGTATATAAAACCTTGGAATATTTGTTATTACTGCGATAAATATGAATAAATCTGTACCAGTTCCAAAATGTTCTTTTAGAACTAGCACCCCAGAGCTGCCAAATGGCTTATTTCAGCTGGCAAAATACTCTTCGGTTCTAGCTCTGTTTACACACTTCTCATAGACTTATGGTAGGCCATATATCAAAGTTGGAGAGCATCCATATACTGCTTTATTCAAGTCAATGTGGATTGAGTATGCAGGCATGGACATAGCTGAAGAGAGTTTCACTGACTGATGTTTATCTGGGTTAAAAATAATTGTACAGGTTAAAAAAAGGTCTTTTATTGTTTTCCCTCTGATAAGTCAGTGCCAGAAGTGTCTCCAGCTCACTCATCCTGTTTCATATTCCCAAGGCAGGCCATACATGATGCAATTCGATTTCCTGAAATCTGTGGAAAATCGATTGATTCCCCCATCAACACAGTCACTGTTGATGGTAGAATCCTGCCCGCAGCACTATTATGTTCTGCCAGCAGGGAGCCTTCCTTGTCAGCAGAACACAATGATTACTGCTAGCGGCTATAGCTTCCTGCCGTAATCACATGCAAAAAATTAAACAGGCTGGTTGTACAGTATATGTAAAGTGCTGCGTAAATTGACAGCTCTACAGTTGCAAGAAAAAGTATGTGAACCCCTTGGGATTACGTGGAGTTTTGCATGAATTGGGCATAAAATGTGCTCTGAACGTCATCTAAGTCACAACAATAGAAGAACACAGTCTGCTGAACATAATACTACACAAACATTAGATGTTGCCATGGTTTATTTGCACATAACATGTAAATATTCACAGTGCAAGGAGGAAAAAGTATGTGAACCTTTGGACTTAATAACTGGTTGACCCTCCTTTGGCAGCAATAACCTCAACCAAACGTTTCCTGTAGTTGCAGATCAGACCTGCACAATGATCTGGAGTAATTTTGGACCACTCCTCTTCACAAAACTGTTTCAGTGTAGCAACATTCTTGGGATGTCTGGTGTGAATTGCTCTCTTAAGGTCATGCCACAGCATTTCAATTGGGTTGAGGTCAGGACTCTGACTGGGCCACTCCAGAAGGAGTATTCTGTGCTGTTGCAGCCATTGTTTTGTTGAATTACTTGTATGCTTTGGGTCATTGTCCTGTTGCATCACCCATCCTCTGCGGAGCTTCAGTTTGCAGACAGATGGTCGTACATTTTCCTGCAAAATGTCTTGATAAACTCTGGAATTCATTTTCCCATCAATGACAACAATCCGTCCAGGCCCTGAGGCAGCAAAGCAGCCCCAAACCATAATGCTCCCTCCGCCATGTTTTACAGTGGGGATGAGGTTTTGATGTTGGTGTGCTGTGCCTTTTTTTCTCCACACATAGTGTTGTGTGTTCTTCCCAAACAACTCAATCTTGGTTTCATCTGTCCACAGTATATTTTGCCAGTAGTGCTGTGGAACATCCAGGTGCTCTTTTGCAAACTTCAAACGTGCTGCAATATTCTTTTTGGACAGCAATGGCTTCCTCCGTGGTGTCCTCCCATGTACTCCATTCTTGTTTAATGTTTTCCTTATTGTAGATGTGTCAACAAAAATGTTAGCATGTGCCAGAGATTTCTGTAGGTCTTTAGCTGACACTCCGGGATTCTTCTTTACCTCATGCAGCATTCTGCGCTGTGCTCGTGCAGTCATTTTTACAGGACGACCACGCCTAGGGAGAGTAGCAACAGTGCTAAACTTTCTCCATTTGTAGACAGTCTGTCTTACCGTGGACACATGAACATCAAGGCTTTTGGAGATACTTTGGTAACCCTTTCCAGCTTCATGCAAGTCAACAATTCTTGATCATAGGTCTTCTGAGAGCTCTTTTCTGCGAGGCATGGTTCACATCAGACAGTGCTTCTTGAAACCAGTAAACCCAAAACAGGTGTGTGTATTTTAAGGGCAGGACAGTTGTCAGCAACACATCCAATATCATCACATCAATCATCATTAATTGGAGTCAAGGTTGGCTCACTCCTGGCTCCAATTAGCTTTGGGAGAAGTCATTAAGCTAGGGCCTCACATACTTTTTCCTCCCTGCACTGTGAATGTTTACATGTTATGTGCAATTAAACCATGGCAACATCTAATGTTTGTGTAGTATTATGTTCAATAGACTGTATTCTTCTATTGTTGTGACTTAGATGATGTTCAGAGCACATTTTATGCCCAATTCATGCAAAACTCCACGTAATCCCAAGGGGTTCACATACTTTTTCTTGCAACTGTATATAAGTACTTGAAATATCTACCAGTAGCTGTGGTGAGATTATGTGAATTTATAAACTACTCGGCAAGAACTAATGTTTGGAGAATTTTACTGGTATACAGTAGTTGAAAAAAACAGAAAAAAAAGGTAGTTCTACATAGCTTTAGGTTAAAGTGGTTGTAAAGGCTGAAGGTTTTTCATGCATTCTATTTCTGCATCTCACTTCTCAGCCCCCATAAAACTCACCTGAGCTTGATCTCGATCCAGCGATGTGTACGAGAGTAGTGGCTCTCCTAGGTCTTGCTCTCATTGGCTCCCTCTGCTGTCAATCACAGCAGAGCTGGGGTGAGGCCAAGCCGCGCTCTGTGTGTCCATAAGACACACAGATGCAACTCAGGAGCCAGCATGCACAAGTGCCCCCAGAGCAAGCAGCTTGCTCTGGGGGCACTCAGCAGGGGGGAGGAGCCAAGAGCACTAGTGAGGGACTCAAGAAGAGGAGGATCGGGGCTGCTCTGTGTAAAACCATTGCATAGAGAGGTAAGTATAACATGTTTTTTATTTAAAAAAAAAAGCTGAATTTTTGTATCACTTTAAATAATTGTACTTTTGAGCTTACTGAGGGCAGCAAAGGAGAACATGTTCAAAGCATGCAGCATCTGGTTTTGTTGGGGTTGCTTTTTTATTTGTTTCCCCTTTTTTCTTCATTTACAAAACTTTCTAATTGCAAGACAAATTTGCATTATCATTAACAGCTTTGTTTCATACTTGTTGTTAAAGGGTCACACTACCCTGTAGATATACTCTTCCTGTAAACGAAATAATTGTTTCTGTTGAAATGAATACCTCATGTTTACAGTATGTTGTATATGCTGATGCATATGTCTAATAAAACATAGTAAAAAAAAAAAAAAGCATGCAGCATGTTCAGGTGCACAGTGACCTCTGTGATCTTGAGGCCTATAGCAGTTAGGGTTTCCCCTGCCTGTGGTGGGCCCCAGAACATCAGTACCCAGATGATGGCTCACTGTGCTTTCACTGAATGGCAGTCTTTCAGCTTTGTGGGTGGCATACCCAGAGGTGCTCGTTTCAGGCAAGTAACCACTGACCACCAATAATGGAGCCATGTTTCCCACTAACATCAATAAATGGGGGCATCTTCGCCCCATGACACCTGTAATACATGTGAAAGGATCTTCTTCTATTGAACACCAATGATTGGGGTTTCATGGGGGGGGTCAAGGTTCCTTGGATGCTCTCTGTAAAAAAAAAAAAGACTGACAATTTTTAGAAAAAAAATTATCTTTTTGACTTTTTGCTATTAAACATGTCCAGTAAAAAAATCTAATTTCGTCATAAATTTACACCAAAATGTATTCTGCTACATGTCTTTGATAAAAAATCCCAATATGTGTACATTAATTGGTTTACATGAAAGTTATAGCATTTACAAATGGCGGTATATATACTGAATTTTTTTTTTAACTTTTATTAGTAATGGCGGCGATCAGCGATTTATAGAGGGATTGCGGCAGGCATTTTGACATTGGGGGGAACTGACTTGGTGTCACTGACATCCCCAGTGACACCATTACAATGATCAGTGCTAAAAAAAAAGCACTGACACTGTACTAATGGCACTGGGCAGGAAGGGGTTAACAGGAAGGGCGATCAAAGGGTTAACTTTGTGCAGGGAGTGTTTTAATAGGGGGCCCTGTCAGTGCTGTGCACAGCCATCCAGAACAGTGTGCCCAAGCTGACAGGGAGGACTGTTAATAAACAAAACAGTTCTCCTCCCCGTTGGAGATCTTCGGAAATCAACGGGCACCGGTGAGTAATTTCCGGCCGTGATTGACATCCGCAGCCATGAATGGCGGTGTGGGTAGGGCGTGCGCGTGGCTCATGTGCCCCCTACCCAGAAATGCAAAATCACATATTTATGTGATTTTGTGCACCCGTGCCGCCCTGTAGCAGTATTTCTGCTATAGTTTGGATGGGAAGCGGTTCAGCCCTGCTCTTTAACCACTTCGGCTCTCACACTTGTTGACCCAATTTTTTAATTTCTGCTATGGACCTGTTCATTTGTTGATTACTTTGTCGGTACATAAGACAACAACATAATACATATATTTTTTTAAGGACAAACAAGGCTTTCTTTTCATGATAATTGCCATTTAAAAAACACATTTTTTTTTAGCTGTCTTAGTTAAAAAATAAATAGTGTTACTGCACATAAAAAGTGCACCTTTTATTCTGTACTTTGTCCTGTTTAAAATGACACAATTATGATTCTGGTACAAAGCACTGAAAAGTTATTTACAAATGAAATAAATGTATTTTTTTCAATTTTGTGCCTTTTTTAATGTGAAGCATGTAAATATGTTAAAGGTGTAAAAATATTAATGAACAAATCAAACAAAAACAAAAAAAAGTTTTTAAATAATAATAGTTTATAAAATAGAAATTAACAAAATAATCAGCGGGAAAATTAAAATTAAATGGAGAAGGAGAAAAAGGAGTTAATTAGGGCTGATTAGAGTAAATTAAGGGTTAATAATGGGTTAAACAGAAGAACATTTAAATTAAAAAACAACTTTTTTTTACTTGTTAGATTGCTTTTAACTGACTTCATCTGCAGATCAAAGTTAATTCCTTTGATCTGTATATGAATAAACAGAAAGATACAAATTGAAACAATGTTTCTTTATCTTTCTGTTTTAGCTGAACAATGTTGATGATAAACATTGTCAGTCTTTTTTTTTGTTTTGACAGCTCCAATTGCCTGGAAGTTTCTTTTGTTTCCACTTCAGCTGTCAGCAGGGGAACCCTGCTGACAACTGAATGAGTCATCAGTAGTTAAGGCCCAGTTCTTTAACAACCGGTAATTACCAGCTTTTTTTGCTTACATTTCAGCTATTAGTGGGGGAACCTCGCTGACATCTGAAGGAACCGAGCATGAAGGTATTGGCTTTAGGTATTAGAGCATTTGCATGAGTACTGATACTCGTGCAAATGCTTAGTATCAGCACCGATACTGAAACCGGTATCAGTTTCGATGCAACCCTAACAGTTACAATACAACAAAATACAACTCTGGAGAAGTCCTGTAGAGGAGGAGACAAGAGGGCTTGAGAGCAGGAGGTCTTGAGAGTAGCGGAGAGGACAGTTTGGGTGATATTTGGAGACAATATTGGTTATGTAGCTTGGGGTATAACTGATGTATGGGAAGGCTAGTGAGGCAATAATAAGATTATCCCTACTTTTAACTGTGGTGTAGGCTTAAGGTATATAAAACCTTGGAATATTTGTTATTACTGCGATAAATATGAATAAATCTGTACCAGTTCCAAAATGTTCTTTTAGAACTAGCACCCCAGAGCTGCCAAATGGCTTATTTCAGCTGGCAAAATACTCTTCGGTTCTAGCTCTGTTTACACACTTCTCATAGACTTATGGTAGGCCATATATCAAAGTTGGAGAGCATCCATATACTGCTTTATTCAAGTCAATGTGGATTGAGTATGCAGGCATGGACATAGCTGAAGAGAGTTTCACTGACTGATGTTTATCTGGGTTAAAAATAATTGTACAGGTTAAAAAAAGGTCTTTTATTGTTTTCCCTCTGATAAGTCAGTGCCAGAAGTGTCTCCAGCTCACTCATCCTGTTTCATATTCCCAAGGCAGGCCATACATGATGCAATTCGATTTCCTGAAATCTGTGGAAAATCGATTGATTCCCCCATCAACACAGTCACTGTTGATGGTAGAATCCTGCCCGCAGCACTATTATGTTCTGCCAGCAGGGAGCCTTCCTTGTCAGCAGAACACAATGATTACTGCTAGCGGCTATAGCTTCCTGCCGTAATCACATGCAAAAAATTAAACAGGCTGGTTGTAACAAAGTCTGTCAATGAATGGACTTCAGTACAACCAGTTTGCCAGTTATTTGTGACAGGAGAAACTTTTTAAACAAAGGGCATGTTTACTGTCTTTCAGACAGAGGTGTCAAATTGTGGCCAGTGGAAAAAGAAAATATCCTGGCATTGCTAGGAGTAAACAATGTCTTAGGCTTCGTGGTTAGTGGGAGTTAAAAAAATTATATAGAGCTTGTGGTCAATAGTAGGAGGAATAGTGCCGTGTTTTTGGTGTCATTGGGAGGAATAGTGCTCCATCGTTGGTATCAGTGGGAGGAATAGTGCCCCATCATTGGTATCAGTGGAGGGAATAGTGCCCATCAATGGTGTCAGGGAAAGGAATAGTGCCCTATCGATGGTGTCAGGGAAAGGAATAGTGCCCCATCAATGGAGTCAGTAGAAGGAATAGTGCCCCAATAAGGGTGTAATTGGGAGGAATTGTGCACCACTATTGGTTTCAGTGGGAGGAATTGTCCCTAATCAACATTGTCAGTAGGAAGAACAGTGTCCCATCATTGGTATCAGTGGGATGAAAAGTGCCCCATCTTTGGCAACAGTGGGAGGAATAGTACCGCATCAATGGTGTCAGGAGAAGGAATAGTGCCCCATCATAGGCATCAGTGCGAGGAATAGTGCCCCATCAATAGTGTCAGGAGAAGGAATAGTGCCCCAATAATGGTGTCAGTAGGAGAAATAGTGGCCTTCATTGGTTTCAGTGGGAGGAATTGTGCCCTATCAATGGTGTCAGTGAGAGAAACTGTGTCCCATCAACAGTTTCACTGGGAGGAATTGTGCCCCAAGAGCCAGATAAAGGCAAGCAAAGGGCCACAGTTTGGAGACCACTGCTCTAAGAAGACAGAAACTATAAATTCAGCCTTTATGATTTTAAGGGGTTTGGAAGACCCTGACCTAGGTGTACAGGTAATCCAAATGATCTGTATCACAAATATCTCAATAAATGAGTTTGAAATGTACATCTGGAAACAAATCATCTGTGATCAGTTGTTATATGTAAAACAATGTCAATATTTTGCCAAAGGAAGACTATGTGGCCAACAAAGTTAACACAGGAAAGATCTGACGGATGTTATGTGTGAATAATAGGAAGTAAAGTTTAAGTCATCCTTGCAAATGATAAGGAAATCTCTATAACATGTAATGCAATATTCAAGAATCAAGTTTTTCTCTGAAGTTTATTTACACTAAGATAAAAATGATGCTTAGAAATGTTATTATTTTTAGAGATGTATGTAGAACATTTGGAGTTTACATGTTACCCTTTATTGACCACATAATGATTCAGAACCATTTCTGGAATTTTATTAAGCTCAAACAAGGGACCTAATGAGACTAAAAAGATTGCATCTGTTATATATTAAAGCAGAGTTCCACCCAAAAGTGAAAGTTCTTTCACATTTGGCACATTTTGGGGGGGGGGGGCGGTACATCGTTTTGACAGGTACCCACTCCCACTTCCACTGGAAGTTCAGCCCCCCTCTTTCCCCCCGCAGCCCTTTGGGACACTTCACAGGTCCCAGAAGACTACGGCCCATTCACAAAGCACTGCGCACTTCGTGCATGGGCAGTATGGAAGTGGCTGTAAAGCCACAATGCTTCACTGCCGGTTTCCCTTAGGGTGAGGACACCACTGGATCCATGGACAGGTAAGTGCCCTAATATTAAAAGTCAACAGCTACAGTATTTGTAGATGATGACTTTTAATTTTGTGGGGTGGGGTGGAACTCTGCTTTAACTTAATCAATTAAGACTCCAAACCTTCTGCATTAATTGATGGATAACACCTTATAATACTCTACTACTGTAAGCTCTCATGAGCAGGGCCCTCTGAACCCTCCTGTATTGGATTGGATTGTAACTGTACTGTCTCATTTTTTTTTTACATTTTTTTAATGTAAAGAGTTGTACAAATTGCTGGCACTATATAAAATAATAATAATGTTAGAGATATACATACAAATGTACTTAATGAGTATGTAACCTCAGCATGTCATATTTCTGATATGTTCCTGCTGTATCATGTACTTGTATGAAAAATGATCCTGTTCTCTTTGTATAGCTTCCTTTGTGTGAAATCCCTCATGTTCCTGCCAGTCCTTCTGCTTTCCTATTAAAACCGACCACACCTCGCATGAGAGCACACTGTGGTCAGTTCTCTAACAGTGCAGGGAAATGAGCCTGCTCTCCTCCGATGATTAGAACTGGCACACCCCCTCTGCACAGTTATTCACTGGGAAGATGACTGTAATGCTGTTTCTCCTTCCCTAGCTCTTATGTAGCTGAGAAAAGAGGGAATGTGATTGCTTATGTAGCACTACCCCCTTAGGAATTGCTGAAGTTTTGGGTCATCCTATAGCCCTGCACAACCAGGCAACACGCATTCCCCTCCAGACTGGCACTCCAGAGACAGTAACCAGTCCTTGAACTTGATTTTTTTTTAATTAGGGAATTTGAACCTAGATGGGAATTAGGGATACATGGGATGCCCAAGGAATTGTTAAACTGAGGACAACTTCTTGGAACTATGTACAAGTGGTCAGAAGGGTTTCTCTTCTTGGAGAACTATCCAGCCTCTCCTGGCACACCACCCCAAACCCCAGATAGTCTGCAACTTTTAAGCACAGTCTAGCTGGGGGCTAGTCTTGTTCCCCACCCAAATTTCCCCTCCCCTACTCCATTCCAGGGGGTGTAAAAGTACTCACTTTCCCTCTTCTGCAAGCTGCAGGGTGGTAGCCTCCTTCAGGCCTTCTGCTGGGCTTCCTTAATTCCACAGATGGTCCTCTCTCAGGGGACTGTTGAGATTCAGCTTTTCCTCTGTCAGCTCCATCCCAGAGGCAGGCCCCTTCCCTGGGCCTCCTCCCAGGCTCCACATTCCAGCTTCTGCTCTCACATCTTCCACCTGAACTCTCCTGCTGCTGAGCAGGCTCAGTCACTCTTAAGGGCTATCCTGATGCCATGCCAAGCCTCTTGCTTGGAGATTGTCCAGGATCCCTTAAGAGTGCAGACCAGTTCTTACTCAGCCCCCACTGAATTCCAGACACTTCTTCAAGTCTCTAGATAAGGGGGAAGTATCAGGGAATTGATGTCCAGAGCCTCTCAGCCTTGACTCAGATCTGACCCCTCTGACTATCTTTGCTGGCTGCTACTCAGCCTCCTACTAAAAAAATAATCAACTAGCTCCCCCCTAGCTAACTAGGAAGGTACTACACTTATAAAAAATAAAGAAGGAAAAAAGGTATTTATAATGGTTTATATATCTATCATTGTGCTGTAGCAATTTTATTATCCAATTAGCCAATCCAATAAGTGACAACACTGTATTCCCTAAAGCAGCATTCAGGGAAACAGTTTTTTTGCCCACACAGTGGGGCTGTGCCTGTACTGCATGGGTTAAATGCTTGTTTTGTTCTAGGGTAGAGGACACCGAAGATATACTCACCTGACCCGCCGATCCTTTCCACACAAGACCAGTTCTTTTGGCTCCTGCCCCCCACGCTCCAGCAGTCTTGTAAATGGACTGTTCCTGATGTCAGCATGCTCAGTGTATGCACCATAGACATGAACAGTCCACTGCTGAACTGTGGTGGAGTGCAGTTTTTCGTAGGATCAGTGGGTCTGGTGAGTATAAGCTTGGTCCTCACTCATAGAAAAAATGCCCCACTGCATGGTAAAAAAAAAAATATTTTGACTAGAGTACTGCTTTAAAAGAACTCATTAGTAAACATTTAATACATTGCAGCTTACCAGTCCTTACATTTGGTTGCTGCATTAGTTTAATTTCTCAAGCTAAGACCGTTTTCAGCAAAAAAAAAACAAAAAAACAAAACCATGTCAGAAATGCAGTTTGATTTTTGGGATTACCAGTTTAAAACAAGAGAATACAAAGCAGAATAAAAGAAAACTAATGCAACCCTCTAAGGACCGATTATTATTGATTTTTTTTGCATTTAGATCTATACACTGGAGAGAACAAACAGCAGAGCACAGGGCAATGTCAGCCTAACAATTCCATTTTATTAAACTAAAAACAGCATTCATTTACATAACAAAGAATGAAATGCAACCTGGTCATGAAGTACCAGGCTGGAGCGTTGGAGCCCACAGGTTTTTGGACTCTTATCCATATTCAATCATTACATAGTCTAGTGCTATGACTTATTATAATCCATATCTGTACACTAATTTAGATCTTTTGCACACTTAAAATCTAATGAGGAAAGTAGCGTTACCCTCTTGGTGGTTTTGAGCTTGGTGCTTTCCTACTACACTGCTCAAAAAATTAAAGGAATGCTTTCTAATCAGAGTACAGCATCAAGTCATTGAATGTCATCAATACCCTCTCCACCTGTCCTCGCCGGCTCTTCTCCACTTTCAACTCCCTACTCTCTCCCCCCCCCCCATCTCCACCTAGTACCTCACTCACCGCCCATGAGATTGCCAACCACTTCCAAAACAAGATCGATGCAATCCGTAAAGACATCGCCAATGCTCAATCTACCTCCCCACCTAGCCTCCCTCCCATGATAACCCCCTCAACTCTCCCCTCCTCTGACCTCGCAACCGCCCTGACCCCCACCACACCTAACATCCCGCACACTAAAACCTCCCCAACACTCCACTCCTTCAGCCTTGCCACCACTGAAGAGGTCACTAAGGTCTTCTCAGAAGCCCGCCTCACCACTTGCCCCCTTGACCCTGTCCCCACACAACTCTGGTCTCCCTCCTCCTCCATCCTACGCTCCCTCACCCACATCTTCAATCTCTCCCTCTCTACTGGCGCATTCCCCTCCCCCCTAAAGCACACGCACATCATTCCCATACTCAAAAAACCCTCCCTGGACCCCACCGACCTGAGCATCCTTAGACCCATCTCCCTGCTGCCATTTTCATCCAAACTCCTTGAGCGCTTAGTCTACAATCGCCTAAGCTCCCACCTCAATGACAACAATCTCCTCGACCCCCTACAGTCTGGCTTCCATCCCCTACACTCCACCGAAACCGCCCTACTCAAAAATCACTAATGACCTGCTAACCGCCAAAGCTAATGGCCACTACTCAGTGCTCCTACTCCTCGACCTCTCCGCAGCGTTCGACACAGTTGACCACCCCCTCCTCCTTAATAAACTACACTCCCTTGGCATCAGAGACTCCGCTCTCTCCTGGCTCTCCTCCTATCTATCCCAACGCTCCTTCAGCGTTACCTATAACGCTGCCACCTCCCCCTCTCTTCCCCTCTCTGTTGGGGTCCCCCAAGGCTCTGTCCTTGGGCCCCTTCTCTTCTCCATCTACACCTCCTCCCTTGGCCAACTGATACACTCCCACGGCGTCAACTACCACCTCTACACCGATGACACGCAAATTTACCTCTCTACCACTCGCCTCACCCCTTCAGTTTCCGCCCAAATCACCTGCCTACTGAACGACATATCAGACTGGATGTCACTCCACTTCCTCAAATGAAACCTTTCAAAACCGAGCTCCTAATTTTCCCCCCAGCCCGCAACCCCCCCCCCCCTCCATCACGGTCAACAACGCCACCATCAGTCCCACCCCGCAAGCCAAAGTCCTAGGTGTCACTCTAGACTCAAATCTGTCCTTCCAACCCCATGTCCAGTCGCTGGCAAACTCATGCAGGCTCCACCTCTCTAAAATACGTACGTTCCTAACCCCAGACACTACTAAACAACTCATTCACTATATATATATATTGGTTATATATCACCAATCTGATCCGGGGATAAAGACAATTTGAGAGATCACTTGTAAAGATTTTGGATACGTGAACTTTATTTTGGACTTTAGGTGTATGGGACTTCATATATATTTTGGATATATTTTTTTTTGGATTTATTCTTTTGGATATTTTTTTGGGTAGTCACTTATTATAAGTTTGCTTATTATTATTACTATGTTTGTACTTCAGGGGAAGGAATGTTAAGCAATCTATTGGGATTTTGGTAGAGGAAGGAAGTGCTATTTATTTTGTATTAACTCATTCACTCCCTTACTATCTCACGACTCGACTACTGCAACTCCCTCCTCACCGGCCTTCCTTATCACAGTCTATCCCCGCTTCAGTCTATCCTGAACTCAGCGGCCAGACTCATCCACCTTACCAACCGCTCCGAATCTGCCAGCCCCCTCTGTCATTCCCTCCATTGGCTTCCGATTGCCTAACGCATTAAGTTCAAACTACTAACATTGACGTACAAAGCCATTCATAACATTGCCACAAACTACCTCACCGACCTGATACCCAAATACCACCCAACCCGTACTCTTCGCTCCTCACAAGACCTCCTACTTTCTAGCTCCCTGGTCTCCTCCTCCCACACCCAACTGCAGGACTTCCCCCATCCTCTTGAACTCACTACCCCGTACCATCAGACTGTCACCTACCCTCCTCACCTTTAGGCGCACCCTGAAAACCCATCTCTTCAGGGAAGCCTACCCCACCCTCACCTAACAACCGATCTCCTCCACTCCTCCTACCACTCCATCCCCCACAGCCACTTCCTCCTGTACCACTATCCCCTCCCTCCTAGATTGTAAGCTCGAAAGAGCAGGGCCCTCGAACCTCTCGTATATTGTTTTGTACTGTATTGTCTCATGTACTGTCCCCCATTATATTGTACAGCGCTGAGGAAACTTTTTTTTATATAAACACTGTATAATAATAATAATTGAAACTCATGGGATATTTATCTGGTCAGTTAAGTAGCAGAGGTGGTTGTTAATTAGTTTCAGCTGCTTTGGTGTTAATGAAATTAACAACAGGTGCACTAGATGGGCAACAAGGAGATGACCCCCCAAACAGGAATGGTTTTACAGGTGGAGGCCACTGACATTTTTTTCCCTACTCATCTTTTCTGTTTGTCACTAGTTTTGCATTTGGCTAGGATCATTGTCAAGTTATAGTTCTTTGTTGGAGTATCCCTAGGCTCACCTCTACCACATCCAAATTCTACCCCAAAACTAACAATCACAAAAAAGAGCTGCATGGCTTGTTCACTGTCTCCAAGTATGAAAATGTGTGCTGAACAGGGAACAGAATCTGAGAAAAAGCTGCAAATCAATCTGGTTTGTGTGCTACTCAAGGACAAGGAGAGAGCTAAAAGTGAAAAGAAAAGATAAAACGTCCAAGATCTTAACATAATGTATTTACCAGCACAGTCACCAATAATCGCAAGACTAGAAGTCCCTTCATCCAGACAAGAAAAACACTTGGCGGCCACCATGCAGAAATCTTTTCTAGCAGATAACAAGCTAGTTTATTCATTTATTACAAACGCACCTACTGCTGTCTCTAGCAGATAACAGTTTAGCTAAACCAGTCATTTCACCCACAGGCTTATTGTGAATGCATACAATAGTAGACTTGCTTGGTATTTAAACTTGTGTGCCTTTTAGAGCAACGAAAGTAAAAAACATACTTAATCCATTCTAAATATCCTAAAAAAGTGGGCATATTAAATATGAATTTTTTGTCAACAGTGTTCACTCGCAATACTTTACAGTCATTTTTAAAAGAAAGAAAAATGAAAACAAAAATGTTCTTTATGTGAAAAATCTGGAAACACAATTTAAACATTTGCCTCTACTTAAAATTGAGAACAACTTGAAATTGAAATTTACATTTATGTAAATTTGCAGTACAATCTATTGCAATAAAAAGGATCAGTTTTGAAAATCTCCTGAAATGTTTACATATTGACCAATAAATCTTTAGATGATTTTTAACAAAAAAATTGGAGGTTATTTACTAAAATTGTAGAGTGCAAAATCTGGTGTAGCTCTGAATAGAAACCATTAGGCCTGCAAAATCCTTAGGCCTATAACTGAAATGTAAAAATTGTTCAGGTCTATGAACAAGTAAGAGAAGTAAAGTTCAAAACAATTTTATATGTAGTACATCAGTTGCACTCTACGACCATCTAGATAACTATGTCTTCAATAAATGTTTGTTGAATTGAGAAAAAAAAATCTATATTTACAGTAAATACGGCCAGAGTTTTTGCAGTGAGGATTATTTACTAAAACTAGAGAGTGCTAAATCTGGTGCAGCTGTGCATAGAAATCAATCAGCTTCCAGGTTTTATTGCCAGAGCTTAATTGAACAAGATGAAGTTAGAAGTTGATCCACTACCATGCATAGCTGCACCACATTCTGAGTGCTCCAGTTTTAGTAAATCTACCCAGTTGTGTTCTTTTATTTATTGGCACTTTATTTAAAATTTTATTAAACAACCCTTCGAGTTCAAGTTAGCTATAATATGGAATATATTTTATATACCCAAATATACAGATAAATCATATAAAAAAATCTGTTTAACATAGCTCAGTCAACAAAACTGATAAATGAAAGGCATAAAGTAAGTGGTATCCAAAAATTTCAGCTTTCAACATACACTCACACATACAAGACCAAAATCCAATCTCACATAAAATTTAGTGGGCCAAAGAACATAGATACCATACAGTGTTCTCACTTCTTGAAGAGTACAAGTTCTCAAAAACAGTGCTTTATCTAAGGATCTGCAAGGAAGTAGGAATTTATTCTGGATATTTTTTTTTACCTTTACATATGGAAAGTCTACACAGCAAAGCTCAACTTGCTGGTGCACACACTATAAATTATTAATATTCTTTGCATCTTTTGTCAAATACTTTGTATTTTTATGTTATGGAAAACATGTATCCATTTTAAATTTGTTTTACTCCTTATAAATAAATAGCAAAAAAAAGTCACCTGTTCTATGATGCTGTGTGTCATGACATAAAAAATGGGTCTGTAAGTAAAAATATAATGGGGTTGATTTATTAAAAGTGGAGAGTGCAAAATCTGGTGCAGCTGTGCATGGTTGCCAATCAGCTTCTAATGTCAGCTTGTTCAATTAAGCTTTGAAAGAAAACCTGGAAGCTGATTGGTTACTATGTAGAGCTGCAACAGATTTTTCACTCTCCCGTTTTACTAAATTAACCACAATGCGTTTAGCTTTAGTCAAGGTGAACAAATACTTCAAGAAATGTTAAAGCAGAATTATTACAAAACACTGTAGGACTTGATTTTGCAAAATTCCTGGGCTGTTCATATAGTACCAACATCCCAGAATATGCATACAAAAAGACTCTTCAGATCAGTTCTAGCTAAATGTACTAGTTGGCAACAGATGGTCTGCTTTGACTTGGCTGTCTGCAAACCTCTAGCTTAGGGTTCAGCAGACACCTTCTGGATACCAGTGCCCTCTCTGACATGGGGCTGGCTCTGTTCACTAAAGAATGAATAATTAAGTAGACTGATCTAGATAATTTAACCTAAAGATTGGAGAATTTTCAAATGCGAGCTAAGAATGTGTTCATTGGATGCTGTTTTGTCAAGGTTAGAGATCTAACTCAGAATCAGTAAACAGACAAGATAAAGAGTTTTTATGCCCCTGCGACATAGAGATCAAAGTTTATATAGTAGAGCACATTATTAGTACATGAACAGTTTTAATGTTTAAATTGCACACTTACAAACCTCTGTAATAGTGTTTTATAATACAATGTAAACGAAAGGCTTTGCTGGATTCACACCAATTGTGTTACATTTACATATGCAAAACACGCTTGAGGTGATGTGCATTTTCATGGTTTTTTAATGTGTTGATGTGCCTTTGCTTTGTTTGCTTTACAGTTGGAGCAAAAATACTTTCTTTCCCTAAAGCAGAGGTTTGGGGTATGGAAAAAAACAAATACGCATGCTACAGTATTGCTGTGATGCCAGAGATGTCCCATGTTGGTTCTAATGCAGGCCATAGATGGGTGGTTTATCGGCCAAATTTTTGTCCGCACGGAAAATCGGCCGATATTCACGCCATTAGTGGGGCCAGCCCATTGGCCATTTTTTGCGGATCTTCTCATTTATTTTTATCAGGCATGCTGGAAAATCCACGAAAAACTGCTTTTTTTCATGGACGTTGGTGGCAGCATTGGCATCGTGGCCGACCGATTTTTCGTTTAAACGGCCTGTCTATGGCCTGCATAAGACTTAGAACTAAGTGATCACATGACCACTGATTGCTCAGTTCTCGGTCCGTTCTGAGCACTGTATTCTTTGTAAAGTGAAACTTCACCACATTCTCTAAGGCAAATTCCCATGCAAAGGGCAACTTTCTTTGCAAAGTGTACAGCCTATATGCCTTTAGTAACACAACTAAAAAGAGTTGGTGTGAACAGGTCTATTGGAAACAATAGATTTCAGCTTGTCATTGGGACTGTGTTGAGTATTGCAGCTCAATGAATGTGGTGTGAATGGTCTCCTGGTCTACTCGAAATGGATATTTCAGTTTGTGGCTTGATGCTGGAGAGTTAAACTATTGTTTTTATAGCTCACAAAATCTCCACTGGCACAGTTCCTGGGTAGGCCTTCACAGCTGCTGTGGCCATTATGGAGAAGTCCCATTTTCCCTACTGCATTTTTTTATTTACTCTATATTGTGTAGAGTGCTGCAGAAGGAGTGGAAACACTGAAAGATCTATAGCGGATGGGGAAAGCGAAACCCAGGAACTGACCCTTTAAAATATAATACCACCCTCCTAACGAAATACTTTAAGGCAATGCAAAGAAATAATCAGCTTTGCAGCAAGGCAAGAAAAGCCCAAAAAGATCAGTGGAAAATGGCTATTTGGCAAAAGAGAAAATTTTGCTGCTTGATACGATTGTAAATGTTTATGAAGCCAAGAGAACTACAGTATATCAGAAGCCTATTTGTGCCAGTTACATCTATAACTAACTAGTCTATGCCAACCAGATCTGGCTGAATTTTGAATGTAGATCCCATAAACAGGAATCCTCCTAATGTTTCACTAAACCTAGCAGGTATTTTAGCACACATTAAAACGATTGTAAATATTCTCTTTTTAATTGTATTTTTTTTAATTAAAACAAGCAACATGTTATACTTACCTTTTCTATGCAATGGCTCCTGCTGCTGTCTCTAAGCTAATAAGGAGTCAGGGAACCGAGAGAGCATAGAGAGCCTCTGCTCTGTGCACATTGCTGGATCCAGATAGGGCTCAGGTAAGTATTGGGGATGGGAGGGGAGCTGCATATAATGCATGAAGGTTAAAAACCTTCAGCCTTTAGAACCACTTTAATAAATATCCTTCATAGCATCCACAGCATGTTTAACAGAACATACAGTATGTTTGAAATTGTATAGGTTTCCCAAAAAGTAGGTAATGGAAAGGAGATCAAGGGAGCCTTATACATTTGAAATACCCAAAATTAGATCGATATTGGGTGAAAATTGACCTACTGTTCATATTCACACCTTACATCAATAGGTACATGTCAGCAACATCAAATGATGCACTTTCCCCACATCCATAAACTTCTCGTTTTCAGTTCCCAGCCTTGGCAGTTTAGATCACATGATTTCTGGCTACCAATCCAATCATTATTTCAAAGAGGTTATCACTGTTAAATCACAAAATTGCCCCATGTACTGTACATACAGATAATTACAATTTATACATGGAATCGTGAAGAGCATGATATCCTAAAATCTCTACTGTATCCCTATCCTTAATTCCCTACTGTTAAACAATTGAGAAATGCTTTCAACATCTCACAATGAAAAATATTCTATCAGGGCAAGGGCTGCCTTTCATAATACCAGATATTATACAATAGCAAACTCATAACAGAAAGTGGGACTTTAGAGGGTAGAATAATTCAAACCAGGTGTTTATAAGTGATATCACTTTATTTTTAACATAAATGAAAAAGCATATCCATATATGCTATTCCAGATCATTCAAATAGTAAAAAAGAATACATACTGTATGCTATAACACAACAGAGTTAACAGCAGAAATGATAGGCAAGGTGTTTGGATGTCCACCAGCTTCATACAGAAATTTATATAGCTTAAAAAAACAAATATGTGCCTGTTGTTCCCCTTTATATTGTAATTTCAAAAGCTAAATACTCTATTATTGTTAACAAATACTGTCGCCATTTGCTACCCCCCTAAACCCAACTCCCCCAACCTTTGAAGAAATGGATTGATTAGGCAACTAAAGATATTCATAAATCTTGAAGTTTCCTTTAAAAATCAAGCTTGGTGCTGTCTTCTACTGTCTTCCAAGTCTTCCTATTGGTTTCTTAGGCCACCCATTACATCAAAGGACCAACAAAGAGGCCTTGCAATGGAAAAAGACAGGGCTATGATTTGTATATAGTGTAAATCAACCGCATGTATCTCTGGATTTACTGATCTCTCTAACATGGAGATTTCACCAAAAGCAATCTCTCTTATTACATTCTTTAGGGACCTATGTTTATGCCAGCTATGCTTTAAACAGTCTTTACATTTATAGGAACTTGCTAGTCAATAGCTGATTAGCAGTGATGGAAGTAATATGGTATACATATGATTTTTTTTCTTTATTATACTTGCAGCTAATGTAAAGAACACACACATAATACGAGGGTCTTCAAAAAGTTTCCACACACACACACACACACATATATATATATATATATATATATATATTAAAAGAAAGTGTGGAAACCTTTTGAAGCACCCTCACATTTAGTTCTTATGTCTATAATTATGCCGGAACTGTATGTATCTACTTTCTATGATGTTGACCGGGCTTAGTGGTTAGCATTTCTACCTTGTAATGCCAGGGTAAATGTTTTGAATCCCAACTTTGACACTACCTGAATAAGTTTATATGTTTTCTCTGTGCAGGTTTTCCCTGGGTAGTTCAGTTTCCTCCCACACTGTAAAGACTTGCTGGTAGGTAGTTGTCTTCTCTCTATATTTTGCCGTAGTATGGGTATGTATGAATGTGAGTTAGGGACCTTGGACTGTAAGCTCCTCAAGGGTAGGGACTGATGTGAATGTACAATATATATAAAACTCTGTTCAAATTGTCAGTGCTATATAAATATTTTAAACTATTAAACAAAACTTTGCTGAGAGTTTGATAGCTTTGTTATTCTCTTGTGCCCCATACAAGCTGTTGAACTACCCAATACTTGAACTGGAAAAATTGTAAAGAAAACATATAATATTTTGTGGTGAAATTTTCTTAATTGATTTTCTTAAAGTGTATAATATTCCAGAGCACAAAGGGTTATTTGGAGAGACCAGACAATATTCATCTCCTTTCAGGCAGACTGGATCTAATTTAAACATTGAAAGAAGTGGTCCAGTAAGGGATGAGTCACATGAGTCACTGCAAGGAGCCATTCACCCGTGGGTGTAAATGTCAACGAGCTATTTATTACAGGTATTTATATAGCGCCAACAGTTTACCTAGCACTATAGGCCTCCTGCACACAGGAATTAAGAAATACTTCTTTTTCAGGAGTTTTTTTTTAGCCTGTAAACACGCCTCAATGTAATGCTATGTGGCCATGCACATATAAGCGTTTATAGGCGTAATAAAAAAAGGAGCATTTAGAGGCTGACAAAAAGACGCACCACCACTGCATTCAACGAGTTCGGCAAAAACACTGAGCACGCCTATATGCTAGGTGCGTTTAGTGCATGAGCATTCATTCATTCCAATGGCCAGAGTAAATTAACATTCTGGTCAATGGAATCAATGAATGTCCAGACACTTGATGCACCTAAATGAGCCTAAACTTATAAGCAAAATACGTCTTTCAGTGCATTTTTTCAGTTCCTTTTTGCCTGCCAGAGGCAAGGGTGTTCAGGGGAGAAAAAAATGTCCTGTATATATGAGGCCTAACATATTGTACATTTACATCAGTCCCTGCCCTCAAGGTCCCACATTCATACATACACATACCAGGGCCAATTTAGACAGCAGACTTTTAACCTACCATCATGTCTTTGGAGTGTAGGAGGAAACCTACACAAGCATAGGGAGAACATGCACACTCCATGCAAGTAGTGTCTGGGTTTCCATTTAAACCAAGGACCCTAGTGCTGCAAGGCAGGAGTGCTAACCACTAAGCCACTGATCTCTGTTGAGAATATTTTTTTTCAGGAGATGGTAAGGAAGCTGGAAAACATGAGCAAAGGAGCAAAGCGCCACTGTTGGTTGAAAAGGAGAATTCAATATTTATTAGTTTAATATATTGCTTTATACATAGTTTATAACAATAAGTATTTTGCCATAGATAATACTGCACATATTGTGAACATAAATTTAGATATATGATGTATTGCAGTATGGCAGGGAATTATACTTTGTATGTGCCTACTGGGGGTTATTTACTATAACTGGAGAGTGCAAAATCTGGTGCAGCTCTGCATAGAAACCAATCAGTTTCCAGGTTTTATTGCTAAAGATTAACTGAACAAGCTGAGGTAAGAAGCTGATAGGCTACTGTGAACAGCTGCACCGGATTCTGAGTGCATCAGTTTTAGTAAATCCACCTCACTGTGTCTAATTTGACCATGGTGGAAAACTAGTGTATGAAGATCCGTATTTAACTATAGGCAGCAAAAGACTAAGGTTGGCCATACACTATACAATTTTCTTACAATTTTCTGCCCAATTTCCATTAGATTTACCTTCAACTGCCTAATTGGATACAATTGAAAGTGTTGTTTAGGTTTGACCTTATAAAGTAAAACTCTCAAGAAAACTGTATAACGTATGGCCAGCCTTAGAGACAGCTTTTCTCTGTATATTGCATCTGCTGCCCATTTCTCCCCATCAACAAAAAAATCACAGACATTCTTTTAAGCTTATTTACACATTGTCAAGACAGGACCATTAAAACAAGGAAATGTTCTGTGTAGGTATTGATGCCTAACGGCAGTAGCAGATGTAGTTTCCAGGGGGCCCCTGCCCCCCATTTGACACCATTACGAACCTGGAAAAGGGTAAAGGCACCATGAAGGCTAAAGCTGACCATAAACTACTAAAATTTTGTTAGAAAATTTTGTTTTTAAAAACTTGTTTGACTTTCTAAACACTTGTGGGGTCAAATTGACGGTCGTTTTCAACAGTAATAACATTTGAAGGAGCAAAACTGAACATTTCTAACAGTGTGTGTGGTTTTTATTAAGGAAAGTCCATTTGCTCCAAAACTGAATGTTAAAAGCAAACATTTTTTGAAGTACCTCCAAACAACACTTTTCAAGTCAGTGAATGTACTGATATTTGTATGAATGTTCGTACGAATGCTAGTTAAAAATTCCACTAGTGTATAACCAGCTTACCTCCACATCTCAACTGTCCTAGGAATGAGCAACGTGATGGCAGGAATGGTCCCAGCACCTGCTAGCCATACAAGGCTTGAATTTTGGCCAATTCCTGCTGAATTGGCTAAAATTTAAGCCATACAGTCATGGCCGAAATTGTTGGCACCCTTGATATTTCTCCAGGAAATCATGTATTTCTCACGAAACGTATTGCATTAACACATGTTTTGCTATACACATGTTTATTCCCTTTGTGTGTATTGGGACAAAACAAAAAAAGGGAGGAAAGAAAGCAAATTCGACATAATGTCACACAAACCTCCAAAAATGGGCTGGACAAAAGTATTGGCACCCTTTCACAACTGCGGATAAATAAGAATGTTACAAGCATGTGATGCTCCTGTAAACTCACCTGGGGCAAGTAACAGGTGTGGGCAATATAGAAATCACACCTGAAAGCAGATAAAAAGGAGAGACGTTCACTTAACCTTTGCATTGTGTGTCTGTCTGTGCCACACTAAGCATGGACAACAGAAAGAGGAGACGAGAACTGTCTGAGGACCTGAGAACCAAAATTGTGGCAAAATATCAACAATCTCAAGGTTACAAGTCCATCTCCAGAGAACTAGATTTGCCTTTGTCCACAGTGCGCAACATTATCAAGAAGTTTGCAACCCATGGCACTGTAGCTAATCTCCCTGGTCGTGGACGGATGAGGAAAATTGATGAAAGATTGCAACGCAGAATAGTCCGGATGGTGGATAAGCAGCCCCAAACATGTTCCAAAGACATTCAAGCTGTCCTGCAGGCTCAGGGAGCATCAGTGTCAGCGCGAACTATCCGTCGACATTTAAATGAAATGAAACGCTATGGCAGGAGACCCAGGAGGACCCCACTGCTGACACAGAGACATAAAAAAGCAAGACTACAGTTTGCCAAAATGTACTTGAGTAAGCCAAAAGCCTTCTGGGAAAACGTCTTGTGGACAGATGAGACCAAGATAGAGCTTTTCGGTAAAGCACATCATTCTACTGTTTACCGAAAACGGAATGAGGCCTACAAAGAACAAAACACAGTACCTACGGTAAAATATGGTGGAGGTTCAATGATGTTTTGGGGTTGTTTTGCTGCCTCTGGCACTGGGTGCCTTGACTGTGTGCAAGGCATCATGAAATCTGAGGATTACCAAAGGATTTTGGGTCGCACTGTAGGGCCCAGTGTCAGAAAGCTGGGTTTGCGTCCAAGATCCTGGGTCTTCCAGCAGGACAATGACCCCAAACATACGTCAAAAAGCACTCAGAAATGGATGGCAAAGAAGCGCTGGAGAGTTCTGAAGTGGCCAGCAATGAGCCCAGATCTAAATCCCATTGAACACCTGTGGAGAGATCTTAAAATTGCTGTTGGGAAAAGGTGTCCTTCCAATAAGAGAGACCTGGAGCTGTTTGCAAAGGAAGAGTGGTCCAAAATTCCGGGTGAGAGGTGTCAGAAGCTTATTGATGGTTATAGGAAGCGACTGATTTCAGTTATGTTTTCCAAAGGGTGTGCAACCAAATATTAAGTTAAGGGTGCCAATACTTTTGTCCAGCCCATTTTTGGGGTTTTGTGTGACATTATGTCATATTTGCTTTTCTGCCTCTGTTTTATATTTGTTCCAATACATACAAAGGGAATAAACATGTGTATAGCAAAACATGTGTTAATGCAATACCTTTTTTGTGTGAAATACTTGATTTTCAGGAAAAATATCAAGGGTGCCAACAATTTCGGCCATGACTGTAGGTGGCCCTGTCAGTACCTCGCTGGTTCAACAAACTTAAATTTGAAAATCAAAGGAGCTAGAAGCAAAATTCTTGGGCAATCAGATGTAGTCACCATTTTGGTATTCTGACTGCTGCAGGAGCCAGCTGTCAGAATACTATAACTGGCAGGTGAGATTCTTCCAATCACGCTGTTGCATGTGGATGGAGGTATCAAGGGAGACCTTGGGATTAATGAGAGAAATCTCCATGTGGGTGTGGCTAGACTTAGAATTGAAGCAAATCCCAGAGGGCCCTTGTGCACCTCTGCACAAATGGTATGTCTGGCCTATCTTAAGCTGGCCTAGACAGTTCTAAATTTGGCTGGTTGATCAACCTCAGTACAACCAGCCTGTTGTTTTTTTCACCCAATCACTACTGGTGGCTATAGCCACCAGCAGTGATAATTGTATTCTTCCGGTGGGGAAGGCTCCCTGTGCTCAACACCAGCAGAACACAATAGCTCTGCAGGAGGGATTCTCTGTGTTGATGGGTGAATTCAGCAATTTTCTTTCCTTCAGCTTGTGGCTTGGATAATAAATGGCCTGAGTTAGAGAGGTGTAGATTTGGTCTTTTTTTTGTTCCATGAGATTTTTATTAAAGCTTGATAATTGATGCAGAGCAATAAGAAACAGATACAGTTGAAACCTACAATTCTGGTCCAAGTGACGTTTCACAATGGAGCATATGCAATTGAGTGCATAATAGAAAGTTTCAAAATGCGTTTCCCAATGAGAGTAGCCTGGTAAACAGTAAACATCAAATACGTTAGCCTAAGCTAAGATACCAACGGACGATAATAAGTGTGAATGAGAGATGACAGGCTGCTCGGTCAACTAGGAGTAGATTTACTAAAACTGGAGCACTCAGAATCCGGTGCAGCTGTGCATGGCAGCCAATCAGCTTCCAACTTCAGCTTGTTCAATTAAGCTTTGGCAATAAAACCTGGAAGCTGACTGGTTTCTACACAGTGTTCCACCAGATTTTGCATGCTTCAGTTTTTGTAAATAAGCCCCTTAGACTCAAACTCATATAAAGAGAACTGTTAATCCAATGAAAGCCCCCAGTCCCCCCCCCCCAAAAAAAAGCAATGAAACACAAGGAAAAAAGAAACAAATGTAAATGCTCCGAACAGAGCCAGCAAATATGAGGATGAGAGTGTCTTCCACAAGATCTCGTAGGGACAATCACCTGGGACATGTAGAAAAAGTAGGGAAGGCTAAGCTTTTTATATCAACAGCCTTCAATGATAAAAATACAGTCTGCAGTACATTTGTAACTGTTTTTATGAGTTGACATGTTTCAGAAATGTCTAATCAGTACAAACAGAGATGAACAGAATGGAATACAAACATCCATAATCCTTACGTTCCCATTAATCTAGTTAGCGCTCCCTATGGTGCCCACACTGTTTTCAGCCAAGCATCCTGGTCTTGTGTATTTCCTTTTAGTGGACACAGCTTGCCTATTGAAATGTACAGTGCACAGGGAGTATATTAGTAAAAATGCATCACAATGCAGGATTTTGCAGCATTCATGTCATTCCATTCAACAGAGGGCCTGCAAGAGCCCTATGGAGATAACTCATTACTGATTCTTTAGAAATGCATGCTGTATATTACATTCAAACACAAATACACCATAAAATAATCATAACCCAATTAATTCATTTTTATTCATATTTATAATATTAATATGGACTGAGTAGAAACAGCAGAATATAAGGTCTTTGTTGTATTAGGGTGGTTTGCAGTTTGGCTGCAGCGTGGGTAGAGTGCAGTGTACCCGCGGTTGTCATGCGGGTTGCCCACACTTTCCCATAGACTTCTATTATGTCCCGTGTTTTTGGTGCGTTTCCTGAAAAAGCATCAAAGATGCAGCTTGAAAGACTTTCAGAAATTGCACCAAAAATGCGCAGTCTAATACAAGTCTATGGGAAAGCACTAGTAACCTGCATGAAAACTGCAGGTACACTGCTCTGCATCCATTCTGTGTCCAATCGTAACGTGGCAGTGTGAAACCCTTAATGTATAACCAGGAGCGGACTGACAACTCATGGGGCCCTGGGCAATAGGGAATCATGGGGCCCCTGTGTCCTCACCCACACTCAAAACCACACCCAAAAAAGCCTATGAAAGGTACTAGGGGCATCTCATGGGGCCCCCTACTGACCCTGGGCCCTCGGGCAGTGCCCTAGTGCCTGAATGGTCAGTCCGCCCCTGTGTATAACATAACCTCAATATTTATACACTTCACTATAGAAAGGTCACAGCTATCTTTTTTAACCAATTCAATACTGGGCATTTTCACCCCCTTCCTGCCCAGGCCAATTTTCAGCTTTCAGTGCTGTAGCACTTTGAATGACAATTGCGCTGACATTGTACTAATGGCACTGGGCAGGAAGGGGTTAATGTGAGGGATGATCAAAGGGTTAACTGTGTGCTGTGTATGTTTTACTAGGGGGTGGGGCGGGATGGGGGTGTATTCTTCACTGTAAGCATATTGATCGGGATGGCTGTAATGTGCACAGCCATCCCAAGCAGTGTGCTGGGACTGACAGGGAGGAAGATTGTTTGTAAACAAAACAATCTTCCTCCCCATCACATATGCTTGGGTAATTACCAACCGGGACCTGGTAATTGACATCCGCGGCCGCGAATGGCTGCGCGGGTAGGGCGCGCACGCATCTCGTGCGCGCCCCCTACCCGGAAATATATATACGTGATTTTGCACACAGGTGCCGCTCTGTAGCAGTATATCTGCTATAGGGCAGTCCTTAAGTGATTAATCATGATGACAATGGTCACCAGGACAGCGGGGACACAGACAAAGCTGCAAACTCCACACCACTCTATCCAAAACTACATAATAAATGTTGTAGCTTTGGCCACACAAACTGAATTTGGAGCATAAAAACTTTGATTTCAATAAATTCTTTAACAGTCACAAAGGTCATAAATTCTCTTTGTATGTACAAAATTACTTTAAAAATGCAGACATTAAAGAATATCATGTTCCTGATATGTGCCTACTGTACCATGTAATTGTATGAAAAAATATATTGTTCTCTATGTATTGCTTCCTTTTTGTGAAATCCCTGGTGTTCCTGCCAGTCCCTCTGTTTTTCTATTAAAAACTGACCACTCTAGGAGTGAGAGTGCCGTGTGGTCAATTTTTTTTTCAGCTGTGCTGGGAGCTAATCCAAGGATCAGGCTTGTGCTGACCCCCCCCCCCCCCACACACACACACACACACAGCCATTCACTTGGAAGACGAGTGTGCTGCTGTTTCTCCTCCCACAGCTCCTTATGCAGCTGAGAACACAGGGACTGTGATAACTTAATAAAAATGGAAAAATTGTACTTATAATGTTGTTTATATCTATACACAAATGTTTTGCCTTTCATTTCTATTTTACACTGAATCATTTTACAAGGTGAGGGTTCAAATATACTTTAACTTGTAAAAGTAGAAGTGATATTTGTGAGGCTTTTTTTTGTTCAAACAGCTAGTACCCGGCTTTAGATTTCATTACAGCATAGTTAGCACACTAGAGGAAGTTAGACGTCCTGTAGATTTCTGGCAGGATCAGCAGGTATTTTTGCACCTATCAAACAGACATAATAAAACACTTTTAACTGTATATTTAACAGACCAAAAAAGAGCAAATAATAGAAGCTTACAATTAGGGTTTACATATACTTTGAAGTGGAATTGATCCTAAAAAAGGCATTCAGAACCTTTCTATCATAAACCCCTCTCCCTGCCTGTCAGCTCAGTGTACATTGATGGCATTGCTGTGTGCCGTGTTGATGTGACTCCCGTGTGCATGCTCAGAAGTGATGTCATTATGGCCCGGCCAAAAAAGCGTCTGACGGTTTGGGACCTAGAAGGAAGACCAGGAGAAGATGTCAGCGGCCGTGCCCACCAGGATCGCTGACAGTGCAGTAAGTCTGCCATAATGTACTGATATGCTGTGCTTATTAACACTTTATACCTAAGACTAGCCATACATTGTTCACATTTCTTATTCAATTTCCTTTAAATTTACCTCCAATCATGAACTGCAAGGGCCTGCCTGATTTCATACAAATTGAAAGTGTTTAGGGATAACCTCATATTATATGGTTTTGGTAAATCGAAAGAAAAATTGTACAAGCAAATTGTACAATGTATGGCCAGTCTAACAGCTCCTGGGGCCCAATATAAAAAATTGGTGAAGGTTGAATTCCACTTTAAGGGGTTGCTATCCACTAACGTGCTAATGTGACTTGGAAACAGGCTGAGCTCCCTTCTATTTACACCAAACACTCATATAATCAGAGCTGCTCCAGCTCCAGCCTTCTCCTAGCAGCCAGTGTTAATGGAAGATGAAAGCAGCTTTGATAGAAGCATTTCTTATTCTGTTTAGTCAGCTCCAGCTTCCTTCTCTCTTATCAGATCTGTCTGGCCCAGCAGCCACACAGGGAGCTGTGAATGCCTATTCATTAACATGATGACCCTTTACCTCTCTTGGCTTTTGTTACACAGTCTATTGTCCACCTGTCCCTCTGTTACCTAGAATAGCAAACATAACCTCTACAGTCAGAAAGTCTGTGTTTGCCCCGTGAGATACCACCATGTCTGAAACCTATAGAGACATTTTCATCTGTTCCAGGAAAGGCTGGCCATAGACGGGCCGTTTATCAGCCGAATTGTTGGCCGATAAACAAAAAATCGGTTGTTGCTGCCATGGATGCTGCCACCAATGCTCACGAAAAACAGCCATTTTTTTGTGGATTTTCCAGCATGACGATAAAAAGAAACGAGAAGATCCGCGAAAAACGTCCAACGGCATTGCCCTACTAACGGTGTGAATATCGGCCAATTTTTTGTTCGGTTGAAAATTCGGCCGATAAACGACCTATGGCCTGCATAAGGCATGGTACAGCGTTGATGGACATTTGATTTTATTTAGTCCTCATGCACACTGGACGTTTTTACAGCTGCTGTTTTTGGCTTTTGATGTTTTTTTTTTTCTACAGCCAGTAAACCCCCCAGCATGTTATCCTATGTGTTCATATAGACACAGACTGTAATCAACGTTTTTTGGCTGGAAAAAAAACCCAGAACTGGTGGGTCTCTAGAGGAATTTTTTAGCTGTAAAAACACTCTTAACGCTGAAAAATGCGGCAAAACATGGTAAAACGTTGCAAACCCGCATTTTTTGACTTTTTTTTACCATAAAACATTTTTTTTTTGTAAAAAAAATTGCTCAAACATGCAAATTCAGGAAAACGCTGTTAATCGCAGCAAAATGCCGCTAATGTTCAAAAAATGCTAAAAAAAAACCCTTTTAACGTGACTTTACACAGCTAGCGTTACCAGCGTTATCAAAACGCCCCGTGTGCATGAGAGCTTACTAAGCAAATTTGCTAATTGACTTTGCAAGGGATTTTCTCTTAGCCAAAGCCGATCATACATGGATTGAAACTTGGCTGGATCAGCAGAGACCAGCTCAATCTACCGATGACCTTCTGTACAACCACCCTGTCGAGTTTCCACCGCTCAATCAGTGCTGCAGGCTATATCCAGTGGTGCTGACCAGTGTATTCTGACATCGGGGAAGTCTCCCCACTTTTAGAATACAATAGCTCAGCGAGGAGGATTCCCCCATCCACATCGAATATACAGAAGAGGGAATTGGGTCCGTTTTTTTCGTTCAACCCACTGGTTGAATGAAAAATGTGATTCGTCTGTGGGCTGTCTTAGTCAATGTGAAGATATGCAAGAATACCTAATCACAAGCAAAGAAACAAAAACCCAGTATATTTGTATGCACATGGTTAGATGATGGAAGTCAGCAGAACTTCACCTCATTCACAGCCTTTTTGCCTTTAGGAAATCAACCCCAATGGCATTGTCTCTTGTTAGTGATGGACTATTTTACCATCTTTATAAATCTTTATAAATCTTTACAATCCTGGCATTCAGTATTCTTCTTGTTTAAAGGATTACTCAGCCCATAGATGAGTCATTTCCTTCTGTTCAACCAGCAGGCTGAATGAAAAAAAATCACTAGATTCCCTCATCCACGCACTCAATGTGGATGGGTGAATCCTCCCTGTTGTGTCATTGTGTTAGAGATTCTGTGTATAGCCCTACAGAACAGACAGTGCATAGTCCCATACCTCCCAACTGTCCCTGATTTCAAGGGACTGTCCCAGATTTGGAACAAAGTCCCTCTGTCCCTCTTTCTTCCCTGTATATCCCTGATTTTGGTCTGATCTATATAGTTGTATATAAAATGCACTATTTACTTTTAAAACGTGCTAAACCTTTCATCCAGCTTCTAAATCAGCGGTCCTCCCCCCACTGACACCAACGATGGGGCACTATTCCTCCCCCCACTGACACCAACGATGGGGCACTATTCCTCCCCCCACTGACACCAACGATGGGGCACTATTCCTCCCCCCACTGACACCAACGATGGGGCACTATTCCTCCCCCCACTGACACCAACGATGGGGCACTATTCCTCCCGCCACTGACACCAACGATGGGGCACTATTCCTCCCCCCACTGACACCAACGATGGGGCACTATTCCTCCCCCCACTGACACCAACGATGGGGCACTATTCCTCCCCCCACTGACACCAACGATGGGGCACTATTCCTCCCCCCACTGACACCAACGATGGGGCACTATTCCTCCCCCCACTGACACCAACGATGTGGCACTATTCCTCCCCCCACTGACACCAACGATGGGGCACTATTCCTCCCCCCACTGACACCAACGATGGGGCACTATTCCTCCCCCCACTGACACCAACGATGGGGCACTATTCCTCCCCCCACTGACACCAACGATGGGGCAGTATTCCTCCCCCCACTGACACCAACGATGGGGCAGTATTCCTCCCCCCACTGACACCAACGATGGGGCACTATTCCTCCCCCCACTGACACCAACGATGGGGCACTATTCCTCCCCCCACTGACACCAACGATGGGGCAGTATTCCTCCCCCCACTGACACCAACGATGGGGCAGTATTCCTCCCCCCACTGACACCAACGATGGGGCACTATTCCTCCCCCCACTGACACCAACGATGGGGCACTATTCCTCCCGCCACTGACACCAACGATGGGGCACTATTCCTCCCCCCACTGACACCAACGATGGGGCACTATTCCTCCCCCCACTGACACCAACGATGGGGCACTATTCCTCCCCCCACTGACACCAACGATGGGGCACTATTCCTCCCCCCACTGACACCAACGATGGGGCACTATTCCTCCCCCCACTGACACCAACGATGTGGCACTATTCCTCCCCCCACTGACACCAACGATGGGGCACTATTCCTCCCCCCACTGACACCAACGATGGGGCACTATTCCTCCCCCCACTGACACCAACGATGGGGCACTATTCCTCCCCCCACTGACACCAACGATGGGGCAGTATTCCTCCCCCCACTGACACCAACGATGGGGCAGTATTCCTCCCCCCACTGACACCAACGATGGGGCACTATTCCTCCCCCCACTGACACCAACGATGGGGCACTATTCCTCCCCCCACTGACACCAACGATGGGGCAGTATTCCTCCCCCCACTGACACCAACGATGGGGCAGTATTCCTCCCCCCACTGACACCAACGATGGGGCACTATTCCTCCCCCCACTGACACCAACGATGGGGCACTATTCCTCCCCCCACTGACACCAACGATGGGGCACTATTCCTCCCCCCACTGACACCAACGATGGGGCACTATTTCCCCCTCCCCGACCCCAATGATGGGGCACTATTCTCCCCTCCACCACACTGACATCAATGATGGGGCACTATTCCTCCCACTGACACCAATGATAGGGCACTATTCCTCCCCCCACTGACACCAACGATGGGACACTATTTCCCCCCCCCCCTGACCCCAATGATGGGGCACTATTCTCCCCTCCACCACACTGACATCAATGATGGGGCACTATTCATCCCACTGACACCAATGATGTGGCACTATTCCTCCCACTGACACCAGTGATGGGGCACTACTCCCACTGACACCAGTGATGGGGCACTACTCCCCCCACTGACACCAGTGATGGGGCACTATTCCTCCCACTGACACCAATGATGGGGCACTACTCCCCCCACTGACACCAATGATGGGGCACTACTCCCCCCACTGACACCAATGATGGGGCACTATTCCTCCCACTGACACCAATGATGTGGCACTATTCCTCCCACTGACACCAGTGATGGGGCACTACTCCTCCCACTGACACCAGTGATGGGGCACTACTCCCCCCACTGACACCAGTGATGGGGCACTACTCCCCCCACTGACACCAATGATGGGGCACTACTCCCCCCACTGACACCAATGATGGGGCACTACTCCTCCCACTGACACCAATGATGGGGCACTACTCCTCCCACTGACACCAATGATGGGGCACTACTCCTCCCACTGACACCAATGATGGGGCACTATTCCTCCCACTGACACCAACGATGGGGCACTATTCCTCCCACTGACACCAACGATGGGGCACTATTCCTCCCACTGACACCAACGATGGGGCACTATTCCTCCCACTGACACCAACGATGGGGCACTATTCCTCCCACTGACACCAACGATGGGGCACTATTCCTCCCACTGATACCAACGATGGGGCACTATTCCTCCCACTGACACCAACGATGGGGCACTATTCCTCCCACTGACTCCAACGATGGGGCACTATTCCTCCCACTGACACCAACGATGGGGCACTATTCCTCCCACTGATACCAACGATGGGGCACTATTCCTCCCACTGACACCAACGATGGGGCACTATTCCTCCCACTGACACCAACGATGGGGTACTATTCCTCCCTCTGACACCAGTGATGGGGCACTATTCCTCCCACTGACACCAGTGATGGGGCACTATTCATCCCACTGACATCAGTGATGGGGCACTATTCCTCCCACTGATACCAACGATGGGGCACTATGCATCCCACTGACATCAGTGATGGGGCACTATTCCTCCCACTGACACCAGTGATGGGGCACTATTCATCCCACTGACATCAGTGATGGGGCACTATTCCTCCCACTGATACCAACGATGGGGCACTATTCCTCCCACTGATACCAATGATGGGGCACTATTCATCCCACTGATACCAATGATGGGGCACTATTCCTCCCCCTGATACCAATGATGGGACACTAGTCCTCCCACTGACACCAATGATGGGGCACTATTCCTCCCACTGATACCAACAATGGGGCACTATTCCTCCCACTGATACCAACGATGGGGCACTATTCCTCCCACTGATACCAACGATGGGGCACTATTCCTCCCACTGATACCAACAATGGGGCACTATTCATCCCACTGACATCAGTGATGGGGCACTACTCCTTCCACTGACACCAATGACATGGCACTACTCCTCCCACTGCAAAATTACAGTTATGAAGTAGCAATGAAAATAATTTTATGGTTGGGGGTCACCACAACATGAGGAACTGTATTAAGGGGTCGCGGCATTAGAAAGGTTGAGAACCACTGTTCTAAATTGTTGCATTTGTAAACTTCAAAAGCCAATATAAAGGAATAGTAGTAGTTAAAAAAAATACTTGTAGGTTTAGCTAATCTTTTTATGTACAATTCTCCTTTAAGGGGGTCTGACAAGAGGTGTATCCTATTCCATGTGGGATGTTGTCAGCCAGCCATAATTGTGTCCCCAAGAGAACATTGGTGAAAAGGTGTATGCTCTGCCTCCTCCCTTTTCTATTAGTATAAACATGCATATTCATGAAATCCAAGCATACATGTCTGTAGGAACATATTTTAAATAAAAAGGTATTTAAATGGATTTATTGTGTCCACACATAAGTGAGTAGGAGGCATAGCAGAACTGCTTGCATTATTATACTTAGAGTTGGGCTTGATGTTCGAGTCGAACATAAGTTTGACTGGAACATCGGCTGTGTTTGCTGTATAGAGCTCTTCGCCGAATGCATCAGACGGAATCCAGAGATCGGGGGAATCACCGCACCGGGACCAGACAGACGGGAAGTGAAGTGCTCGCTCTACATGGACGACGTGACGGTGTTCTGTGCCAACCAGCGCTCCATCGACCTGCGAGGACTTCGGCCAAGCTTCCGGGGCAAAGGTCAACTGCGGGAAGTCGGAAGTCATGCTCTTCGGAAAGTGGTTCCTGCCTTCTTCTGCATCCATGCCCTTTGGCATCAAGACAGACTTCATGAAAATTTTGGGAGTTTGGTTTGGTGCCGAGGGCGCAGCCCTGAAGTCTTGGGAGGAGAGACTGGCCAAGATGCGTCAAAAGTTTGGACTTTGGAGCCTCAGAGACCTCTCCATCAAAGGAAAGACACTGGTACTCCGCAGCGAGATTCTCCCTGTGTTGCAGTACCTCGCCCAGGCCTGGCCCCCACGGGTCAACACCTGTAAGGACATCACCAGGGCGGTGTTTCACTTCATCTGGGGCTCCAAGATGGACAGAGTGAAGCGGGCAGTCATGTTCAAGGAACCCCTCAAGGGCGGTAAGGGCGTGCCCGACATCGCCACCCAGCTGAGGGTGTTCTTTGCTTGCAACTGCATCCGCAGAACTTTGCCCAAACGGATTATGGACTCTGGCGGGAACGCAATGTCTCGCTTCTTCCTGTTGCCTCTCTGGAGGTCCCTGGGGTGGGACACTTGGGATAGTTCCATCCCCTACAACTGGGACACTCCTTGGTACTACTTGGATACCTTCAAGTTCATCAGGGAGCAAGGGCTGCAGGGAGTCAAGCCTGACTTGTGGAAGCCAAAGACTATCTACAAGCTCATCCTAGCCAGCGACATTTTGGAGTCGGTTCCAGGCCTGCCTTCAGACACCTGCAAGGTGGTCTGGAGGAATGTTTCTTCCAACATTCTCACCAACAGGCACAAAGACCTGGCATGGATGGCAATCCAAGGGGGGTTGCCTCTCAGGACATTTATGCATGCCAGGAACCTGAGCAGATACAGACACTGCCCCTTCTGCATCATCCACGAGGAAACGTCTCACCACGTTTTCTGGGAGTGCTCATTTGCTCAGGCCCTGTTGGGGGCCCTGGAACCTGAACTCAAGGACTTTGTACCACAGACAGCCATCACTCACTTTGGGGTGTTGAATGAACTATTCTGTGGGACTTTTTCTCTGGAGGACATTGACGGCGCCTGGCGGGTGCTGTGCTGTTTTAAGGACGCTTTATGGTGCGCCAGAAAGCGCCTCATCCACCAGCGGGAGAGGATGTCCATTGAGGACTGCCGCAGACTGATCCTCAGTCTGCTCAGAGACTATTCCTTGATGGACTTTAAGGAGGAAGAGGACGTCTGAAGATTTCCCCCTTCCCCCTACTCCCCCTTGCGTGTCTTTGTCTTTTCAATAAAGCTTCGGGCCTGTGTCCCCCCCCCCCCTCACCCCCCCCCCCACACACCCGATGCCTATTGTAGAATGTAAAATCCGGCTTTCGTTTTTCGTTTTCGTTTTATTGCATGACTTAGTAATGTGTATCAGGATGCTACGGTTTTTGGGGTAAGCGGCGTCATGCATGACATGTTGGTCTGGGGATTCATCCTCGGCACATCACGTCAGGCATCATACCGCTGAGCGAATGTATTTATTTCTGAATGTATTTATCGTATGCCTGGAACTGTATTGCAATGTGGTGCGCTGCGTCGCAGTATAGGGTGAGATGTACCCCGATTACATGTATCATGTTGTTTTTGATGCTTCTGTAATAAAAGTATCTTTTCAATCAAAAAATCGGCTGTGGGGCTGAGGACGCAAAAAGTCCGCAAACTCAGTGCCCCCTGGGGAAGACGCTCTCAGGGGTGTCACTAGTAACACTTGGGTGTGGGACCCCACGGTGTGAAGATGACACATGGCCACTGTTTTTTCACCTCTTTTTGCACAGCGCCCTAAGGACTAGGTTTTTTGGCTAAGTCCGGGCAATTTTTGCTACAGGCCTCAGGGCCTGGTCTGTGCACTATTTGGCACAGTACCACTTTTTTATTTTTCTTATTTATTATGCACTCCCACGTCTTGTCACTTTTTACTTTACTTATGTGTGTGTTTTTCACGGATGGAGGGTGTGGGTCCTCGGGCCTACCCTGAAGTCTAGGGGGAGGATGTGTGGCCTTTTGGTTCCTTCCTCCCCTGATCCCTAGGGGGTTTTCTCTTCGGGAGAACCCCTTGACCTAGTACTGGATGTCCGGCTTCGGCTGGGCATAAGGAACGGTGGTCCACCAGGCCTTTTGGCCAGGAGGACCAAATGGGAACCTTGTCCCTGTCAGGAGCTTCGTGCCCCGGGGGATCAGGGTAATGGTTCAACCCCTCCGGGGGTAGGACAAACACACCCCTTAGTGCACTTTTTCATGTGGTGTGCGCACTTGCACTTTTTTTGTGATCACTTACGGGTTTTTCGTTGTAGTTTGCACGTTTGCAGACTTAAAAAAAAAAAAAAAAAATCGGCTGTTCATTGCTTCTCGGCCTTTTGGCTAAGATCAAGTGTAGTATCTGTTCTTATCAGTGTCCAGTGGGGGTGCTACCGGCCATTCTGGCTGTTGTATAGTACCCTCACTGGTATGATGGGGGTCCGGAAAGCTGGACCGGAGGGACAGAAACCAGGGTTCGCCATGATTCGTTCTGGGGCCTTGGGAGTAATTCCTCTGGGAAAGCTGGAAAGACCCAGTACCTCCTGGTTTGGACGGATCTGCCTTGGTCTGGCCTGGGGCTGAGAACACAAAAAGTCCGCAAACTCAGTGCCCCCTGGGGAAGACGCTCTCAGGGGTGTCACTAGTAACACTTGGGTGTGGGACCCCACGGTGTGAAGATGACACATGGCCACTGTTTTTCACTTCTTTTTGCACAGCGCCCTAAGGACCAGGTCTTTTGGCTAAGTCCAGGGCAATTTTTGCTACGGGCCTCAGGGCCTGGTCTGTGCACAATTCGGCACGGTACCACTTTTTTATTTTTTATTTTCTATTCTATTTATTTATTATGCACTCCCACGTTTTGTCACTTTTTACTTTACTTATGTGTGTGTTTTTCCACGGATGGAGGGTGTGGGTCCTCGGGCCTACCCTGAAGTCTAGGGGGAGGATGTGTGGCCTTTGGGTTCCTTCCTCCCCTGATCCCTAGGGGGTTTTCTCTCCGGGAGAACCCCCTGACCTAGTACTGGATGTTCGGCTGGACATAAGGAACGGTGGTCCACCAGGCCTTTTGGCCAGGAGGACCAAATGGGAACCTTGTCCCTGTCAGGAGCTTCGTGCCCCGGGGGATCAGGGTAACGGTTCAACCCCTTCGGGGGTAGGACAAGCACACCCCTAAGTGCACTTTTTCGTGTGGTGTTCGCACTTGCACTTTTTTTGTGATCACTTACGGGTTTTTCGTTGTAGTTTGCACGTTTGCGGACTTAAAAAAAAATAAAAAAATCGGCTGTTCATGTGTTCGGCGAACACACAAGCGGTAAGGGTGTTCAGTGGGTGGTTCACCTGCCACACCCCACAATGTATTGTGCCTTGACAGTGCAATGTGATTGGCCAAAGCAATGTACCTCACCACAGGTCAGGTGCAATGCTTTGGCCAATCACAGCCAATGATGACATCACGGGCCACCCAGTGATGTCAACTGGGTGACCCCGCCCCTTGTGATGTCATCTGTGAGGACATTTTTTAAAATTTAGTTTTTAATAAAGGACTTGTCAAAGACTGTCTTCTGTCCTTTTTTACACTACACTTTTTTTTAGCAGTACCATGTACCTATACTCATTCACATGGGGGGCAGGATCTGGGGTCCCCCTTACTAAAAGGGTCTTCCAGATTCCAATAAGCCCCCCACCCGCAGACCCCACAACTACTGGCCATGGTTGGGGGAAGAGGCCCATCAACATGGGGACAAGGTGCTCTGGGGGGGAGGAACCCCACTGCCTCAAAGCATCACCCCATGTTGAGGGCATGTGGCCTAGTATAGTTCCCTCCCTCTTTCCTGACCTGCCGGGCTGCATGCTTGGATAAGGCTCTGGTATGGATTTTGTGGGATACCTACATGCAATTTTTAAAAAAATGTTGGCATGGGGGTTCCCCTCAAAATCCACACTAGACCTGAAGGGCTTGGTATGTATGGGGGGGCACCCCACACCATTTTTGCTTTTTATTTTTGAATTGCTGGCAATTCTTTTTACATTCAAGAATGTTTTCACTACTAAAATACCCCATGACTTAATATAACTCATGTGGTATTTTAGTAGCTGTGTGGTATCTTACTACATACTCGGATGCGGTAAGATAACGCATACTGAATTATCCCGGTTCGAAGTCCGCAGTCGAACTTTTGTAAGGTGCAAATGTTCAACTGCAACAGGGGGGTGTTCGTCCCATCACTAATTATACTGTAGTCTGGTTGTATTTAATATGCTTCTTATCAATAAATAATGGGTTGTATAATGATAACATTTGTCAAATGGATTGAGAAATTCTCTTACTGTACATTTGCATCTATCAGTCTGCCAATCAAATCATTGCATATCAGATCTCAATCAGCTGCAGGACCATCATTAGAGAAGATCTAAGATATCCTAATCTGCAGTATTAATTGACTTCTCTATGCCTGTATGGGTATCTTTAATTAGAAAAACAGAGCAAAACAATTGCACAAGACTTAGACCTTCCACAGCATTAAGTCAATTTATGTTTAATGAATAGGATGGATGGCTTCAGGCACATACGATACAACTCCAGCTGTGGCAATAGACAGAGCTCATGTTTCCATGTCACAGTCCCATGATGGATCTCCAGTAAACAGCTCTGCTTACATGTTTATGCAATTATTTGTTAACACTAAACTACAAGTGCTAAATCAAAAATCTATAGTAGATGTATTAAAGGCAATAAAGCTATGTGGTCTTACTTAAAAAGGCAAGACAAAGAACAATCAATGAAAGTTATCAAATTGCAGTGAGACTAACAGAACTGTTTAAACACTGCCCAGGGAAAATAAACTTAGGGAGGTGCAGACTTCTCAGAGTTTTACTAATAAACCCAATTTCCTTTTTATTTAGGCCAGCAAGACAGACACAATTAATGAAGAACAATTTCACTCTTTATGATTCTTTCTCTTCACAATGGAAATACTCAAAGCCAACATCTGTGGAAGGGTGGACAAACATTACTGTATATATAAAGTTATGGGAATAAACAATATGGCAGCATCTGACAAAATGTTTTGCAGCTTTAATCAAGACTTAATTTTACTGGATATACCATAACACAGAGACAATAAAAAATTTACATTTTTATAGTAATATTTTTATTGTAATTCTAGCCCACTGAGACAGCCCTCTCCAATGCTCCCTCTGTATCCCCAGTCTGTACATCAAGATACAGTATAGCTGGCCATACAGTAGTGGAACTTTTTAATTTGTTGGAATTTTTTTATTTTAAAGTGGAACTTTACTTATAACAGCTTGATAAAAAATAATGTTATTTAGCAAGGAACATGCATTTCACATTAGTAATTATGCTACCAAAATTAGCGTGTACTGCAAATTGCCTCCAGCATTGTTCCTGTTTCTTCTTGTCGGAGGCTGCCATTTTTTTAAACCCAGAGCCTCTGAGCAGCAGTAAATGTTTAGGTTGTCAGTGGATCAGCTTCTACATTTTGGATACAGTAGAGAATAAATAGAGATCAACTAAGTATGTGTAGAGTAGGGTGAGACAATGTACAGTTGTGTTCAAAATAATAGCAGTGTGTTGAAAAAAGTGAATAAAGCTCAAAATCCTAATAGCTTTTATTTCCATACACACAAATACATTGGGAACACTACACATTCTATTCCAAATCAAAACATGAAGAAAAATATATCAAATTTGTGTTGTTCCCCTAAAAGAAAAAAGAAGAAAAGTGAATATTAGACTATTCAAAAAAATAGCAGTGTTTGTATTCTTCTTTACAAACTCAAACATTCACTATATAAACTGAAAAATGTTTGAAGATTTTGCTTTCCTTTGAATCACTTAATTAATATTTAGTTGTATAAGCACTGTTTCTGAGAACTGCTGTACATCTGTGTTGCATGGAGTCACCCAACTTCTGGCACCTGTGAACAGGTATTCCAGCCCAGGATGATTGGACTACATTCCACAGTTCTTCTCTATTTCTTGGTTTTGCCTCAGAAACTGCATTTTTGATGTCACCCCACAAGTTTTCTATTGGATTAAGATCCGGGGATTGGGCTGTCCACTCCATAACGTCAATCTTCCATGTCTTTCAGGTTTTGGTTGCCATTTTAAAGCATTTGAGATCATTTTAGCTGAGCAGCCTATCATTTTATGCACTTCTTTATATGTTTTCCCCTCTCCAATCAACTTTTTTTAATCAAGGTACGCTGTTCTTCTGAACAATGTCTGGAACAACCCATTTTCCTCAGAATTTCAGAAATGCACTGAGACCAGCATGTACAACATTTGCTGCCTTCCTTCCTTTTTCTTATTGTTGGTAGAGTTAAACAATAAGAAAATGGAATGAACCTTCTTAAAGTGGAACTTTAGGAAAAAAATTAAGTCCTGCTAGATCACTTCAGGCTGGTCCCTTTTTGCAGGTATAGAACTAATTTTTGACCACAGTGATGAGAAAATTCAAATGAACAGGATGGTAATTTTCTCTCAAACATATTTCAGGCAGTGTATATGGTTTTCGTTCAGGATAGTCCACTCATAACAAAATCAAATGCACCATGATTAGGCTGGAGTTTAGCATTTGTTTTGTTCTTGTTAGAGTAGGGAAGGGTTACAACGTCTGTGGAGTTTTTATTGCTGGAAATTTAATCATACTTCCTGTTTATTTGAAAGGTGTCAGACAGGACAAGAAATGAAAGAAAATCTTGCCAACGGGGCAAAGAAAGCAATACAAATATTTATTTTTTTTAGCAGAAAATAGGCCTGTCTGGAGGTGTAACACAATCCTTATGGAAAGCAATTTCAATATCTCTGGATACTATTTTTTCCCCTCTCCTAATCCTTCTTTTTCTTTATAAAATATTTTGTTTTGTTTCCCCTTCTTTCATGTTTTCTTTTTATTGTTTGATTATACAGTGCTGTGGAAAAGTATTTGCCCCCTTCCTGATTTTTTTTTTTGCATAACTGTCACACTTAAATTATTCAGATCATTAACCTCCCTGGTGGTATTCCCGAGTGTAGCTTGAGGTTAACTTTCAGTACCAAAAGCGGTAACCCCGAACTACACTCGGGATTACCCTGCAGCGTTGCTCAGGGATCTCTCCAGCATTTACCTTGTCCTTTGCTCCCGCGATGTCCCCCCTGCAGCGTCCCTGGCCATCTCCTTCGGCCGATGCTGGCATCCGTCTTCCAGGTTCCGTTCCCTGTGAGCGTCGGGACGTATGGGACGTACGGGGGATGGACCCGGCGGGAAATTCAAAAATTTTAAAATGTGACATTTGCTCAATGCACTAAAATCACATAGTATAACACTACTGTATCAAAGCATTTATTTATTTATTACAGGTACTTATATAGCGCCGTTAATTTACGCAGAGCTTTAGATATATATTGTACATTCATATCAGTCCCTAACCCTCAAGGGGTGTACAATCTAAGGTCCCCAACTTACATTCATACACACACATACTAGGGCCAATTTAGATAGGAGCCATATAACCTACCAGCATGTCTTTGGATTGTGGGAGGAAACCAGAGTACCCAGAGGAAACCCACGCAGGCACAGGGAGAATATGCAAACTCCAGGCAGGTGGTGCCATGGTTGGGATTCAAACCAACGACTCTAGTACTGCCAGGTGGAAGTGCTAACCATTTAGCCACTGCGCTGCCCGCATTTCACATATATTTTGTCCCTAGTGCTTTGTCCTGTGCCTTGCCTGCATTTTTACTGTTCTTTCTGCCTGGAAACTGAGAAAAGTCCATGGCGTCCAAAAAGCGTCCCTTTATGTCAAAAGCGGTTTTAGACCAGCTAGAGAACAGCGATAGTAAATTAGAACCACTTGCACAACTGAGTGATAATGATTCGTGGGGAAATTCGTCATCAGACACTGAAAACGACTTTACGACTAAGCTCAGTGATGTGCGAACTTGGCGCTCTAGTTCAAATTTCAGTGTTTTTCGTTTTATTACATTATTGAATTACATTTATTATTATATTATTATTTTTTTATGATTATTTATTATATTATAATTTATGAATTCGTGTTTCAAATTTTATCCTACCCGGGATGTTTACTAGACTCTTGTTCGGACAGATTTCAGTGACTTATTCCTAAGAATTACAGGCCTACAATAAAAAAACAACATATTTCCATGCAAAGAAATTTACCGCTTTGAGCACAGAAATAATACATAATCAGACCACTAGGGAGGTTAAACAAAGTTTAGTATTACACAAAGATAACCCAAGTAAATAAAAAATGCAGTCTTTAAATAATAATTTAATTTATTAAAGTAAAAAAGCTGTTCAAACCTGCCTGGCCCTATGTGAAAAAGTAATTGCCCATCCCTTGCTAAATCATAAATTAACTTTTTGGAATGCTGAGTTAATTTTCACTTGCAACACCCAGGTTGGATTATTGCCAGACCTGAAGCTGTCTGACAAAGTGAAGAACGTTTAAAGATCTCAAAAAGCAACACATTATGCCACGATCTAAAGAATATCAAGAACAGATAAGAAACAAAGTAATTGACATGTATCAGTCTGGAAAGAGTTACAAAGCCATTTCTAAGGCTCTGGGACTCCAGCAAACCATGGTGAAAGCAATTATCCATAAATGGAGAAAACTTGGAACAGTGGTGAACCTTCTCAGGAGTGCCAAAATTACTCTAAGAACAGAATGACTCATCCTGGAAGTCACAAAAGAACCTAGAACAACATCTAAAGAACTGCAGGCCTCACTTGCCTCAGTTAAGGTCAGTGTTCATGATTCAACAATAAGGAAGAGACTGGGCAAAAATTGCATCCATGGGAGAGTTCCAATGCGAACGCCACTGCTGACCAAAAACAACACAAAGCCTTGTCTCACATTTGTCCAAAAAGATCTTAATTATCCCCAAGATTTTTGGGCAAATAGTCTGTGAACTGATGAGACAAAAGTTTAAGTTTTTGTAAGGTGTTTGTTCTGTTACATCCGGCGTAAAACTAACACAGCATTTCATAAAAAGAAGATCAAACCAACAGTCAAACATGGTGGTGGTAGTGTGATGGTCTGGGGCTGCTTTGCAGCTTCAGGACACAGACAACTTGTTATAATTGATGGAACCATGAATTCTGCGCGCTCTACCAGAAAATCCTGAAGGAGAATGTCCAGCCATCAGTTTGTTACTGCAAGCTTAAGCGCACTTGGGTTATGCAGCAGGACAATGATCCGAAACAAATAGGGTTTTAGAGTGGCCTAGTCAATGTCTAGACCTGAATCCAAATGAGATGCTGTGGAATGACCTTAAACAGGCTGTATATGCTCTAAAACCCTTCATGTGGCTGAATTAAAACAATTCTGCAAAGAAGAGTGGGCCAAAGTTCTTCCACATAGCAGGTTTGGACAGCATTTTTCCCTTAATAAAATAAATCATAATTTAAAAACTAAATGTTTTATTTACTTGGGTTATATTTGTGCAATATTAAAATGTGTTTGATGATCTGAATCATTTAAATGTGACAAATATGTAAAAAAAAAAATCCAGAAAGGGGGCAAATACTTTTTCACAACACTTTATTTCCTTGTTACATCTAGTGATCAGCCGAATTGTGTTTATCGTATTATTTGGTTGTTCTTAACATTTTTTTGGAAGTTGATATCATTATGTGCAGTATACCTCTGTAAAGGTGACCATAGATATTAAGACTCCAATGAAGAAAAAAGTATACAATTTGATGTGAGTTCATACAAAGTAGTGAGAGAACAAAAAACATTTGAATAGCTCACTGGCTCAGGTTAGGCACACAACAGACAAGGTGGGTATCCCAGCAGGTTAACAGAAAAAAACATGCAAAAAAGGAAGAACACCAAAATCAAAGGATAAAAGAATCCAAATTCATTAAATAATCTGGGCTAAAAAAATCCAAAGCGTTTTGAGGGTCAGAAAAAAAACTCTTTTATCAGGGCTTCAGTTAAAATAAGAACCTTCAATGGACTCAAAATAGAGATTTCCCTTATGAATCTGTGTTGAGAAGATAGTTTCTGGAACAAGAGAGTTACTTGCCAGCAGTATCTGCGTGAGTAATCAAGATAAGCAGGAGTTATTTCTGACCCCCAAAACGCATTGGCTGTTTTTTAGTACAAATTAATAAATTAATTTGGACTCTTTTATTCTTTGGTCTGTCACTCCTTCCATTTGTGAATTATTTTTTTCTGACGTGGATATTAAGACCTACTTCACAACTGTCTAGTCCAGTGCAGTGCCTTGCCACACACACACACACTAATAATCAATATTTGAGCATCAACATGCATGTGCATTAAAGCAGCCTACTCATTTACAAGGGACTGCCAGTACGGAGAAACTGACCAATAAAAACCTGCATCTTTATGTTTAATGCAGCACACCAGAATGCATGGCTTATTTGTCATTCAGCAACTACTGTACCTGTGCACTGTGGCCCCATTTAGGTAACTAACATGTATTAAAAATTATAATTTTAGCACGCCGTTATCTCATCTGCACATCTAACTGCCTTTGAGCGTCTATATCCAGATTGTCCAATAATATTGGTTCTATCCCCATCTGTTTTCTTTGTACTGAAAATTAAAAAGCGATTTATGTAAGTGTTCATTGATTCATATGTTATGTAGAGGATTAAATTTTTTTCATTTTTCTATCAGGCGCATAGAGCTGTGAAGTCACAGTTATGTGGTCATATAAATCTCACGGCAGAAATGTCAATCTTGCAAGCCCCTTTGGCAGGCTAGCAGAAAGTTTAAACATTTCTGGACTGTCTGGATAATTTATTTTTACCTTAGGGGATGTTGTTTTTGAAATAGTATTCCTGTAAGACTGCTGTTGTACTGTATTTTACAGTGAAAATAAAAAAAGTACAACTAACACTGTTAAGAAAAAAAAGTTGCCTATACTGTATATAGCAGGCATAATAAGATGCTGCTTTTACCTTTACCATGCGCTTCTGCCCTACTGATTCACTGTTCATGCCCCCTGCAACAACACAGATTTCTGGGTATGAGGCATTCGTGTAAATACCAACATGTAGAAAAAAAAAATAAATATATATATATATATATATATATATATATATATATATATACAGTATATATGCAGTGCTCAGCATAAATGAGTACACCCCTTTTGAAAAGTAAGATTTCAATCAATATCTCAGTGAATACAAGAACAATTTCCAAAATGTTGACAAAACTGAGTTTTATAGAACATTTGTTTAGCTCATTACATGAAAGTAAGGTTAATAATATAACTTAGATTGCATAATCTTCAGTTTTACTCAAATTAGTTGATGCAAAAATGAATACACCCCACAACAAAAACTACTACATCTAGTATTTTGTATGACCTCCATGATTTGTAAGGACAGCACCAAGTCTTCTAGGCATGGAATGAACAAGCTGGCGACATATTGCAACATCTCTCTTTTTCCATTCTTCAAGAATGGCCTCTTTTAGAGCCTGGATGCTGGATGGAGAGTGATGCTCAACTGGTCTCTTCCGAATTCCCCATAGGTGTTCGACTGGGTTCAGATCAGGAGACATACTTGCCCACTGAATAACTTTCCCTCTGTGGCCTTAGATGTCTATTTTGGATTATTGTCATATTGGAAAAGTGCATGACGACCAAGGGCATAGAGTAATGGTAGTACCTTTCTTTCAATATAGAGCAGTACATCTGTGAATTCATGATACCATCAATGAAATTCAGCTCCCCGACACCAGCAGCACTCATGCAGCCCCCATGGAAGGACACTGCCCCCACCATGTTTCACAGTAAGTACCATGCATTTTCTTTGCACTCCTCACCTTTGCAATGCCATACAGTCTCAAAGCCATTAGTTCTAAAAACATTTATCTTGGTCTCATCACTCCAGAGTAGAGTCCCAGTAGTCTTCTTTTTCAGCATGGGCCCTGGCAAATCCTAGGTGGGCTTTTTTGTGCATGGGCTTTAGGAGAGGTTTCCTTCGTGGATGACACCTATGCATGTCAAACTCTGAAATGTACACTGGAATGTTGTCACGGGAAACAATCACCCCAGTTTGGCTTTCTACTTCTTTAGCTAACTGCAGTGAACTTACATGGTGATTTTCTTCAACTCTTCTCATCAGAAGATGCTCCTGTCGGGGTGTTGACTCCCGTGGACAGCCTGGACGTCTCTGTGAGATGGTTGCAGTTCCATCTTTGTTACATTGTTATATCACTTTTGCTACAGTATTCTGAATGATAAGTAAAGCTTTGATGATCTTCTTGTAGCCTTCAACTTTCTTGTGTAAAGAAATTATTTTCTTTCTCAGGCCTTGTGACATTTCTCTTCCATGTGATGCCATTGCTAACAGCATAAAATGGGAAGGGTTTTTTTTTTGTTACGTAACACCCTTTTAAATTGTCTGCTGCACACCTGTTTAATGAATAACTAAACTGATCTGTAGTAGAACTCTTGTTAAGTAGGATTTTTTGTCTAAAATTTAGCTTTGCTGCTAAGACTTTTTCTGGGGTGTATTCATTTTTGCAATATAGTCTTGAATGAATTTGTTAGGAAAAATACTTTATTGTGTGCGCAAATTAACAAATCTTGTTTGCAGTCAATGGCCCGCATTTGTGGGAGTATTTTGTAGTATAGTGTCCCATAGAAAATGTTGATTCTGAAAGGAAAGTAAAGGTTTTCTGATAAATCTATTGTGGTGTACTCATTTATGCTGAGCACTGTATATATATATATATATATTTATTGATGTCCTACTGAAATAATCTAGCAATTTGTGGCTGTAACCTTAAAAATTCAGCACAGGAAAAAACTGGGACATGCAAAAAGCTGGGCCCAGATTAGCCAGGGTTGACTGTATAAAAAAAATTAAAATGCATTACACTCACCAAAACTACTGATTACTTGTACACAAAATCCATCCTCTTTTCTTTCCTGAAAAAGAGTTCAAATGAAAATGCTGACATGATTGTACACCTGCCAGATGAGTCTGGTGTCACCAACTCAAAATCTGATTTGTAAAAGCAACAGATTCATTGCCATTTAAGCTACAAGAGCCAGCACTGTTGATTCTGAAGGCCTCAAGGAAGATTTCTTTGACCCTGACAACCCATGATGGCTATCATGGCTGAAATATGATTGGTTAAAAGCTTTAACATAAACAAACACTATTTGAAGCAGGGAAATCAAGATTAAAGCGTGCCATACACAGATCGAATTCTGAATGAATTTTCTTTCAAAAACCCTTTCTAAGAAATTTCTTCGAATTTCGCACCATTAGTGGGTCACAGAAACGGCGATTTTCGTGTGACCATCGAATTTGAGTGATCAAGCATGTTAGAAATTTTTTTAAAAACAAACACATTTCGAATCAGTGATGGGAGAATTGTGCAAGAAATATAAATCTGTGATCTGGAAAGAAATGAAAATTCTTTAGTGTAGCAACATGAGGAGAAATTGAAGGCTTGTTTGTTTGAATTTTGAAATCAATGGTGGCGCCATCAGATTACAAAACGTACAAAATTTCCAATTTTCTAAAGAATATTTGTTCGGAATTCGACCCATGTATAACCTGCATTACATTTCTCGCATGATTCTCCCATCACTAATTAGAAATGTGTTCGTTTTTAAAAAAATTTCCAACATGCCCACTCGCTCAAATTCGATGGGTACTTGAAAATCGTCCGATGCTGTGGCCCACTAATGGTGCAAAATTCGAAAGAAAATTCTTAGAAAAGATTTTCGAAATAAAATTCTTTCAGAATTCAACCCATGTATGGCTTTATGCAGGCCATACATGGGTGGAATTCCAAATTAATTTCTTTAGAAAATCTGAAATTTCGTGCATTTTGTAACGAGATTGATTTTGAAATTCGACCAACCAAGCCTTCAATTTCACTTCAAAAGGGTTTTCGTGGTCAAGAATTTTCTTTTCTTTCCAGGTCACGGCTTATGCAGGCCATACATGGGTCGAATTCCGAACAAATTTTCTTTAGAAAATTGGCAATTTCCTGCGTTTTATAATCCGATGGTGCCACCATTGATTTCGAAAATTAAACAACCAAGCCTTCAATTTCACCTCATGTGGTTACAGAAAAGAATTTTCATGGCCAAGAATTTTCTTTTCTTTCCAGGTCACAGCTCATGCTCATTTCTTTTTCACTTATATTTCTCGCACGATTCTCCCATCATTGATTCGAAATTTTGTTCATTTTCAAACAATTTCCGACATGCCCGATCACTCAAATTCGATGGTCACACAAAAATTGGCCGTTTCTGTGACCCACCAATGGTGCGAAATTCAAACGAAAGTTATTTTGGAATTCGACCCATGTATGGCCGGCTTTAACTATGACATGAAGAGATTATGCTACTGGGAATAACTCATTCATGGAAACAAATATATTAAAACATAATACAATGATTCTGATAGTTTAGGCAGTGTTTAGGCCAAAAGAGACGGCCCATCACTGACTTAACATACTCCCTTTTAGCCAGTAAGTACAGATTTAGGCTTCTTCCCACACTCTCTCTTTGGTATACAGCCTGCTGTTTACAGGGCTCAAAGGGTCAAGCTCACATTTTCAGACACAAGTAAAATAGGGCGGCAGCTCATTCCTTATGAGATGGCTTAGTCTAAAGTTTCAATCAGACAAATAAAGCCTCAAAGCAGACAGCGTCTAGTGCGATGTCTGTTGAACTAAAGCTGGCTATAGATGGAGTGATTTTCTTTCCTGCAACCATGGGTTTCAGAAAAGAAAATAGCTCAATTCTCCCATCAAGACAGTCAGTTTTGATGGGCCAATCCATTCCGTGGAGCCATTGTGTTCTCCAGTCAAGAGGGCAGGAGGAGAGCCGTCCCCTCTGGGAGGATACAGTGATTACTGCTAGTGGCTATTGTAATAGTGGCGATAAAAATCCAACATCCCAGTTGCACCCAAGTTGATTGATCAATTGACTCATAAAGTGACACAGCGCAAATAATAATAATAATTGTGAGAAAAATATATAAGTCCAACAAACAAAGTCCCAAATTACAGTCCAATGTCCCCACAAAATTGTCGTCTTATGTGGAAACATCCAGGAAGGAAATAAGAAATCGTTAAAGGGGGAGATAACATCTGAGAATACCATACTCCACCTCCAAGCCTGTTTTTTTGTTTCTCAAAGCAATATCAGCTTGAGAATTCACAGTATTTGGTGAGTGTGGAATAAATGATTTTTTCACTGATGATGTGAGCACGCTGGAAAATTTATGAAGATTGTGTTAAAGTTATATTTTTTGTCACAATTTTTTGAGGACATTTTTTTATTTTTATTATTTTTTGCGCTATGTCACTTTATGAGTTTATTTTAATGTTTAGTGATTTTTTGAACAGCAACATTTACTTTGATTTATTGTTTATTTCTTTGCCGCAAGGTTTTTTCATTTATTGATTGATCAATTGACTTGGGTACATTCAGCCTGCCCATAAATGCTTCAAAACTCAGCTGGTCCCTGCTGAACAGGCCGAGATTTGAATTGTCTATAGCTGGCTTAACCCATTTACCTTCTTCAGTGATTATTCCCTTGCTAGCTGGCCCAACAAGCTATCACTTCATTACTGCTTCCTTTGTAATGAATCAGATACTGCAGCATTCCAGATCAGTAAGGGTACAGTGTTATATGGGGAAATATTAGCATAAGAATCATTCAACTAACATCAGCCATAATTAATCCTTTTTTCAAGTATTAAATGTTTATTTGTGAAACATAAATAGTATAAATAAATGTTTAGAAACAAAAAAATACAAAGTAAGATTAATTACAAATCATTATAGTTTTGTGAATGGCAGTACGGTTATAACAATCCAGTATACATGTGTAATGAAAAAATGAAATATACAAAATAACAATGATAAAGAATATTACAACAATATAAATAATCAGCTAGTGAAAGGAAATTAAAATAAAAAGAGAGAGCAAAGAAAGAGAGGACAGATTGGGATAAAGGGGGAATGGAGAGAGAAAAACAATAAAGAAATAAGAAAAAATTATTATAATGAAATTCATTCTTGTATAAAAAGAAGCTTTACAATGATTATATTATTTAAATTGTAAATGCAATTAAATACATTATGCATAATCACAAGTCAAGAATGGGGTAAAAGTCTCTTCTGGTAATTTTTTACAATACAATCAGTCAGTGTATTAACTCCTATAGTTGAATGTCAAAAGGGTCCCCATCCATTCATAATCATGACATTATGTTTAGGAGATTTATTCCCACAAAATACTCTTTTCAATTAACTTCTGAGATTGATGATCTGTTTTCTTTAATTCATTTAAAAAAAGATGATTTTTTTGCTTTTAATGAGAGTATAATGAACTTATGTATTCTGAGAAAATAAAATATCAGGAGTTATTGCATGTCAAGCTTAAATGGGAATTAGAAGATTTAGGATTTTATTTGATTGACTTCTCAAATAGATTTTCCAGGTAGTGAATGACCTAATTCTAGACCATGCATATTTCTTCACACATCACATAGGATAAACAGGACTTGGCTTGTCTACATGAAGGTGCTTGCTGAAAAAAGAAGGGTCTACATGGATACTAAAAGCAGTGACCACGGAGTACATACAGTATGTGAAATACGTTTATTTTAATATAGTGATATTTTTTGTGTATCTAAAGGTGAATTTTATTTTATTGTTTGTCTATTCGAACAAGCCATAATTAAATGCCTTATACCATCATTAGCGGTCAGGTGTTCCCTTTCAGGTTTCTGGTGCTTGAAGGAAATATCTAATTGGTTGTCTTCTTTCTTTTAATTTTCTAATTATTATTATCATTTTATTATATCAAGGAAATATCTAATTGGTTGTTTTCTTCTTTCTTTTAATTTTCTAATTATTATCATTATATCTAATTTCTTAATAATATAAGGCACTGTAAAAAAAGGGAAACAAATTTGTAAATATAATGAATATTTTTGTAACACTGTAAAGCAGCCTATACATGAAGCAAATTTGTTTCCTGCAGTCACAGGTTGCTATAAAGAAATTGACTAGATTCCCCCATCAATGCAGACAATGGTGACAGAGAAATCCCCCTTGCCAAGCCATTGCATTCTCCCAGCGGGGAAAGGGGGGTTAAGCCATCCCCACTGAGAGAAGATAATGATTATTGCTAGCAGCTACAGTAGCCGCTAGTGATAATCACATGTAGTTCCGGCAGGCTGGTTGTACACAAGTTGATTGACCAATCATACCTGGTTTGAATCTCATCCGGTTCCTGCTAAAACGGCCATCATTTGAACCGTCTATAGCCAGCTTAACTAGTGGTAACAGTAAGATGGGCAGCTAGCTGGGGCCTCGGATTTTAGGGAGGCCCTTGAGGTTGCTAAAAAGTTCTGCACTTCAGTGTTCTCCGTGGCAATTAAATTTCAGCATTGCAAGTCCTTTGACTCTTTAGGATAATCCTTAGGTTTCCTTTAAAGAAGCCTGACAAAGAAGCGTCCTTCCACCCTTAGAGGTTAGCGCATGCTCTGAAATGCGTCGCTATGCATGCTGGTCCTTGACGTCATCACGCTAACACCGACGTCGCGCCTCAACATGCGTTCCGGACGCCATCTTTAGGAGACTCCACATGCCGACCAGCTTTTTCTCCTGCTACCATGATTCCCTGAGCACAGACGAGGCTGTCATAGCCGGTGTCAGGAATGGACTTGCCAATAATGGTGGGACTCACCTGCCTTGTGGGCTGCAGTACCAGGGCTGGCCAGCGGGTGCTCTCAGCAATCAGAGACTCACCCCTGCAGTCAGCCAAACACCTGAAGCTGATTGCAGGGGTTGTATTTAAGGAATGGCCAGACTCACAGTCAGGGCCTTGGTGTCTGTTTTTCCATGGGCCCCTGTATCTTGTATCCTGTGTTCCTGTTCCTGCCTGACTTGTTGCTGACCCTGCCTGATCCTGACCTCTGCTGACTTCTCCTGCTTGATCCCTGGCTTGTGACCCTGACCATTCTCTGCCTGACCCTCTGTACCGCGCTGCCCGTGAGTTACTGAACCCAGCTTGTGAGCCCGACCACTCTCCCTCCTGTTGCTGGTACTCCGTTTGCTACTGACCTGGCCTGCCTGACTACTCTTTGTATTGTATGTATTGTTATCGGTGGGTGGTTTGGTTTGTTTGCACTGTGTTTATGTTTAGTTTTGCACTGCGTTTTGTATTGTTAGTCTTAATAAATCATATTGTTTATACCATATCTGAAGCCTGCGTTTCCCTGTGTCAGTCCACACACCTTTGATCATACCCGGAGCCCTGACAGCCGGGACACAGTCGTTCTTCTACCTCTATGAGAATGCACCTTATGAGCCTGTTTTATCACGAATATATGTGAGTTGTTCTACATTTGATACTTATTAAAAGTGGTTCATACTGCACTTAGAGGCGCTTCTTTTCTTTTCTTCTTCCTTTAAAGTGTTAGTTCACCTTTTCAGAAAAAATTAAAAGGCGAACAAACAATGTGCACCCACCCTATTGTTGTACTTTCCTCTATGGATTCTGAGCTGTCAGTACCAATGCAGTGATCCGAGGATTTGAGATCCCCATTCACTTTTTTCTGAAAATGTGAACTAACACTTTAAGATAACCAAACAATCACACACACATTGTATGCATAGCCCCTGTACACAGAAGCATTGTTTCCATTTTATATGCTACCATTATATGATTCATTGGAAAGAGTATACCACTGCATAACATGCAATTCAAACTGTAAACAGTGCTTGTAGCTGTAGTTCTTAACAGTATTCCAGATCCTGCTACAACGTTTCACAAAGCCGTCTCAGAATAGGAATATAAATGTCTGTACCCACTGACCCTTATATATGACTCCATTATATTAGAGCTTAGGGTAAGTGTATGTGTGGGTGTGTATGTGTATGTAGAGAGGGGTGCCTCGAAGGCCTATAGTACAATTAACCAATTGCTGTTGGTAAATGACCCATATGGACCATACCCACTTAGGAACTTTAACATGGGGCTTTTTCTATTCACTAAATAAATACATTTTGTGTCTACATGGCCCTATGTGTATCATGTGTGCTTACAGGAACAGTGCTTTGCTGTCTCATCATGAACCCTCACATATGTAGTAATGAAGGAGATGGTTATGTAGGAAGTTAAGCAGAGAATAGAATACACATCCTATAGGATTTCCTATGATGGTGGCATAGTGATGACCTCACCACTCAGGAATGCAAAGGAACAGCTGACACCCCTCACCACTTGTACTGCAGCCTTCCCAGCCACATTGCTAATGCTTGTAATTCTATTCTTTAGGGCGGCAGGATTTCCTATGCAGGTCACAGTCTACAATCAATAACTGAAGCCCTGTGCACCAGAAGGGCCTACAGCTCACATTCAGTCCCCCACTGCTGTTTACACTCACTCATATTGTACATATATGTACACATCCCCTAATTGTTTCATACTCAGATCTTAGTTATTTATCACATTTTCAAAAAATATCTGTCTATAATGCTCAATAATAACGAATAATTATGTCGTAAAGTGCTGCGCAAAGCGTTATAAATCCTGTAAAATAATAATAATGAGTCAAACTTTTAGATGTTATTTACCAGTTTATATTGGAAATTTGAATGTGAATCTGGCAACTACCTGTATGTATTTGTAGAATGTTTGTCAGACTACACCTCTTTTTTTAAGCAAAATAAATATGGGCATAATTATACTGTATTTGTGAAGTGTGGACACTAGAAAGACTATCCTTTCAAAAGGGAACAGCTTTTGATGGGTCCTCAAAGAAATAGAAAAAAAAAGTGGGAGCCATGCCCACTCCCACGGGAAAGTCAGAAGTGGACATATTGTAGACCTTGCAACTACACATGGACCCATGAGGACTTGGGTTCCCATTTATACTAGATAAGGGTAAGATGGGTACTGTCAGGTAGACCTGGATATGGCTCAATTCTGTCTAGTTGTCAACTGATACATAGTGAACATTCATTTAGCCAGTAATTTGAAAGGGACCCAAAAACAAATTTTGACATGGGACCCTTTGGTGACTCTGTCTTTCACTTAGGAAGGTGTATGTAGCTGGGAAACATAGGTGTGTGCACAAGATGTTCTAGCTGTGCCTGGGTACATCCCAATCACACAGCATTATCATTCTGTGTGCTGATCGGGAGATTATTATTTCAGGTACTTATATAGCGTTGTCAATTTACGCAGCGCTTTACATATATATTGTGATGGAAAAGATCTCTCTTTGACCATCTCTGCCATAAAAGAAGTGCCTCCACACTTCTCTTTCACTGTGATGGCGGGAAGATGGAAAAGATATCCCACTTAGTAGCTCTGCTTAAAAGCGAAGTGTGGAAGCACTTCTCTTTCCCTGCAGGCAGGGAGATAATGTGCCGGCAGGGAGATCAGAAAGATCTCATCTCTTACTGGCAGAGTATAGCAAGGGAGAGGGGTACTGGCTTTAAAACCAATCAGGACTTTTATCTGTACAACTGAAAGCCCCTGCGTGGGCGTGTTTTATTGCCTCTGTTTTAAACTGTTTAAAAAATTAATAAAAAACATTGAAATAGAAAACCAATCAGGACACCTGGCAGGAGCTCACATAACAATACACCAAGCTCCCTGATTGGTTGGAAAGCCAGTATCATGGGACTTCTGTAACGAAAAATAAGAAAATTATCTTTTACCCCCTATTTTCCCTTCCAAGTTGTTCAGTTCATGCAGATACAGAGCAGGTTTTATCACTGCAACATCTGACCTTTTTTTACCTGCCTAGCTTTTAGAGTGTCTCAAATGGAGTTTATTCAATATAATTGGACAATTGTCAAGGTATTTGTCTCTACCAGCTTTGCACATCTAGAGAGTGAAATGTTTGCCCATTCCTCTTTGCAAAATAGCTGAAGCTCTGTCACATTGGATGGAGAGCATCTGTGAACAGCATTTTTCAAGTCTCAATTGGATTTAGGTCTGAATTTTGACTTGGCCATTCTAACACATGAATATGCTTTGACCTAAACCATCCCATTGTAGCTCTGGCTGTATGTTTAGGGTCGTTGTCCTGCTGGAAGGTGTACCTCTGCCCCAGTCTCAAGTCTTTTGCAGACTCTAACAAGATTGCCCTGTATTTGGCTCCATCCATCTTCCCATCAACTCTGACCAGCTTCCCTGTCCCTGCTGAAGAAAAGCATCCCCACAACTCAATGCTGCCACCACCATGTTTCACAGTCGGGACGGTGTGTTTAGGGAGATGTGCAGTGTTAGTTTTCCACCACACATGGCATTTTGCTTTTAGTCCAAAAAGTTCAATTTTGGTCTCATCTGACCAGAGCACCTTCTTCCACATGTTTGCTATGTCCCCCACATGGCTTCTCGCAAACTGCAAACGGGACTTCTCTTATGGCTTTCTTTCAACAATGGCTTTCTTCTTGCTATTCTTTCATAAAGGCCAGATTTGTGGAGTGCATGACTGATAGTTGTCCTGTGGACAGATTCTCCAACCTGAGCTGTAGATCTCTGCATCTCCTCCAGAGTTACCATGGGCATCTTGGCTGCTTCTCTGATTAATGCTCTCCTTGCTGGCCTGTCAGTTTAGATGGACGGCCATGTCTTGGTAGGTTTTCAGTTGTGCCATACTCTTTCCATTTTCAAATGATGGATTGAACAGTGCTCTGTGAGATGTTCAACGCTTGGTATATTTTTTTTATAACCTAACCCTGCTTTAAACATCTCCACAACTGTATCCCTGAGCTGTCTAGTGTGTTCCTTGGCCTTCATGATGCTATTTGTTCACTAATGTTCTCTAAAAAACCTCTGAGGGCTTCACAGAACAGCTGTATTTATACTGAGATTAAATTACACAGGTGGACTCTATTTACTAATTAGGTGACTTCTGAAGGCAATTGGTTCCACTAGGTTTTAGTTAGGGGTATCAAAGTAAAGGGGGATGAATACAAATGAACACCACATTTTTCAGATATTTATTTGTAAAAAATGTTGAAAACTTTTTCTCATTGTCCTTCCACTTCACAATTATGTGTCACTTTATGTTGATCTATTACATAAAATCCCAATAAAATACATTTACGTTTTTGGTTGTAACATGAGAAAATGTGAAAAATTTCAAGGGGTATGAATACTTTTTCAAGCCACTGTATGTATATATACACACACATACATGTGTGGGTTTAAGCTTTGTGATGCATACCTATGGTGGGAAAATGATAGAAACAGTTCCCTAGTGATTAATTCTACCAATCAGCCAATTTAGCTCCCCTTATACAGAGGTCCCAGTAGCATACATTTGCCATGTCATCTTGACATGGTATGACTTCACATATATTTATACAACTGAGATCTTCATTTTTAGAATGCATTCCTCTAAGCTAGAGTGTGTATGACATCACCATAACTGTAAAGCTGGGTACACACTGTCAGTTTTTTTGTTCAACCCAGCGGGCTGCACAAAAAACACTGACAGTGATGTTAGTGCAGCGATCTACCCCGCTGTGTGTTCTTACAGGGGGACTCCCCCCCCACCAGGACGCACCAGAATGCACTGACCAGTGCTAGTAGCCATCAGCTGCGGGCTGGATGCTGATTTTCTAACATGCCTGTTTTACAGAAGCTGGGGTCATTAGATCACCTTCTGTAGAACAGACAGTTGTATGCACAGGCAGAAAGTCATCCAGTTTCTGCTGAACAGGATGATTTTTGCCAATTTATGGGTCGTGTGTACAAGGCCTAAGATTGGCAAATGTTGCCTGGTCTGATGAACGTTGATTTTTGGTATGATATTCAAATGGCAGTGTGAGAACCCGAACTAAATCACTACAGTGGATCAGGCTATTGTGTTGGGAGTTGTCTTTTTTTAATTCTTTATTTAAAATAGGAACGAGAAAAAAACAGAATACAAACATTATGACTTTAAATGTCACATGTTTGGTATCACACATAGTACACTGCTTGTATAGCAGAAAAACCCCCAATAAGCCATACATACGATAAATGAAATAACAAAGACACCTGGTATGTGTATTTGAGTGCTTCTCTCCCCCTTTTTGATATCTTAAATGGGGTAACTTATGGAAGAGGTTGAGGAAGAATGGAATAGGAAGGTAAAATTTGTGAGAGAGGGGTAAAGAAGTATGTCGTATTATGAATAGAGGGGTTGAGCATGGTCAGATTATATTGTTGGGGGAAAGAGGAAGGGGCGAAAGAGGGAAAGTTAGGACCTGGTCAACCCCCAAACTCTGCTCCAGTGGGAATAGGGTAAATCAACCCCATAGTCCTTAACTTTGAAAGGTCGTACTTGCTGTAATGTAATCCAGTATTTTGAGAAAAAGACACCACTTTTATCAAATGAAATTTGTACAAATTAAACTTTTGGTATAACAAGAAAAATTAAGCTAAAGAAAATAAAGAGGTGGAGAAGAAAAGAAGACTGAACAAATAGAGATGAAGAAGAATGAAGAATGAAAAGGATCCCAACATGGCAAGAAGCCCTAGATGCACTATGGGTATTAATTCTACCCGCGTGGATTTAATCTTTGAATAGCGTGTTGGGAGAGAGAAAAAATTCCAGAGCTTTTTTTATTTTACACATCCTGTCATCCCAGCTATATAGTAGTCAGTGATGGAATTTATGTGTTGACAGACACATGCTTATAATTATATGGACCTTGTACTAAACTTTTACAAACTAGTTAACATTGCTGAAACATACTTCCTGAAAAGACATCCCAACAAGGATCTGTAAATGTAACAATCAGGTGGATTTAGAAGAAACCCAAACTAGCAAGCATGAAATACTGAAGACTGAAGCACTGGCTGGAATATTGTACACTGATTAAAAAGTATTCCTTTAATTATTTTTAGCAGAGTACAGCATCAAGTCAACTAAACTCCTGGGATACTGATCTGGTCAGGTAAGTAGCAGAGGGGGCTGTTCATCAGTTTCAGCTGCTTTGATGTTAATGAAATTAACAACAGGTGCACTAGATGGGCAACAATGAGATAACCTCCAAAACAGGAAAGGTTTTACAGGTGGAGGCCGCTTACATTTTTTTCCCTACTTATCTTTTCTGACTGATTGGGCCCTGTTCTTTTCACAGATGAGAGCAGGTTTCCCCTGAGCACGTGTCAGACGTGAAAGGGTCTGGAGAAGCCAAGGAGAATGTTATGTTGCCTATAACATCGTTCAGCATGACCGTTTTGGTGGTGGGTCAGTGATGGTCTGAGGAGGCATACCGACCTCTACAGGCTAGACAAGGCACCCTAACTGCCGTTAGGTATTGGAATAAATTCTTTGGACCCATTGTCAGACTCTACGCTGGTGCAGTGGGTCCTGGGTTCCTTCTGGTGCACGAAAATATCCGGTCTCATGTGGTGAGAGTATGCAGGCAGTTCCTGGAGGATGAAGGAATTAATACCATTGAAAGGCCCACACGCTTGCCTGATCTAAATCCAATAGAACAGCTCTGGGATATCATGTTTCGGTCCATCCGACGATGCCAGGTTGCGCCTCAGACTGTCCTGGAGCTCAGTGATGCCCTGGTCCAGATCTAGGAGGATATACCCAAGGACACTATCCATTGTCTCATTAGGAGCAAGCCCCGATGTTGTCAGGCATGCATACAAGCACGTGGGGGCTCTACAAACTACTGAGTACCATTTTGAGTTGCCTGCTGCATCATTTTTTTCACTTTGATTTTTGGGGTGTCTTTGAATTCAGTCTGCTATAGGTTGATCATTTCCATCAAACAATGGTGCATCCTTATATTCCTGACACATTACCCAGTCCATATCACTATAGATATTCAGCATATTTTTCCCCATTGAGATCTGTGTTTTCAAAATGTTCCTTTAATTTTTTTTGAACAGTGTATTTTGAATAGGCCTTTTTTTCAGAAGGCTATTCTAACACTATGAGCTGGAATTGTTTCAAATGTGCTATGTATTTCCATTGAGAATTGAAAATTAAATGGCTGTATACATGTTAATGTTCTCCTTGGGAGCTGGAGCATCACCTGGAGTAAAGCCTAACTGAACTTTCAGTTTAAATGAACTAAAAACTTTCCAGGTGCATCAAACAAAAAGCGTAAGTCATTAAAAAGACTTTCAGAATTGTTTTCTCAGTCAGCCACAGCTTGAGTAGAAAAGCCTGCCCCCCCCTGCCAGCATGTAAACCCTTAAGGGTTAACTTGCTATACGCAAATAGGCTGTTCACTTTGCAAGGGAATTTTCCCTTAGCTTAATAAATGAGATGAAAATTCACTTTGCAAAGAATACCCTATCAACTGCAAGGAAAATACAAAAATATTTTTGCTTGCTCATAATTTGATAATGAAAGTCAGTAGAGCTTCATATCATTCACTAAGCTAAAAGAAAATCATCTTGGAAAGTGAACAGCCTATTTGCCTTAGTAAATAGTCAACAAATTCCCTGTGATCTCTTTGCAGCAGTTTGGCCTGCTCACTGCCGAGTCAGAACCAGAGATCTCAGAGCTTTTGCAATTGCAGAGCTATAACTAGGGGTGTGTTGGACCTCTGCAATGAGACCACTGCTTCACACAGAAAGTAAGGGTTCCACTCTACAGCATGTTGGCAGGCGACAGGCTTTTCTACTTGTGCTGTGGCTGTTTTCTAAAGAAAATAAACTGGAAGACTTTGAACATCTTTTGATTTTATGCAGATGAAATGCACTTAGCAGATTTAAACTAAAGGTTTTATTGGGCTTTACGTGCTCAAATTTTTTCAAAGCACAGCATAGCAACCAAAAAAGGGTCTGGTCAACCAATAAAGGGTCTGATCTGCATTAAGGCAGCCTATTTGTTTTGAATAGGCTGGCAATACACTTTAAAGTAGAACTTCAGTCCCTCAATCAACATTGACTATTTGTGATTCTTATGCTGCTAGCATTAGTAAAAATATAGGAAAGTAGATCATACTTCCTTTGTTTAAACCCATTATTTTTTTAACATTTCTTCAGTTACTTCCTGGTTTCCATGGCTAAGCAAATGATGTCATACATCCTAGGAGTATTTAAGAGGGTTTTTCTCAGTTAAGCACACCCTCCTGTCTGTATGCCTGAGCTAAGGGTAGATGGATTACATACAGGAAGTAAATGCTACACTAACCATCTGCCCTTACTCATGATGGCCACTGCCAGAAATGCTGGGGGGGGGGAAGGGGGGAGGTTTTTTTTTTTTTTTTTTTTTTTTTTTGAGTGATTTCTCTGCAAAATAAAACACGGAGATATGGATGGACCTATGGGGGAGTTTGCTTTGAATATTAAAAATGAATTAAAATAAAATTTTTGGTTTGTGGTGCTCAGATACAGTGTAGTTCTGCTTTAAAGCACCAAACATTTGGCATTATTTTATAGGCAGCACATATCACAGTGCACAGCATGTACATTCTAGTGCTATATAGAGTTTAGTAGTTGATTTAGGCTACTTAGTAATCCCTAGACCAATCTCTTTAAAGAACATGTGATCTGCTACTCAGGAGATGTGCAGTAACACAATTATGCCAACAATCTTCCATGATCGCACAACACTACGATTTAATTATCTCCTCTCTTCTGCAAAGACTTGAGAGCTGGAGATTACACTCCTGAATGAGCGATGGTGGAGTGATTAGAGTGTTTTTTTTTTTTTTATTCAAGTATGCCCCTGCGGGAATAATCATATGAGACTTATCACATCACAGAAACCCAACAATCTCCTACAGTAGCAATAAAGAGTGATTTCTCCAAAGATTTATTTTTAGTGTCTAAGACTAGAAATCGCCAGTGTAGCCCTAGCCTGGAGGTGATATTTCTAACCCTGTAATATATTACATGTATAGTACTATTCATTGTAATAGATAATGTAATTTTCATCTAACCTTAAAAAAAAAAAAAAAATTATCCAAAAGAAATTTTGATTAGAAATACCCTTTTCGCAAACTGTGCATAAAACTGATATTTTTTATTCAGCATCATCTTTCATGGTCAGGATTAGACTAGGACACTGGGACCTACTAGAGAACATAAAAGTCGAGGCCCAAAATGATAGTAGTGCACCCTTGTGCTACACTGCTTGGTGTGGGAAATTTTCTGTCTTTATGGAAATTGTTTGATGGTGACAGGCCTACATATTATACAGTGCCCATAAAGTACAGTACATCATATTAGGATCCTATAACACACTATATGAACCCACCAGAACACCCAGGACAGGTCAGCTCATCACTATTTGGGACACACATAATAGACAGCCTTGCAATAGGAATGAATGGGGTGAATGAATTAGATCTAATAGATTAGGGGAACAGGAGAAACTACTGATGACATCTAATGCAGATTATATAGGCTGTACTGTGGCGATAGCGTGGAAGCCTATATAAACTGCATTAGACGTCACTGGTGTTTGCTCCTGCTCCCCCGATGACACTTTGATGGCAAAATATATGTGGGGCGGGGCTTCAGCATCAGCACATACTGTATTTTCTTTTACCCAAGTACCTGTCTGTTGTTCCACTGGGAAACCTGGGACTGCAGCCGGTGGTTTTGCCACCTGACCATAGAGATCAGCAAGGACCACAAAGTCCCCCAACAATCTCTATGGTCTAAGAAACCTGAGCCAATGAGTATTTCGTTACTTTCAGTTTTGTGGTTAATGGGCAGGTGCGGGCCAGTAAAGCAGCTGATCAGACCAATCTGTGTCTGATCAGCTGCTTTGGAGGCCAGGAGGAGAGATCTGGGGCTCTTCATGAAGAGGACCTGTCATTTACCCCCCCCCCCCCCCCGGGCACGCTCGCATGTAAAGGCAAACACATACGTAGATCACGCATGCATATGCTAAAATAAAAAAAAAAAAAAAACCACAACGTGAGGAATCAACATGAACGTTCTAGCAAGAGCAATAATTCTAGCAGCAGACCTCCTGTATAAGGCTGACCATACACTATACAATTCTCTGTCCATTGAAAGTGTTGTTAGGTTTAATCTCCTATTATATGGTTTTTGGTAAATTCAAACCTAAAATCTCAAGAAAATTGTATAATGTATGGCCAGCCTTACTCTAAACTGGTAACCTATAAAAGGCTTTTAAAGTGTTGCCTGCGGAAATTTTTAGGTACCGTAATTAGGCAGTTTTAAAGCGTGACACGTTTGGGGTACATTTACTCAACGTAACATCTTTTATATTTTACCAAATGGTTGGGTATTGTGTTTTTGCACATTAAAACTCGGTAAATTGTATTTTGTCCCCCCAAAAAATTGTAGTTTAAATACTGCTGAACATAAATCATGTGACATCCACCATTTTATTCTCTAGAAGTATGGCCAAAGCTTATTTTTGGTCATCCTTCTCTAATGGGTCACAGGAGTGCACTTTTGCTCTCATGACCCAGAATCAGCAAACAAAAGGGCTAAAAAGCTAATGTCACAGAGCCGCTCTAGGTTCTAGAACACGGGTATCAAACTGGTAGCCCTGCAGCTGTTGCCAAACTACAAGTACCATGAGGCATTGCAAGATTGACAGTTACAAGCATGACTCCCAAAGGCAGAGGCATAATGGGACTTGTAGTTTCACAACAGCTGGAGGGCCACTAGTTTGACACCCCTGTTCTAGAAGGATCCCAACCACATTGTAGTGCAGCGGAGAGCCAGAGCTCAGAAAAGACCAAGAATTGGGTGATCAGTGGTCATGTGATCAAGCTACATGGGACAGCTGCAGCATAAAAAAGGTAATTATTTTTTTTTTCTCTTTTTAAAAGTCGAAGGCCAAGCAAGCAGGTTCTTCCTAGATTTCAGCCTCAGCTACCACCTTTCCTTGCCACTTAACAGAACCAAAATTTCAGGGTCGTAGTAAAAATACTAAAAACACAATTTTATTTATTTTAGGTATACCGGTTCTTAGTAATATAGCACCTGCAAATCTGAAACAAACCCATCTTCCTACCATATGGTTTTAATAAGAGTCCACAACGGTTTAGGCAAAAAAACATTTATTTAAAAAAATCTGAAGTGCATAGCACTCATTCAGAATTCTTTGTTGTGGTGTAATACTCCAAGAGTTTCCATATACCCCATCTGAATCCCACAACATTTTGGCTTGTATGCAAAACATGTAACAATGCATTTGAGTCCCTTCTTAATAAACAGCTCCTTAGTGAACAAAGCTTTGGCTGCTTTCATAACATTCTCGCACAAAAAAAAAAAAAAAAAAAAAAAAAAAAAAAAGGAAGGATTATGCTACATAATAAATAAAGAAATGTAGTGTCTTTAGTCTGGTCCTGCTGTCTTCTAAATAAAAGAAAAAAAAAAAAAGAAAAAAAAAAAAAAAAAAAAAGGACTATATACAAATGCCGAGTACTAGATAGCATACTGTCATTTCTTTATCGTTCTATTAATCTTCAAGGAACAATTACTCCAGTGTTAGTATTAGCTAGTATTTTCTAGAGTAGTTTTGTAAAATAAGAAAAAAAAAATATAAGTAAGAGTCAGGCTCACAAGACAGCGATTATTCAAGTTAGGACAGAGCTTCACAATGAGGTAGGTAAATAAAGACACTTATGAAGTCCTCAAACTGGAATGCTATTATCTTATAAAAATGAGGATCCTTAGTGTTCTGGCACTTTTGGAATGAAAACACTTGGCTTTATTTAACAATGATATGTCTCAGCCTATAGCAACCAACCACCAGATAGCCATCAAAGCTCTAGTAAGATTAAGCTAGTTTCTGATAGGCTGTTATAGACTACTACACACCCCTGCTCTTGGCCTGAGTTTTTTTGTTAATAAGCCCCACTTTCTAAACACACTATGTAAATGACATTTCATCATGATCGACAAACCCTATTGAATTTACAAACTACATTAAGAAAAAAAAAAAAAAAAAAATAGTAATAAAATAGAATTTACAACTCTACAATATTTGGACTCTGCAGCAATATATTTAAATCATTTTCAATCAAAATGACCAAAAAGGTGTCCACTTTGAAAACAGGGCGTATCCCAAACCCTATCTGTAACAGAAAGTGTGATCAAGTCTAGCTTATACCTCTAAAAAAACACACTGAAATTGCATCAGTATGGAAGGAAGCCTGCAAGAGTCCACTGATAAAATACTTTTTAGACGACCATTCATTAAGGATACAAAGGCTGAATTTTACATTAGTTTTGGTTCTTTTCATTTTGGTTTCTAAAGAAAATAACACATGAAACTATAAATCTATCTACACCATCAAAACCTTACCTAAAACAATAAGAGGGTTAACTACCGAGGTCCATGTTTTCCCCCCCTCTCATGTTACCATCATGCTGTATATTTATCTAGAACACTACATGTATAATGCAAGGCGTTCTGATACTCTGAAATAGGTTCCAAAAAAGGGGCTGAAGAGCAGCATAGATTTGTTTTTTTAGATCTTTGCCAGACGAAAGTAAAACATTAAAGACATCTAACCCAGGATGGTACTAGCCACCAGCTAGCCAATGAAATGTAGGAGCCAGGAAAAAAAATAAAATAAAAAACAACTTTCAAAAGGCAAGAGATATTCATTCCTTGACATCAAATCAGGAATTAGGCACCGGTAGGAAGGTCTGAGGGAGCCTTGGTATCTTCTGGTCTATCTGGCTTCTTTGACTTGTCCAGCACTTTTCTAACTCTATATTAAATAAAACACCAGCAGCATGAAATAGAGTTATATATTATTTCCCTGAGTTAGTGTGGAATATTGCTTTAAAAAAAAGAAAAAAAAATATATATGAGGTATAATGGAAACATTAGAACATGATGATTTAGATTTACCAGTACAGAATGCCATAAGTAACCGTACTTCAGATGAACAAGCACTATTGTGAACACCTTATAACTGGCCAAGCAGTTATGGACATGTGACATTGCCAAAGACTAATACTGTATAATCTCCTTCATCACACAGTGAAGATGTCTTCAGAAAGACAAGTTCCCTGAAGACCATGGTGGGAAAAGCACTTGGTCAGACAGTTCTTTAGCACCGTTGAGTGGTTGCGCCTCTTTAGGCTTTCGAAGAGCGCGATCTTGCGCTAGTCTCTGGGGGCACAAAAAAATCCCCCAAAACAAAATGGAAAAGAAAAAAAAAAAAAAAAAAGACTGTCAATTCACAGCATGTATTTCAAGAGCAGGACAGAGAGGTTGGAGATGGCTGTCATCACCTCTCGAAGCACTGCGTTATACAAGAGTAGTGTCCATTCACTGGGAAGCTTCTGTTATAGGACACCCCTATACACGGTTTCACTTCTATAGGCACAGCAGCTAATGAGACACTGGCAGCAGTCTGTATGTGTGTCCGTGGTTGGACACTGGTGGTCAGGCTGGACGTACACGTCTGGAGAGGGAATGCAGAGGAGTGAGCAGCAGAGACAATTTGTTGGCAGCTCGTCTGCTGAGGGGTTGGGTGGTGGAACTGTAGTTGGTGCTGGGACTGTAGGAACTGGGGTAGGTGTTGCTGGACATGAGCTTGCGGTGTGGCAGGCGACTGAGGAAATACGCATGGTGCTGCAGAGTGGCTCAATTGCGTTTTGTGCTTGTTTGCCTCCTTTACATCATTGTCATGTGCACTGGAAAAGAAAAAAAATAAATAATCAGTACTGATTTATAAGATAGTTTTGCTTCTAACAGTTTGTAATAACATGACACCATGGAACTCATGCATAAGGGACCTACTCATCCGCTCGTCCTCCATTCATAGCTCCTGATTCATTCCTAGAAGCTGTTACTACAGCTTCCATGTATTAAGCAGCGGGGCAGAAACTGCTGGCATAGTTAGGCACTCTTGATGAGTCCCCTTAGAACTATTAACCAGAGCTGCACTGGAAGGTATGGGTGGTGGGGGGGGGGGGCTCCAGAAGAGGAAGATTTTGGTGAAAAAGTAGGACACATCCTACTGAAGGCAAGTAAATGTCCCTTGTGCTGATTTGTATTGCAGGTAAACTTAGACTTTAGGTCTTGCCATCATTTTCTCCCAAGTGCATAGGTCTTCTCAAAAAGGTGGACATTTATTAAGTACTTATGACTATTCTGGGAAATACCAGTTAGCAAAATAAAAACAAACTGCCCAGACTGGGTGCTATACCTAGGGTTCTAAGGACCTTACATTTTGGTATGGTTAGTGATGTATTTTTCAGGTCTTTCCACAGAATTCAAAGTGAAACTAATGATTCTTAAAAATGGACAGTAATAACCAACATCAATGCAATTCGTAGCAATTTTAGAAAACCTGTTATGCTAGCAGTCTACGAGAACTCCATATTTTTCCTTGTATGCTTTTCTTGTACACTAATTTAGCCCATCTTTTATATGTTAAAGTACGGTTTCTGTTTACAACACTGAATGTGCCATTCTTTAAATAAGATGGATTGGAAAACCACTTTTACTTGTACTAGTAGTATAAATGAAGTTTATCATTTCCACTTGCAGTAAAAAATACATTTAATTTCTTACAATGGCTATGAATCAGGCTTTGTTCATATCATTTGCTGCGATTCTGCCTGCAATCTAAATGCATTGCAATAGTGGCAACAGACATCAAGTGTGTTCAGGTGCCATTGATTTTCAATAGCACCTAAACATGGTGCAGTTCTGCCATGATTGTTGTGCAATAAATAGCAACAAACTGCACTGTGCAAAGCTTGTCACCCCAAAGAAGCTTCTGCTCATTGTTGGGGTTACAAGCTTCACAACAGAAGAAATACATAAATGAGAATTGTTATCTGTCAAAGGATTTGTATTTTTCTCCACCCAACCCTGAGATTTACACAGCTGGTGGGGGAAGTGGAACCGGATTTTTTTTTTCTGTTGCAGTTTTCCTTTCACTTACAGGTCTCTTCTCTACATTACTGGACAAGCAAAAGAGAAGCAGCATACAGATGAGCCACGTTCTGTCACTCTGTTCAAGCCTATCAGCATACTCCTTGCACCACACCTGGCTCCTTGTGCTGCATTTTGCTCCATCTTTTTGAGTTTAGCTGTATGTACTGTGCAGAATTCTGCAAGAGGGCTTGTATAAAGTCAAATTCAGGCGATTACATTGCATTTAATGCAAACCTGAATTAATTTGTGTTTTTTTTCTATCTACCTGGATTACATTTTTAACCACCTCACTAGGTTGGATACTTAGCTACTCAACTACCTCTCTATACAGTAGGTAGTTAGCGATTCAACAGTGCTTCTAAAATCACTAGGAGTAGCAATTAACCATTAAACAGGAGGGTAGCATCTAGTACCAATCCATTACACAAGCTTGTAGCATTGTGTAAATTTTAAGATACTGATCCCTACTACAAAAATGAAAAATCACCAATGTAGTGGAGATCATTAATCTGTTAGCATGGAAAGAAAAATCATTCTTGAACTTACATCAGTAACCTCTCAATACAAGGCACAAGAACATCCCAGGCATACGCTGCGAGACGGTGGAGCCTTGTTGGCCAGGAAGGCGTAAGCCGCAGGATAATGCGAGAAGCTGCTACACATGCTGCTGCCACAAGTGATGGGAGGTAATTTAAAAATATGTGATCTATGAAGATGAAAAAAGGAAAAAAAAAAAAAAAAATACAGTTACACATTGTAAAGACCACCGGCACCTTATTCTGATAAGAAAACAGGAACAATGTGCTGTACCTTGCAGAGACACTTCTAAGAAATAATCTGCATATTTTGCCATGTAGATCTTGGTCTTCTCCAGACAGATCATAGGCCAGCCATCATGGAGATCAGTGTCATGGACAGCAATGGATAAGTAGTAATCAATAAAGTGGGCAGGAGTCGGAAGGCACAGGTTCCACTCAAAGGTTTCCAGCAGCAGAAGCTCCATGTGAAGAAGGTTCTGTTTGGTCAGCACCAGGTTCATATTGGTCATACAGCCCAGACTGTTCAGCTGCTCCAGCTTTGGCACTCGATCTTCTTTGTCTTCAAATTTACCTGTAAAAACAGATATGAGTGTAAGAAATGTGAGCAATTTCTCTTGTAGAATCACCAGCTTTACTCTTAAACATGCATTCCTGTACAGATCATAGAGTGCACATGTAGTTCAGGTATGGATTGAGCGTAAACAGACCTGAAAATAAGACACTTTAAAAGTGGTCTTCCACAGTGCCCTTTAAATTGGGGGCTCGGTATACAAATTTTGACTTGGAACTGTGAAGCCTGTGCTTTAAATCGCTCCTTCCTGCACTTCACTATTTCAAAGCTGGGCCATGCATTCTATTACATGACCAATGACAAAAAGCATAGGGTAGAAGTTCAGAATTCTGAAATTCAGCATCACAGGCCGATGTGCAGAGATTAGAAGAAAATAAATGAGGGGTATGTATAGGCAGTCCTGGGTGTCTGCATTTCACTTTGGCTGGCATTTTTGAATTTTTAAATACTTTTAGGTTTGCTTTAATCAATACCAATCAGCTATAAAAAGCAGCAGATAAAAACACAGAGTATACATGAGTCAGTCCAGGAGAAAATAGTTACATTTAAATGACTGAAGAGGACCTAGCTTACCTGCTTTCATTGTCTATTTTAATATTCTTGTTACCCTCCTAGGAGCCATACCAGCCGGTTCTATCTCTGTATTAATTTTCTGAACAGCAGAGAATGTGAGCCTATTTAACTGTCAAATTGTGCGTTCCCAAGTTCATACACCCTTCTCATTTGGAGCGGGTTTTTTTTTTTTTTTTTTTTTTAAAAAAGAGCATAGGTTGTAAGATAGCCCTTAACACTCCTCCATTACGGCTTGGTCACACCACCAGCCTCGATGAACATAGGGCTGCTGGTGTGGGCTGGGAGGAAGAGTACTGATCCCAGCACATATCACCATTTATGGGTTTTTTTGAACATTGAGGGGGAAAAAAAACAAACAAAAAACAAAACACAACCCATGCACCACACAGCAAAAGACTACATGCTACTGCCCTCTGTGCATTGGGACTACTTTGGGCAAGGCTGCCCGATGCAAATGGTGTGAATGGGCCCTAAATGCTTCTACCACTGCAGGATAAAGCTAAATACCAAAAGATTATTTCTTTGTCATCTTGGCTAGTTTACTATGATGGAGGGGTCAGCCTTCACAGTCATTAAAAAACTGCTGCATCCCCTTTGACAAACTGCAACTACTAAACTGCTCATTAGAAATGCCTTTGTATCAAAGTGACCTTTGGAAAGCAAACTAATGAGAATCGTTGAAGCTGGATTCCTGAGGCCAGTGTTCTGCTGCTGCATTATTTATCCTAATCTGCATACATGAAAATGCATGCAATGAAATTCATGACAATACATTCATTCTGTATGCTAAAAGGGAAATACATTCACCATTATGAATACTATTGAGGTGTACAGACCCACTGAAAATTCACTTAGGAGATTACATTGTGATAAAGTGCACTGTATGGTTGTTATCAACATGCAAATAAGAAAAATAAAACCCATAAAATCGGGAAAACATTCTGGTTCTATTATATATCATTTACAATCACCCCCTTTATGGAGGCAGAGCTAAAGCATAGTAAGCTATTTACAACATAGTAATAACTGATCTAATATGTCCAAAAGAGATATAGGATTACTGCTCATGGCAACTAGACTGTCAAATCCTTTGTTCCAGTATGGCCGCCTGAAAGGGGCAATTAGTTTAGCTGTTGTGGACAGCAGTTCTGTGCAAGATTTATAAATAAAATTGGATTTAGTGACTCACAGAATTGTTCTATGGGGACTTGCCAGGGTTAAAAACAGGAGGCAAGGACTCAACACTATTAGAAATTGTTCAACAGGTAAATATTTTGTGTACGTCAACTGTCTTATTTAAACTGCCTGGAGGAACAAAAAAAAAAAAAAAAAAAAACAAAAAAAACACCACAGTCCCCCCCCCAGCTGAAGGTAGATTGCATTTAGGTTATTAAATAAATCTGGGCAGCCTTAACCATTTTCCAAAGCTATCCCATTACTTTTTTTTTTGCACCCCATTTTCATAACAGCTTTAAAACTGGACAACACAAGGAGGTACAATAACCAAAAAAAATAAAATTATATATATATATATATATATATATATATATCTATCTATCTCTATCTATATCTCAGTGCAATAACATTACAAGAATAAAAAAAGAAAAATATTGCAGTTTATCAGTCCAGCTTGTAATTTTTTATTTTTTTATTTTTTTTTACAATAGCACCCCTGCTCACCCCCAATCCTTTCATTTTGAACCTAGGTTCACGCATATGCAGTGCAGGAAATTCAGCAAATCCAGAGCCTGCACTTTTTTGGTGCGATGCAATTTGAGCCATTCAAAATAAATGGGCTCAGATTGCACAACACAGAATCGCATGTGAATTGCACAGAAATGTTGCACAATTCACAGTGTGAGCCTAGACTGAATGTGCAAAGGCAGGGCTGCCAAAAAAAAAAAAAAAAAAAAAAAAAAAAAAAAAGTTATAAATTTTTGCTTAACTTAGGTTTTAAACATGTTTAGTTCTCCATGAGCCTCAAGTAGATACTATCCTCATGCCTAGTCGAGCCATTAACTATTTTTTGTATAATTCTACCCAGATTTGATCTATACAAACTAAAGTCACATAGAAGGGCCAACACATTTTATTAGTAGGAGGTACTCGTTCTCTAGGATCTCTTTTCAATTTGGTGCAATAGTTGGAATATGTGCAGATATATTGTCAAGCTGGTCTTGGATAGCCATTTTGACACCACCCAACTTGACAAAAGGTGGTTTTTCAATCAGCTGGCAGAATACATTAGCCAGTAGGGAGATCTGTCCATCTACGCTGCTTAACACAGATGCTGGACACTTATATTTCCTTCAGCCCACTGGCAAAACAAGAAAAATCTATATATGTATTAGGCTAGACTTATATTTTAGAAACCTTATAGTTGCTAAGCATTCTTTATTTTGTAAAGCTCTGAAAACTGTTGGCGCTATATAAAGGATGTATAACAATAATAAAAATACAATACAGCAAAGATTATGGCTTAAATCACCTTAGAGCACAATCACAAAATCTAAATTGATATTGTTCATTCATGTATGATTCATTCTGGCAGTGCACACAGTTACTGAATCTTTGCCAAATCTACAATGTCAGATTTAAAATATGTAGGTAATACAATCAAAGAACCAAAAACGACAGGTGAAAGCAGTTGTATCGCAAATTGAAGCAACAGCATGAAATGATAGGGGATTGAGCACCACCCCTACATATATGCTGCTAGCCCAGTGTGTGCATCCAAAATATATATTATACAGCAAAACTAGATTTTTCTTTATGGTGTAAAAAAAAAAAAAAAGGGGGCGTTGACGAGTACAAAGAATGGTTAACAGGATCAAAAAGAAGTCCAAGACTAATAAAAGACACAGGAAATGCTACTACTGATTGTAATCTAGTAAAATGTACTGCTAAGGCAATTAGTGAGAGCAGGACTAATTTATTTTGCTTTTACCTGCACATCTTTCAAAAGAGCACAGCCCTTAGATCTCAAGATACAACCTAGTGAGCAGCACCCTATACTGCCACCCACAATCCATCATGAAGCGTGCATGGAAGACATTAGAAATCTATGGACACAAGTTTAAGTAAGCACAGGAAGTCCATGTAGTCATTAAGAGGCATATCCACAAACCCCAGCTGTAAGTTACCCCTGCAGGGGCGGACTGACAACTCATGGGTCCCCGGGCAATAGGGGATCATGGGGCGCCAGCGTCTTTGACCAAACTCCAAAAAGCCTATGAAAAAGGTACCAGGGGCATCTCATGGGGCCCCCTACTGACCCCGGGCCCTCGGGCAGTGCCCGAGTTTCCAAATGGTCAGTCCGCCCCTGAGCTCCTCTTTCTGTCAGTCCGCCCCTGCCCCTGATCAACACATGGCTCCTCCATCAGACAGTACTATTTAGGCTGCAATCTGGGATGGATGGGGCGGTTCAGTGATACAACCATAAAAGAATTTAAAAACACACGACTGTTCTTGGCTTAACAATGCATTTGGTTGTTACCAGCATGTCTGCCATAAACTGGGGAAAAAAAAAAAAAAAAAAAAAAAAAAAAAAAAAGGCATTTTTCATGCTTCTCCAATACCTTGTTATTTTAATCTCAGCTGCTACATTTAAGCAGAGATGATATCCAACTCTTCTGTCTCCCATTTTACAACAGGTGGCAACTTGTCTCTTGATGAACATCAAGTATCAATTACACAGATTCAATAGCTAATTAAATGCATGCATGGAACTGATAGGATGCAATTACATACAGTTCTTGTATACCTTTCATAGGTCAATAATTAAAAGGAGTTGACAACCCCCTCTTATAGGGCTGTAAATGATCATATGCATCCATTATTAGGTAAACCCCTACGTTATCCATGCAACAGACTTACTTTAGTGCCAGTTCCAAAAATGATCCAGTATCATGCATATGAATGTTAAAAAAAAAAATTCAGTCTTTTTATGATTTTGGATCTAAATGTAGGTGTATTAATTACTGTATATTCAATAGGGACATGCACACGGGTGTGTAAATATGCATTTATGGGTGCGTAAATGCATGTATATACCGATGCAAACAGTGCATTCTGGTACTGAAAAGGAAAAGCAAGAGGATATGGAACTTTAGAATGAATATAACGTTACGCATTTAAAAAGAGTATCTAGAGGCAAGCATTTTACTGATCATTTATGCAAAAAAACTTTTGCCAGAAAAGCTTAGCCTTTATATTCAGTAAAATTATTACAGCCATGTGTGTAGCCTTCATCCAATGACCAGCAATAAAGTATTTGAAGTTTGACCTGTCCATTACCCATTTTCTGTATCTGTTCAGTTTGTACAACTTTTTTTGCTTACTGTAAAGTACAAATTGATAAGGCAGAGAAATACAGAAGACATTGAAGTATCAGGCTACATGTACACTCGGAACTCCCCTAGGTCTTCTCTGGCAGCAGAAAAGTGCTAAACACAGCAAAAACACATGTAAACACGATACCGCATTTAGCCATTTATTTAAATGGCCAGAGTACTTGCCATTGAAATTAATAAACATCCAAGTGTATATGCATCTACACACGGTTTTGCTGCGTTTGATGTTACTTGGCCAAAACTTTCCTCTCCTGAACACAATTCTTCTGCATTCAGGAGAGGAACAATTGAACTGCCCCTAAACTCTGGCAAGTCCTTGTCCACATGGACACAGGCATTTATCGGAGTTGAGTTCAGGGGCTTTTGGAGGGGGGGGGGGGGGGGGGGCAAAAGCAGTTAAACTCACACTTAGGAGCAGCAGTGTGCACATGGCCTTAGAAGGCCTCATGCACACTGGACATTTTTACAGTCGCTTCTAGGGGCATCTGACTTTTTCCTGCCTCTAAGCACCCCTACATGTTAGCATTTGTGTCCATGCACACATAGGCATTTAGGAGGCAGGAAATAAAACCCAACTGCCAGTGCACTCAGGAGCAGCAGAGTTCTGGCAGAAAGCAAAAAGTTTGACGCTTCTAAACACCTGTAAATGTGCATTAAACACTAGACGCGTTTAATGCCTGAGCGTGAATTTCAATTGCCAGATTTATTCTGGCCAATGAAATGAATTATTGCCCAAACGCTTGACGCAACTAAACGCATCACATTTACAAGCATCAGGTGTTTTTTCTGCCAAAATTCTGCTGCCAGGAGGAAAGGCTTCTAGGAGAGTTAGGAAAACATCCTGCATGCATGAGACAAAACACACACTAGGTATTTATAGACATGGAGAAACATCTAACAGCAGCATGGCCACTTGGTGGCTGGCCCATCACTGTACATGGTGGAGTCCTCTGCCCTGTGTAAGCTCAAACTGCAATTGCCAGGAGCTTGCACAGGGAAGATTTTCCTTTGCTTCCAGTTGCTTCTTTCCTGCAACTCCATTCAGCATGTTCAGCTGTGGAGAAGGGAACTAAATTAAACAACATTTTCACTTGTGGTGGTAAAAACAGGTTGTTGAGCCACATTTTAATGCTCCCCTTAATTTGCAAAGGCAGCCGGATGGGGTTCTATACTTGCCATGGCAGTGATGTAACGCTTCACGGCACAGCAAGTTATTATACCCCCTCTGGTGTGTGGCAGGCGGTGTGAACGAGGCCCCCCAACTACAACTGCCCAGCAACTGTGTGCATAGCATGTGGTGGCATCATTGAGATGGATTTTAAAGGGTTAAGACAGGCAGCAAGGAGGAAGCATATATCAAGCACCTTCTGAAAAATAATTTACCACAGATCACTTTTCAGAGGGAAACACTTATGTAAATAAGCCCTTTCACTGCCACCTTTCTGTACATGGGCAGATTTCCCTTTTACAACATGTTACACCGGCATTTGGGGTGTAACATGTTATTATGCAGTATCTTCCCCATCAACCCCCAGTGACAGCAGGGTTCCTCTCCCTGCATCTATTGTCACATTTTGAAATGGTCATGGCTGTGTGTGGCTCTGGCTGCACAGTTACGTCATTTATTCACAGTGATCTGTGAATGAATAAAATAGTCCTATCCGCCACCTCGGATGATGGACTTGCAGTATCAATGAACTGCAAGCATGCTAATCATCTCACTCTTCCTCCATCCACACTGCCTACAGCTAGGAGCTGTCTGCCTGTACAGAGGTATGGACAACAGAACGGTAGGTAGCTTGAGCAGGACCCAAACATTATATTGTTGCTGCAATTCTCTGCAGGCTTCTGTCAAAAATAAATGCTTTTTTTCCTGCAAAAAGATGTACATTTATTTATTTTTAGAAAAAGATGAGCGTATCATTTAAAGGAAACAAATGGTGGATTTGCACATTTTTCTATTGTTTTGGTAACAGCTTAAAACAAATGACTATTTAGATTTCCTCAGGTTAAAATAAAATAGTGCATATATTTTTTTCCCATTTCTAGTAGAGAAATCTTGTTGATTGAATTCCACTAGTTTTTGAGGCAGCTTAGCCCAAGGCTGAACACATATGACTTTGCATAGATTTCATGACAGAAGGTCAGTGTTATTAAGCAAGTTTAATTCTGAAGCTTTAACTGGACAGACAAGAATCCTCTGCATGTAAAAGGTCAGACATAGAAGGAAAAACATATTGCATAACATGTTTTTGACATTAGTAGATAAAATAATGGCTTACTTGCTAAAAGCAGACAAGATAATGCCACAATATGGAGCTGTTGGATAGAAATATCATATCTGTCCATGAAGAGGTCCAGCAGGTACACAGCGAGATGGCGAGCAGTTGGACACAGTTTAAACCGATTGCTGACAATAGCTATCAAGTCTGCAAAGTAGCGTCTTAAGTTCAGCTGGGGAGACTGGCTTTTGTAGGACGGAAGCTTCAATTCCTAAGTAAACAGACAGCAAAATGGTAATTTGAGCTTTGCAGACAATTGGAGAGAATACATTAACCTCTGTCACACATGTCTTTCTGGCATTCTGGTACAGCAATTAACACAAATGTTTCCTTCCAGACTGGTGTCTATTCAGTTCTATTAGAGGTTTTTTACATTTATTCTTAACAGTTTAAAATGATTGTAAAGTTAATTTTCTGAAAATAACAAACATGCCATACTTATATGCTCTGTGCAGTGGTATAGCAAAGAACAGCCCGGACCTCCTCTTCTGTAAACTGCCACAGCTCTAGTCTCCTTGTCTTCTGCATGTGCCACCATAGCAAGCACAGTGTGGTGTGCTGATGGGGAGTGGGGTGTGGTGGTGGGGAGTTTTTTTTTTTTTTTTAAATTTTTTTATTTTGAGCCTGGGTTCACACTGATGCTGTGCGGAATTTGCAGCGGTTTCTGTGCAAATTCTGCACCGCATCACAATCGCACCCCGTTCACGTGAACCGCTGCGGGTGTGTATGTTAACAACACCCCAAAATCGGTCTGCAAAACGCGGTGCGATGTGCAGGATCGGATCGCATGGGTGCGAATACACATGCGATCCAATTCTAGTGCGGACCCAAAAAAAAAAAGAAAAAAAAAAGGGCCCTGCACCTTTGGTACAAATGCGATTAGAGACAAACAATCTGTATGGCTCAAATTGCACTGCTCAGAATTATTATACAGTATTTATAAAGCGTCAAAGGTTTGCTCAGCGCTGTACATTATAGTGGGAGACAGAACATGAGACAATACAGTAACAAAACAATACACCAGATGCGATTTGCACAGGAATGCAGTGCAGTTCCTGTGCGAATCACATGCGGTATGCCGCACCGCACAAGTGTGAACCCAGGCTAATACATACAATAACTTTTGAACCACTTAAGTTTTTTCTAAACTGTTTTAATCAAAATGCAGGTACTTAACACTATTTATTCCAGGTATGAATTTATATATATATTTTTTTTAATAAAAAAAATTAAATAAACTATCATTGTCACATTGCCAACAATCAACCATCTTTTGTGGTTTATGTCACTGGGAGCCGGCTGTCTCTTCCTGGTTCCCGCAGCCATCTCCTCTATTGAAGCAGTGGCAGAGCTCTGCATGTGCGAGTTCTGGTGTCGGCTTACATGAATGGTAGATAATGCCTCCTGGGATATCCGACCTCAGTATCCTAGGAGGCAAAAATGGCAGCAGGGCAAAAAAAAATTAAAAATAAATCTTTTAGAATGTGTGTAAAAAAAAAACCAAACAAACAAAAACCCACTAAGTGAGAGGGGATTAAGTTGCAGAAAGCTAATTTTTGGAGTGGAGTGATTTATTCCCATCTGTCACTACAGACAACTATTTTGAGACATTAATCAATCAACACCTGTAGTATTTATTCTATTGCTGGGTGCAAATTAAAAAAAAGGGGATGTGTACAATTAGTCTAGGGTGAAATGTCTCTGGACACAAAATAACAATCAAGTGTTTTAAATTATTGGCTAAAATATATTTTTACCATATATTTCAAAGTTAAAAAAAAAACAGAGTTATCAATGCAGCAACTCATCAGAAAGCAGATAGTGAAATGTGTTGTAGAAGGATAGCTCTTGGTAGCCAACTAAAAAGATTACTTGTATTTAACGTTAACAATATTCGTACCTATGCAGCTAAAGCAGCACAATGGATGCACTTCACTCTGTACACACTAAGTCATTGTTCTAAATAGAATACATTTGACTCATCCTACACATGCACAGTACTCTAAACTTTTCAACAAGCGCCCCCTTATATTTTAGACTTGAAAATGTCTGAGTCTCTAATTGAATTGTGCAGATTATAGACATGACTCTGCTCTGCAGAACAACAATTCATCAAATAATTAATGTGGGCAACCATAGCAACCTACTCCACTCAAATGGGTGGTAGACCAAATTAAGTGGAGGGACTAAGGAAAACAATACTTTATTTTATATTGCATGTAAATGAGTATTTACTGAAAACAAGGGGCCAGATTTCCAAAACTTAGCAATAAAGATGATCTGCAGACCCTCCACCACCCTGAAAGGGGACACTTGTAGCAACACAAGAGGCTTTTGCAATCGCTGGCCACTTTGCTGTTTTAAAGGAACATCCCCCTTGCCTGCTGTTGAATAACAAAAGGGATTTAAAACCGTGAAAATCTATTTGTGGCAGCACCCCAGAGCCTGCTCACATATGCCCTAAAGGAAACTGCAGGCTCCCTGCTACTTAACACTGGAGTGTGAACGGAGGCATGGGGAATTGACCAGCTGGCCACAACTTAGGAGCTGCCAGAAGACCTACAAGACAATGCAACACCAAGGATCTTCCCCCTTGAGCAACATCACAGAAAGAAGATGACCAAAGCCACAAGCCTTTTGGATCACCTCTGCCCCCCACAGTGCCATTAGAATAGGCACAAAAGCAAAAATGTGTCAAAGTTAAAAATTACATAAAGTGTAGAAATATTTATTAACTAAAATCTCACACAAAAAAAAAAATTATATATATATATATATATATATATACACACACACACACACACACACACACACACATACATATACTCACTGTAGATTAAGTATATCATAGCATGAATTAGATATATATGAAAATTTTTAGTGTGTGTTTTTATTTATATATATATATATATATATATATATAAATAAATAAATGAATGAATGAAAAACTCACAAAAAGTATACAAGTATATATATAAAAAATGTATTTAATTCATTCTATGATACATTTAATCTACAGTCTCATCACTTCTATAACCCACATGGTCTTGAAGGTTTTAATACTTGTTTAGATACTTTTAAAATGTTTTTTTTTTTTTACATATGATTTCCATACATTTGTGTTTTTCCCCCATTTGTATTAAAAACACCTTGGCTGATGTGAATATGCTAATTGTTAATGAAACTGGTATACAGAATAACAGGAATATTCGTACAAGTGGTTATTTTTTGTTTTAAGAAGTTGCAGTTGAATTTGTAAGTGTGAAAATTAGTTATGTTGCTAACACAATTTTTGTTTTCTCAAGTTTCAATAGTTTAATACCAGCAATAACTTGTAAACATGGAATAATATTGGATATGTTGGCAACACATATGGTTACGACTTTATTTTTTATTTTTTGCACAAGTTGCAATAGAGTTTAAACTGAACAATTATAAAACCTTATTAGGTAAGCTTGCAATGGATTGTTTGTAACCCCCAAGTTTGGACACTACAGATTTGGGGATGTCATACCTTCATAAAGTTGAATGATTTCATATTTATTACTGGCACTTCTACTTCAATGGCCCTTTTCATGTCACGGAACACCCCCAATCCTGGGTCTACCCCATGTACCTTATAGCGGAGTGCCTGGTGGATATCGGCAGCCAGCTGGCCCTTCCACCACAAGCCTTCCAGCTCCATGGCCCGAGACGTCAGGAGGTCCAATCCCCAGAGAAGAAGTTCAGCCTGGAAGACAAGGCGATCAGCCAGAGAAGTTGAGTTTCCTCCATGAGATATCACTTTCCATACAAAGGGCCCATCTGATCCGCTCTCAGCCAGCACATCATCATAACACTGACTCCCTTATTTGCACTTAATTAAAATCCCACCAAGAGAGGTTTAACCCTTCCCTCCCCAGCCTGCTCCTCACTCCCCCAGATCTCATTAAGGGGTTGATGAAAAGGAAGGCCTGGCTAACAAGTCTACCATTGGAGATCTGCATGGACATTTGATCCCAGGGATACAAGTGGGATCTCTAATATATAAAAAGTAACAATGATTCCATCCTGTGTCCAATCAGATGGCAGCATTTGCCATCACGTGGTTTAAATCAAGATCTCACAGTTATTAATGTAATCTGCGTGTTAAATGACATTTTCAGAATGAGATCAGTGATTGGCTGGGTAGACTGTGGTCACTGCTTGTTATAGGATGAAGTCCCATACAGCTCCAAGGCTGCTGATAACAATACAATCAGATGAAGTGTACAGGGTGATGTATGGACCACCTATGTCCTGTAATGGACTGTGCGGGGGGTGATGTCCATGGAGGATCCAAGCCGGCAGCCAACAAAGCCCCCCGCACACTCACATTCGCCCCCCGTGAAAGTTCCCCATCCCCTCCCCCCTCCTCCGACGGACCTCGCTCACTAATCAGCTCCGGAGCGCCGCTTACAGCCCAAGCACATCTCGTCCGCCCTGTCACCGATCCCCCTGTTCTGCTGGCCGGCCCCGTCCATCAATCGCTCAGGCTCTCCCCATCCATTGTTAAAGGGCCGAGCTCCACTGACTGTATACAAAGCCTGAGCTCGGACCCATGCCGCTGGAGGCCTCCGCCAATAGCAGAGCACCTTTCAGCACGGGCTTTTGATGTCCACCAATCACGGCGCACCTATCAGGCTGGGAGTCCGGGCAAGAAAACGCGCTACCCGCCCTCCGAATAGGTTAGAGTCATCCGGGTTACCGTAGTCGGATTGGGCTTTACACATCTGGCTACGTCATGGTTTGGGGCTGGGGATGTGTAGGTGGGGGGCGTGGAGAGGCAACGAAGGGCCGTGACTCAGTCTGGGGATATGCAGGAGGGGGCATAAACGACACGCCCCTTTACCTCTCGTCACGCCTTCCCCACCTCCCGCTTACACATCCATGGCGTAAGCCACTCCTTTCCCTGGCTTCGCTCCACGCCTACCTGACTGCACAGGCGTGGCTTGGGCCGGGGATGTGCTGCCATCAGACGGGGCGAAGGGGAGGGGGCGTGACTTTGGCTGGGAATGTGCAGCCAAGGGGCGCGGACGGAAGCACGGAGAGGCGTGGTCTTGACTGGGAATATACAGCCAAGGGGCGTGAAGGGAAACCCGGGAGGGGTGTGGCTGGTGCTCAAACAACGCCTCCAGGTATTGAATGTGCATGTCTGTGGGCGGGGCTGAAGGCGAGGTTTGGTCCCAGCCAGAGAGGCAGCCAGCTATGCTATAAGGGAGCAATGCAGGTCATGTGGGGACAATTCATTCATAAGGTGTTCTATCTGCTTCGCTTCAAGGAGACATCCACACTGCACGACCCCCATAGAGGACTGGATCTAGACCCAGTAATACAATTCTGTATTCAGGGACGGCTTTATTATTGATTGGACCCCGGGCAAAAATTTTCTTGGAGGCCCCCTATCCAATTTCACCCGCAAACCTGTGTGTAGGGTCAACAAGAGCCTCAGTTCTCCAGGGATTCTCACTTCTGATTGGCTGAGGCAGCAATGAAAGCCATTGGCTCCCACTGCTGTCAATCAAAGCCAGTGAGCCAATCAGGAGATGGAGAGGGCAGGACGGAGCCACAGCTGGGTGTGTGAATGGACACACAGAGCCGCAGCTCAGAGAGCACCTGCTTGGGTGACCCCATAGCAAGCAGCTTGCTGTGGGGCAGATGACAGGAGGGAGGGGCCAGGAGCACTGGTGGGGGACCCGAAAAAAGAGGACCCAGGCTGCTCTGAAAAACCACTGCAAAGAGCAGGTAAATATAATATGCTTGTTATTGAAAAAAAAACCCAAGACTTTAGTATCACTTTAGTAATGTACAGGTGAAGCTCAAAAAAATTTGAATATCGTGCAAAAGTTCATTTATTTCAGTAATGCAACTTAAAAGGTGAAACTAATATATGAGATAGACTCATTGCATGCAAAGCAAGATAGTTCAAGCTGTGATTTGTCATAATTGTGATGATTATGGCTTATAGCTCATGAAAACCCCAAATCCACAATCTCAGAAAATTAGAATATTGTGAAAAGGTGCAATATTCTAGGCTCAAAGGATCCCACTCTAATCAGATAATTAAGCCATAACACCTGCAAAGGGTTCCTGAGCCTTTAAATGGTCTCTCAGTCTGGTTCAGTAGGAATCACAATCATGGGAAAGACTGCTGACCTGACAGTTGTGCAGAAAGCCATCATTGACACCCTCCATAAGGAGGGAAAGCCTCAAAAGGTAATTGCAAAAGAAGTTGGATGTTCCCAAAGTACTGTATCAAAGCACATTAATAGAAAGTTATGTGGAAGGGAAAAGTGTGGAAGAAAAAGGTGCACAAGCAGCAGGGATGACTGCATCCTGGAGAGGATTGTCAGGAAAAGGCCATTCAGAAGTGTTGGGAACTTTCACAAGGAGTGGACTGAGGCTGGAGTCAGTGCATCAAGAGCCACCACACACAGACAGATCCTGGACATGGGCTTCAAATGTCGTATTCCTCTTGTCAAGCCACTCCTGAACAACAAACAACGTCAGAAGCGTCTTACCTGGGCTAAAGAAAAACAGACCTGGTCTGTTGCTCAGTGGTCCAAAGTCCTCTTTTCTGATGAGAGCAACTTTTGCATCTCATTTGGAAACCAAGGACCCAGAGTATGGAGGAAGAATGGAGAGGCACACACTGCAAGATGCTTGAAGTCCAGTGTGAAGTTTCCACAGTCTGTGTTGATTTGGGGAGCCATGTCATCTGCTGGTGCTGTTCCACTGTGCTTCATTAAGTCCAAGGTCAACGCAGCCATCTACCAGGAGATTTTGGAGCACTTCATGCTTCCTTCCGCAGACGAGCTTTATGGGGATGCTGACTTCATTTTCCAGCAGGACTTGGCACCTGCCCACACTGCCAAAAGCACCAAAACCTGGTTCAATGACCGTGGGATTACTGTGCTTGATTGGCCAGCAAACTCGCCTGACCTGAACCCCATAGAGTATCTATGGGGCATTGCCAAGAGAAAGATGAGAGACATGAGAATGAACAATGCAGAAGAGCTGAAGGCCGCTATTGAAGCATCCTGGTCTTCCATAACACCTCAGCAGTGCCACAGGCTGATAGCTTCCATGCCACGTCGCATTGAGGCAGTAATTGCTGCAAAAGGGGCCCAAACCAAGTACTGAGTACATATGCATGCTTCTACTTTTCAGAGGTCCGATATTGTTTTATGTACAATCCTTGTTTTATTGATTGCATGTAATATTCAAATTTTCTGAGATTGTGGATTTGGGGTTTTCATGAGCTGTAAGCCATAATCATCACAATTATGACAAATCACGGCTTGAACTATCTTGCTTTGCATGTAATGAGTCTATCTCATATATTAGTTTCACCTTTTAAGTTGCATTACTGAAATAAATGAACTTTGGCACAATATTCAAATTTTTCGAGTTTCACCTGTAAACATAAAAAACTGGTCCACACTCACTGATAGGTTGCTAGAGGTTACTGCACATCATACTACAGGAGATGGTCAGAGACCGCAGACGTATTACAGGAAATGGTCAGAGACCGCAGACGTGTTACAGGAGATGGTCAGAGACCGCAGACGTGTTACAGGAGATGGTCAGAGACCGCAGACGTGTTACAGGAGATGGTCAGAGACCGCAGACGTGTTACAGGAGATGGTCAGAGACCGCAGACGTGTTACAGGAGATGGTCAGAGACCGCAGACGTGTTACAGGAGATGGTCAGAGACCGCAGACGTGTTACAGGAGATGGTCAGAGACCGCAGACGTGTTACAGGAGATGGTCAGAGACCGCAGACGTGTTACAGGCGATGGTCAGAGACCGCAGACGTGTTACAGGCGATGGTCAGAGACCGCAGACGTGTTACAGGCGATGGTCAGAGACCGCAGTCGTGTTACAGGAGAAGGTCAGAGACCGCAGACGTGTTACAGGCGATGGTCAGAGACCGCAGACGTGTTACAGGCGATGGTCAGAGACCGCAGACGTGTTACAGGCGATGGTCAGAGACCGCAGACGTGTTACAGGAGAAGGTCAGAGACCGCAGACGTGTTACAGGAGAAGGTCAGAGACCGCAGACGTGTTACAGGAGAAGGTCAGAGACCGCAGACGTGTTACAGGAGATTGTTGTCTACAAACATATTACAGGAGAAGGTCAGAGACTGCAGACGTGTTACAGGAGAAGGTCAGAGACCGCAGACGTATTACAGGAGAAGGTCAGAGACCGCAGACGTGTTACAGGAGAAGGTCAGAGACCGCAGACGTGTTACAGGAGAAGGTCAGAGACCGCAGACGTGTTACAGGAGAAGGTCAGAGACCGCAGACGTGTTACAGGAGAAGGTCAGAAACCGCAGACGTGTTACAGGAGATTGTTGTCTACAAACATATTACAGGAGATGGTCAGAGACTGCAGACATTGTAAAAGAGGTGGTCAGAGACTGCAGACATAGTACAAGAGGTGGTCAGAGACTGCAGACATAGTACAAGAGGTGGTCAGAGACTGCAGACATAGTACAAGAGGTGGTCAGAGACTGCAGACATAGTACAAGAGATGGCCAGAGACTGCAGACATACTACAGGAGATGGTCAAGAGACTGCAAACATGATTTAGAAGAAGGTCAGAGACTGCAGACATACTATAGGAGAAGGTCAGAGACTGCAAACACTCTCTGCAGGAGATGGTCAGACACTGCAGACATATTACAGGAGATGGTCAAAGACTGCAGACTCCCATCATAGATTGTACAGAGGAAGGCAGGGCGCAACGGTCCCCCCCTGCCCCGCCCCACTGGTCACATCTCTGGTTGTTAGGAGTGGAGTGATTGGCTATTGTGGAGGTCATGTGATGGCTGGTCAGGCAGTGGTTGGTTGGGACTTGGAAGACGTAATGGAGTACCGAGGTGGGAAATTCTAGATGAAAGAGAGCCAGGCACACATCCTCCCTGACCCGCCCTGCTGCCGCACAGCCCGAGTCCATCCTCAGTGAGCAGTTGGTCGGCTTAGTGAACTGTGCATGAGCAGTTGCAAAACCAACCACAGCCGACTTTTTACGGGCTCAAGAGGCAGCTGCTTTGGGCCCCACAACAATGACTGGGCTCGGGGCAGCTGCCTCTTTTGCCCTGTGGTAAAGACGGGCCTGATTCTATTGCAGTGTACTGGTCATTAGATGTAGTGCCTGCACTTGTTTGTCAGTCAATTTCTCTTTTAGCCTGCTGATCTGCCAGCCGCATGCTTCCTGTGCTGCAGTGACAATCCCCGCTGTACTGTATCAATGGAGGAGCAACGTCACTCTACAACAGACTACAGAACACCTCCCCCTCTTTCCATTTCCATATCATAGGGGAGGTGTTCTGTAGCGCACAGAAGTGAACAAGGCAAGCTGATATAACTGTTTGAGAATTCAGTTCAGTGCAGAGGAAATGAAAGACACCCTGGATTTTTGGCAGGACCAACAGGTCATTATCAGTTCGGATATTAATGATATGGAAATGGTTTTTGTATGAGAATAATGATGAAATATGTATATGGAAAATAAATAAAAATTTTAATTAAAAAAAAAAATTATCAGTTTGGATAAAAACAAAACAAATGCAGTCAGCACATCTAAGGACAGATAATCTGCAGTATATTACTTCTGTGTTCTTGAGTTTGGATGAACTTTAATGTCATTTCCATCCAAGGCACATTTTTTCTGAAAACCTGAAAAATTGCGGTTGAGACATTATTTCAATGTACAATTCCCATTCGGCTGGAAAAAAAATTCAGGAGGCAGCAGTATCACCTCCTGCAGTGTGAAGGTCTTAAATGGGCATTAAATACCAGGAGTGTGTGCTGCATACAGGGTTCAGGGGTGCGCTATGTACAGAGGGCAGGGTTCAGGGGTGTGCTGTGTACAGAGGGCAGGGTTCAAGGGTTTGCCACGTGCAGGGTTCAGGGGTGCACTGCATACAGAGGGTAGGGTTCAGGGGTGTGCTGCTTACAGAGGGCAGGGTTCAGGGGTGCGCTGCGTACAGAGGGCAGGGTTCAGGGGTGCGCTGCGTACAGAGGGCAGGGTTCAGGGGTGCACTGCATACAGAGGGCAGGGTTCAGGGGTGTGCTACGTGCAGGGTTCAGGAGTGCGCTGCGTACAGATGGCAGGGTCCAGGGGTTTGCCACGTGCAGGGTTCAGGGGTGCACTGCATATAGAGGGTAGGGTTCAGTGGTGCGCTGCTTACAGAGTGCAGGGTTCAGGGGTGCGCTGCATGCAGAGGGCAGGGTTCAGGGGTGCGCTGTGTACAGAGGGCAGTTTTCAGGGGTGCGCTGTGTACAGAGGGCAGGGTTCAGGGGTGCGCTGTGTACAGAGGGCAGGGTTCAGGGGTGTGCTGCATGCAGAGGGCAGGGTTCAGGGGTGCACTGTGTACAGAGGGCAGGGTTCAGGGGTGCACTGTGTACAGAGGGCAGGGTTCAGGGGTGCATTGCATACAAAGGGCAGGGTTCAGGGGTGCGCTGCTTGCAGAGGGCAGGGTTCAGGGGTGCACTGTGTACAGAGGGCAGGGTTCAGGGGTGCGCTGCTTGCAGAGGGCAGGGTTCAGGGGTGCGCTGCTTGCAGAGGGCAGGGTTCAGGGGTGCGCTGCTTGCAGAGGGCAGGGTTCAGGGGTGCGCTGCTTGCAGAGGGCAGGGTTCAGGGGTGCGCTGTGTACAGAGGGCAGTGTTCAGGGGTGTGCTGCATGCAGAGGGCAGGGTTCAGGGGTGCGTTGCATACAGAGGGCAGGGTTCTGTTGCATACAGAGCGCAGAGCTCACATGTGTGCTGCGTACAAAGTGCAGGGCTCAGGGGTGCGCTGCTTGCAGAGTACAGGGGTGCCCCCTTTTCCCCTCAAATGCCCCCCTCCTCCAGTACAGTGCTCTACCCCCACACCCGAATCCCCCTCCTTGATAGTACCTGATAGAGAGCTGCAGAAGAGCAGGATAGGCTACTCAGGAGTGTAATGGAGTGTAGCTGCGGGACACACGGGGTCATGGGCACAGGCTGCAGGAGCTGTTGCCGTCAGAAAAGCACCGGGTTCCAACTACCTATCTATGCAGAGAGGCAGCAGGCAGAGCACAGGTGAGATCACTCCGCAGCTGGACCTAGAGGAGCAGGATCACCAAATGCATCCACCTGCTCCATTCGCCACCAGCTTTTATTTAAAAATAATCCCAAGTGGCTCCTATCCCTGCTTAGATGGCTGCTGGTGCTGCATCAGGCTGCCAAGGGGTTCTTTCTTACACTTGTTGAGCCGACACTAACAGGCCTGAAAATAAGGACTGTTTTTTACTGACATAAAATACCTCCACCAGATATTTACTGACAGCTGTAAAAATCACCAATTTTTACAAACTGTCAGTAAATTTAATGACGGTTGGTTAACCTGTTTCCATCTCTCAGCTGCTTTCCTGCTTGTTTACCTTAATAAGGGGTTCCCTGTGTGACCTCAAAAGGCCATCGGTACTTTATCTTAGTACCCAAGGCTTTTACTGTAAGGTCATTGGTGTGCTGCTTCATCTAGAATTGTCTGCATTGTCACTCTATCACATAGGCGTCTTATGAACACTACAGGTGACAATTTAACACCCATGAACAGATATAGCCAGTGTTGTCACAATCAGAAAACCCACCATGAAAAATGCCATGCAGCCACCCCTGGAATGTATATATGGAGGCAGGAAGTGGCTGTAAAGAGACAGCAGGGGATCAGCAAACCTGAAATATAAGGAATGATGGCAAAAGGGGGAAAGTATTTTTTCAAAGCTTAATTCCAGGAATGTACGAAAAAAGATGTAGTACTTGCTGTGGACTGTGGGAGGAGCCAAGGCGTTATGACACACTGGGGAGCCTGGAAGCGGTCAGCACTCACAGAGCAGTCTGCAGGTAGGTCACAGCGCTGGAGGGACCCTGTTGGAGTGAGGAATAAGGTAAGTATTACACCTTATCTCTGCAGCCCTAGACATGACGAACATTTAACCCATGCAGTGCTGGGGGGGGGGGCACCCACTGCGAGGGAGGATTTGTTTTAATTCCTGGGGTTGGGCTTGAAAAACATGACAACTGTTAAATGATAAGTTCACTTTTTGGGAAAAGTAATGCACATATTTTTGTGGGGAAAAAAAATTATATTTATTATTTTTTCCCTAAGGAGCCTGGAAAGCATTGCACCCGTCATCAGTAGATCAGGGGTGCAATGTCAGACTCCTGAAGGCAAGCCCTGCAGCTTCCACCCTGTACCTCCATATGGGCTGACTTTACAAGCTGCAGGACTTGTGAATGAACTACAAGGGCGCTCATCAGCGACCCCGCAATCCATTCAGAACTACAAGATGTCATCTGCAAAGCCTGATGATAGTTGTAGTTCACGTCATTTACAGGAAACTGCGAATGAATGGTGAGGCTGCATGGCCACATTATTTTCAAATAGTGACAGCAGGCACCAGGAGGACATCATTGGGAAGGTGGGGAGGCTGCAGCTGCTGGAACGTGTGAGGTTGCTTTCACACTGATCCATTTTTTGTCCACTTTTGCATTAAAAAAGAAGAAAAAAACATGTGACCATGTAATCCTATAGAAGGCTTTACACTGATCCGTTGCGGGTCTGCTCCATTTTTTAAAATCCTGCTTGCTGCTTTTTTGGGGCAGGTTTGGTGGGGTAAAAAAAAAGCACCCCAAAAAAACCTCTCCATTGAAATTAATGGAACAAACAGAAAAAATGCATCAAAAGTGTACCCGTGTTGTGTTTTTGGTGCACTTTTTAAGTCACATGTCCTGAAAAAAAATGTAACAAAAAAGCATATAGATATACTATGGATCAGTGAGAAGGTAGCCTTACATGTTCCAAAAGGTGAACTTATCCTTTACTGATTCCCAGTGCTTCAGCCAATGATCTGTCATTTATTGACACACATAAATGTTGTGTAACTTTTTTAAATTATAAACTTCTTTTAGGAGTATAAAGGCTAATTTACATAGATGGTTTTTTTTTTTTGGAAGGTGGATAAATCTTCAGAATTTTGTATTTTAAACACATGGGGCCTTCTAGGAGCAGTGCATCTATCCTGGGGTTTTAGTGCACCTGAAAGGGACAAGTGCTATGTCCAGCCGTGCATTTATTTATTATTTATTTATTTCAGGTACTTATATAGCGCCATCAATTTATGCAGTGCTTTACATATATATTGTACATTCATATCAATTCCTAACCCTCAAGGGGTATACAATCTAAGGTCCCTAACTTACATTCATATACAAGGGCCAATTTATACAGGATACAATTAACCTACCTGCATGTCTTTGGAGTGTGGGAGGAAACTGGAGTATCTGGAGGAAACCCACGCAGACACAGGGAGAACATGCAAACTCCAGGCAGGTGGTGCCAGGGTTGGGATTTGAACCAACAACCCTAGCACTGCCAGGCAGAAGTGCTAACCATTTAGCCACTGTGCTGCCCTCTTTAGGAATGAAGGCCTTGGACTGAAACACAGCAAGGGGCACATTGCTCCTGGACAGCCCTGTGTGCAAGGGGCCTTAATAAGAAGATTGTTGTAAACTGCAAAACCTGGCATATCGAACATTGTATAACTTGGTACACAGTATAATAATGGAGGCTTGTATTCCGCAGACCATGCCCTCCTCTTATTTTACCAACTGCCACATTACATCTCCAGGAATGCTGTCTCTGTACAACAGAATATTCTAATATAGAAAATATATGGATGCACTTTATTAGTTCTCCTTTGAAGTGGAATTCTGTACAAAAACATCACATAGTATATATGCTTCAGTCTGCCTTGACAAGGCAAACACAGGTTCTCCAGCATGTTAGGAAATTGGTGTCACCTGTGAGAAATTTATACCCTTTTCCATAGCAGAGAGCTGACTAGACTGGGCTCCACTGGATCAATGTATCGCTTTCAATAAAATGTAACTGGTGCTTGCCTGGGACCAATACAATGTATTTTATTTTTTAAATATTTTATATCCTCTGTGGGGTTGATTTACTAAACGTATAGTTAGAAGTAAAAAGTTATTTTAGTAGAGGAAGAATCTGTTATTTTAGTAGATGAGGAAACTGTGTTAATGTTGAATATCCAACTGTTTGCAAAGCTTGTCTGTCAAGTTCAACCAACAGCAATTGTTAAAGTCCAACTCCGCTCCTCCGCTGCTCCCAAAAGTTACACTGGTCCCTGCAGCTTCTGTACCCCTATGATCTAACAGTCTAGAGTCCTGATGTCATCAAGACCAGAGTATGTTCCACAGCCTTGCTCTGAATATGAGGACCCTGAGGGACAGTCCACCACTGGGGGAGTAAGTAAAACTTTTTCTTCTCTCCCCTAGACTAAACAAGCTATTAATGTTTGTAGTGCGGACACAGTCCCACTGCAAGGGATCATTTTTTGTTTGCCCGGAGTTAGGCTTTTACACTTTTGTCTCTGTGTTGTAAGGCTCATGCACACAAACATTGCATTTGACAGGTGGTGAGAAGGCTTTGTATTATGTCCTCACCACCTGCTTTAACCCCTTGAACCATTATTATTATTATTATTATACAGGATTTATATAGCGCCAACAGTTTGCTCAGCGCTTTACAATATAACGGGAGACAATACAGTAACAATACAGTTCAATACAAGAGGGTTAGGAGGGCCCTGCTCCTTGGAGCTTACAATCTAGGACCATGTACTAGTGCTTTGCAACTTTTTGCATTGTAGTCAGTTGCAGAACTCCAATAGCAGCAGGGGTATCATTCCTGGATGGTCTTCCAGGTACTAACGAACTTTATTGTGGGGGTTATTAACTAAAACTGGAGAGTGCAAATTCTGGTACAACTCTGCGTAGAAACCAATCAATTTCCATTTTTTTTGGTCAAAGCTTAATTGAACAAGCTGAGGTTAGCAGCTGATTGGCTACCAGGCACAGCTGCACCAGATTTTGCATGGTTCAGCTTTAGTCAATCAACCCCTGTATGTCTCCTCTGCATTAAATAATCTGTTCACAATAATTCCACTTTAATACTTATTGCCAATGTGTCAAAATGCATATTGACAAATTGCCTTTGACTTCTATGGGCATCCCAACACAGAAAAAAATATACATGTCATAGTTTTCAAGATGCACTGCACAGCAGCTCTGAAATGGGATGTTATTTTTGCTATGAGGAAGTTGGACACACGTTTTAATGTGCGTTAATATGCAGCAGTGTAAATGGTGTGGTATGGTGGAAGGTTTTAGTGTTAGAGATGACAGAGTGCCAGCTACACTTTGTGGCTTCTGTCCTGTAAAACCGGCCAAAAATGATTCGAATCTCATTCGAATCTCTGTGTTCCCCTGGCGGGGATGGCATGGGGACAACTCCCCCCCCCCCCACTGGGAGAACACACTGGCTCCGCAGGAAAGATTCCCCCATCAACACAGTCCGTGATTGAGCGATTTTCTTTTCTACAACCTGTGGTTGCAGGAAAGAAAGTTGTTCCTTCTATGGATGGCTTTAGTTGTATGCTTCCTTATTGGAACATGTGGAAAATTCAATATGGGAGATAGTTCTCTCAAATGATCCCACCAAAATTAAAATGGAGCTGCCTCATGCGGCCAAAAAGAGCCAAGGGTCTTCATTTCTTATAAGTGCTTGGCAGAGCCTCTTGTGTCAGCGTGATAGTGGCCTGCAATGTCTGATTATCTGAATATCTGACCTATTCATACATATTGTTTTTGATGGACCTATCTTCACCTCAGTAGGTGTTCTTACACCAAAAATGTACCTGACCATGGTTTTACAATTCACCACATGTATTTATACCTATGCAGGGGTCAGTTACTGTGTGGATGCAAAATGGGGGTCCATAGGAAAAACTTTGGAGCATCTCCAAAACATGTGCACAACACACATTAACAAGCAAAAAATGTGTAGGGGTGAAGTTGCCTTTAAAATAGGCATTAATTAAAGAAAGTCCCTGGAACTTTTGCTAGTTTTGATTATAATTACATTAGGATTGAGTGATGAGATTTCAATAGCTCATAGATAACCTGAATCCATTTCACAGATCATGTTTCTGGGGATAAAATAAAAATCTCATTAAGGTTTGAATAGTTCCTAGAGCTAACCATAGAGGGTTAGTTAGTTGTTTTTTTTTTTAGCCAGGAGGCACACATATGAGGTAGATGGAGGAATCCCCCCACCCCCAGGACATTGCAGTTCTGACAGTGGCTCCGCCACTGTCAGAACACACTGGTCAGCAGCTGCAGCTGCTGATCAAGAGAAGTCTTACAACATGTTTGTTGACAGAAGTTGATCGAATGATCGACTTCTGTCAAGCAGGAACGGCCATACACTGATCACAATTCGGCCGATCTCTGCTGAACTGGCCAAATTTCAATTCAGTGTATTTCCACTGCCAGCTTTACGCTTGTGCATTTTACATAGTTACATAGTTAGTTTGGCTAAAAAAAAATAACATCCATCCAGTTCAACCATAAAAAAAAAAAGTTATAATCCTACACCCATAGTTGATTCAGAGGAAGGCAAAGAAACCCAGCAACACATGATACAATTTGCTCCTGCAGGGGAAAAAATTCCTTCCTGATCCCCCGAGAGGCAATCGAATATTCCCTGGATCAACTTTACCTATAAATGTTAGTATCCAGTTATATTATGTTCTTACTGTGAAGAAATCCTTCCGTATTTGGAGATTAAATCTCTTTTCCTCCAGATGTAAAGAGTGCCCCCTTGTCCTCTGTGATGACCTCAGGGTGAATAGCTCTACACCGAGTTCACTATATGAACCACTGATATATTTATACATGTTGATCATATCCCCCCTTAATCCCTTCTTCTAAAGAGAGAATAAATTCAGTTCCTCTAATCTTTCCTCATTGCTGAGCTCCTCCATGCCTCTTATCAGTTTGGTTGCCCTTCTGCACTTTCTCCAGTTCCCCAATGCTTTTTTTGTGAATTGGTGCCCAAAACTGAACTGCATATTCCAGATGAGGTATTACTAATGATTTGTACAGGGGGTAAAATAATATTTCTCGCTCTGGAGTCTATACCTCTTTTAATACAAGAGAGGATTTTGCTCGCTTTAGAAACCGCAGCTTGGCATTGCATGCCATTATTAAGCTTGTGATCTACCAGAACTCCCAGATCCTTCTCCACCATTGATTCCCCTAGTTGTACCCCCCCCCCAGTATGTATGATGCATGCATATTCTTAGCCCCCAAGTGCATAACCTTACATTTATCAACATGTACAAATCTTTTCTTACAGAACACTCTCCTTCAATGTTCATAAGGCTTCTTGCACACCGACAATGTCTGAGCCACTGCAACGTAAATTCCAGCATATTTATTTCTCTCAGAAAGCCCAGGTGCTGCGAACAGCCACCCATAAACATGAATTGCTGTGCATGGCTGTACACACCAGTGCTCTGGTAAACGTGAGTATACTGTACAATGTTTCTAAATGTAAAATAATGCACCTAGAGAAAAAGAATCCCCTGACAAAGTACACTGTTGGAGGTACAGTGTTGGCCAACACTATAGAGAAAAAAAACTAGTGGTTAGTTATTTCAGAAGACTGAAAACTGTACAAACCGTGCGACCAGCACTGGGAAAAGCAAATAGAATTCTAGGATGCATCACTAGAGGGGTCACCAGTAGGAGGAAGGAGGTCCTGATTCCTCTACATCAGGGGAAATGAATTAAAATATACAAATGTCCAGTTGGTAACATTTTCTTTCTGCAGAGGTCCGAATCTCATTTTTCTTCTATGACTTGGGTCTTTCACATCACAGCCCTCAGTCCCCCTCTTTCCCATGACAGCTTAACTTTGTATCAACTGGATCTCATCCAATAGCTTTAAATTTTAATTCACTAAGCTGTGTAGAAAATAAAATTCAAAGGTAGAAACTAATTGGTTGCTATGGGCAATGGCACTAGTTGAGATGGAACTTTGTAATAATTCTCTCTAAAGGGTCTGAAGAAAGAAGCAACCAGAATGACTTTCATTTCCACCTTCTAGTTCAGGATTAGCAACTTGAAAGGGTTAATCTGAATGCTACAGACTTCAAGAAATGCTTCAGCCTCTTTCAGTAACATAGCCTATTGTTCCAGGTCAATTCTAGATAGGCACTTCCTGAGATAGGATTCACACCTCCCTCTGGATAGTATGAGCTTTGATCATTGTTAAACATTGATAAATACTGATGACAATGATTGCATCACACAGGCCTTAAAAAGATGGCCAGAACATTTCTTATTGTCCATAGCATCAGGTCAGTCTTCAATTGTCCTTTCTAAAGTACAGCATTACGATAATAAAAAAAATATTTTAATTGGTCACTATGGGCAACAAAAATCTTTTTATTAGCACACTGTTTATACATAAACTCCAAAGAATACTTCTTGACCAAATGATCTGAAAAAAATGTAAGGTAATCAAATGTAATAACATGGTTACTTTGGATCACCTTTATGGCTGGATTCATACCTATTTGCGTACGTTTCAATGTGTGTCAAAGCAGATTGAAAAAGCTGGCCATACACTGAAAGTTTTTTTTTCATTCAGCCTGCAGGGTGAATGAAAAAAAAATCAAATAGGTTCCTCCATCCACACCAAACAGCATGGATGGATGGATCTCCTGCTGCAACTGTTGTATTGTGACAGCCAGCACCATGGCTGTCAGAATACATGTTCAGCTGACAATTTTCCTCCCAGCTCCTTCAATTTTTCAATCAAAGGATGTGAGACAGGAGGGGGCCGACAGGGCCACCCACCAAATGAATTTCAGCCAGTTCATCAGGAACCAGACATAATTTGCTCAGCCTATGAACAGCTTTACACACATTTGACTCAATTTACAAACCAAATACATCAAGATAAACATCTTTATTTTTAAAAGAGAGATATTTTCAATTGAGTCCAATGAGATTTGAAAATTACAGACAAGTAAAGATTAGGGATGAGTTCAGGAATATTTGGATCCCACCATCATTGTCAACGTCATCTATCCTGGGCCAATCATAAGCAGCCAAGACATTCTCTAGCTCCACCCTGCATCTGCACTGATACAATGGACCTGCATATGTGCGGCTACATGGTGGGAGTACCTCAGCCTCTTATGATTGGCCCAGTACAATGACAACTTTCTAGTGGGATCACTCAGGTGGGTTCAGACTAGGATGTCTAATGGAGAGGTCCTGCAAGGCCCTGAAACATAAAAAAAGAAATTCTGTGCTGTGATTTCTTTAACACATTTTTTTAACACTATTATGAAGATCTAGGGTGTGCTGGTGATTGATGTTTTAACCTTGTGCTTTCATTGATTCCCAGCAGGCCTTTTCTGGCCATAGGGCATACTGGGCATTTGCTGCCGGGTCACAGCATGTCCTAAAAAGAGCTGGCTGGAGGAATCCTCCCTGACTGGGAATAACCCCCACCCGTTCCCTGCTATTCCCTCTCCCATTGGCTGTTGGCTAATCCAACCTTGGTCTGGAACATCAGCAGGTTGCCAGTGCACAAGTGTGAGTCCTGGGAACCCCAAGGCTGGGCTGTAGGTAGAAGGAGTAACAGGGGTAGCATCATGAGGAGCAGTGAAGGGGGAGATGCAGATGATGGCCAGGGCTGGGAGGCGAGGATGAGAGGTGTCTGTCTCAGGCCTCGCGTGCACCCCCTACCCAGAAATGCAAAGTCACGTATATTTTGCACACCAGTGCCACCCTGTAGCAGTATATCTGCTATAGGGCGGTCAGGAAGTGGTTAATTTACATAGTGCTTTGCATATATATATATTGTACATTCACATCAGTTCCTAACCCTCAAGGGGTGTGCAATCTAAAGTCCTTAACTTACATTTATACATACACATACTAGGGCCAATTTAGACAGAAGCCAATTTACCTACCAGCATGTCTTTGGAGTGGGGGAGGAAACTGGAGTACCTGGAGGAAACCCACACAGGCACAGGGAGAACATGCAAACTCCAGGCAGGTGGTGTCATGGTTGGGATTTGAACCAACTACCCTAGTACTGCCAGGCAGAAGTGCTAACCATTTAGCCACTGTGCTGCCCGTTTAACAATCAGTTAAATATCTGGGGGACAGGGTATATTCTGAACAATAGAACCATGTTATGATAAATTGTTCTATGGTTTGCAGTGACAAGAATGTCCTCCATCTGACAGATTTCCTTAATTTTGCATAACCAAAGTTAATTTCTGCCAAAGTGACCTGAACATTGTTTTTCTGTCACTTTGTCCACTTCCAGTTCATCAAAAGTAGATTTTGTTTCATTGTTTGGATGTGGTCTGGACTCTTTTTTCAGACAGAATGAATCCCCTTTTGTCATCCTGGAAGGGTGCCTAGCTTATTATTCTATCATGTCTGTGTGATCAGATAGACTATCATTCAAGCTTATGGTCTCAAGGATTGGGTTCCACCCTTTCCTGTCACAGAGCACTCTACTAGATCTGTAAAGGATTCTTGGGCTAAGTTCTACCAGGTGGATGTTTCGGCCTCATCTGATACCAGCTTCAGGCATAAGGCCTTTTAGGCAGTCCTTAGAGCTGCAGACAGTTCCTAGTTATCTGTTGTTTGCTTTAGCCTGTTATCGTTTGTTTTGTTGCCCACCCCTCATTTGGCCTGCTTTTGGACATCCTGAAGGTTATAAACGTTCTGTGCCCTCCAATGGAAGAGAAACAAAATTGGAGTTTTATATTCACCATAAAATCCTTTCCATGGAGTCCACTGAGGGACACAGGTGTGTGTGTATGATCATTCTCTTGGTACTGCTTTGCTACAAAACTGAGGCAGGCTGGTAGTAGATGGGGTTATGCTTGGCTTACTGTCTTTTTTGTTTGCCAGTCCCCATCCTTCAGTAGATTACAGTAAACCTGAAGGGTAGAGACTTCCCGTGTACCTCAAAGGACTCAAAATCCTATTTCATTATATGAATTTGAAAATAGGAACAAAGGAAAAAAGATGCACATGTACATAAACACAGAAAATCACAGCAACTGCTTGCTTGGGGTTCAAGAACTATCCAATCAATGCAAATGCAAAATGCCCCAATTTATATTGAATATTGCCAGTGTATTTTCTTGATTTCTTGTTATGTGTTTCTTGTGTCTTTATCAATTTTTTTTCAGGGCTCCTGGGGATCGTGGTAAAGGGGATCTTCTCCTTTTTCAATTGCCATGTAGCTGAACTGGTTATCTTTGAATGTTCACGGAATGAACTCCCCTCAAAAACGGGTAAAGATATTTAAGTTTCTTTGGGCTCACCATGTAGATATTGCTTGTCTGCAGGAAACTCACTTCTCAACTACCTCCACCCCAAAATATTTAGATGCACGCTACCCTCAGGTTTTTCAGGCTACTGGCCCTACTAAACAAAGGGGAGTTCTTGTTGCTTTCCACAGCAAAACCCCATTTGTTTGTGTCTTTTATTAAAGGGCATGATTCAGGGTCTGGATGTCACAATACTTACTTATTATGCTCCCAATGTCAACCCTGGACCCTTTCTATCACATCTCTGCTCCCTTCTGGCAGTCCATCAACGGGGTACTCTCCTGATGGCGGGAGATTCCAATTTAGTATTAAATCCTTCACTAGATAAATACCCATCGGAGAACTCTAATTCTTCCGCTTCAATTAAGTCCTTTACCCATACGTTACCTACCCATGACATGGTAGATCCATGGCGCGAGTTCCCTCCCTGGGGAAAAGACTATACTTATTACTCTCATCCTCATCATTCCCGCTCTAGAATTGACCATGCTTTTGTATTATGTAAACATCTCCCTCTGGTGCATTCTGTCTCTATTCGCATGGTTCCGTGATCTGATCACGACTCCATTTTGGTGGTTTGTCGATCTCTCCTCTGTAAACCATCCTACTCCACTGGGATTATGAATGACTCACTACTTTCGCTGAAGGAGACTCAGGCGGAACTACTGCGCAAATCCCAAGAATATTTTCAGCTAAATTCGGGTTCTGTCTCTTCTTCGGTGACGCTGTGGGAGGCTTACAAGGCTGTTCTTAGGGGTCATATTATTCAGATAGCTTTGAAGCAGAAGAGGATAGACAACATAAACAACGTCAGCTTAAATCAAAGCTAGCTTCTGCGTCGGCTCAATTTAAGCAGGTACCGACTCCATCGAACCGTATGTTACTAGATCAGGCCCGCCTGGAATTGGATCTTTGTTTGACAGATGAGGCTGAGCGCTCCTTGCGTTGGATGTGCCAGAAGTGGTACAGTAAAGCAAACAAACCAGATTCCATGTTAGCACGTAGATTGCGGTCTTTTATGCACCACCCTAAACCAATTTCTCCACGCACTCGTCAGAATGTTTTCACTAATCCTGTAGCGGTATTGGAGGAATTCCGGTATCGCCTTGCTAGACTTTATACGAATCCCACACGGGCTGATCCTCAGTCTATCTCTGACTTCCTGTCCCACCTGTCTCTGCCTACTTTAACTCAGACCCATAAGGACTTGATGAATTGTGATATTCAGATATCGGAAGTTTTGCATTGCATTGCGGATCTGAAGATGAGTAAACAGGCCCAGATGAATACACAGCTTTATATTACAAAAAATTAGCTGATGTGCTTGCTCCTCACCTTGCTGCTATGTATAATGTGGTGAAGGGAGGTTCGACTTTTTCCCCTGACTCTCTGACTGCTAACGTGGTTATGATCCCGAAACCTGATCGAGATCATTCCTCTTGAGCAAATTACAGGCCAATTTCTCTTATTAATATCGACATGAAAATCCTAACCAAGATCTTAGCTACTCGTTTAAATTCTTTCCTTTCTCGTCTGATTAAGAAGGACCAGGTGGGTTTTGCCCCCCACAGACAAGCGGGGGATGCCATCAGACGCATTCTACAGTTACAACATCTGGCCCATACTCGTAAAATTGATATGATGCTCCTATCTCTAGACATTAACAAATCATTTGACACTTTGTCCTGGCCTTATCTCATGTCGGTCCTTCACCATTTTGGCTTTGGTCCCTCGTTCTTGTGTTGGATTTCTTCACTATATACGTCCCCCCAAGCAAAACTCAAATATTACGGTTTTGAGTCCCCAACGTTCCCGATTGGCAGGGGAACTAGACAAGGTTGCCCACTTTCCCCCATACTATTTATTTTGGCTTTAGAACCCCTGGAAGAAGTCATTCATATGCATCCTGATATTAAAGGAACGGATGTAGCTGGTTCTCAGCATAAGTTATCTCTGTTCGCTTACGATATATTGTTGACAGTTACGAATCTGGGGGTTACTTTTCCAAACCTATTTGCGGTTTTGGATTCCTTTACAGTTCTCTCAGGCCTCCATGTCAACCCTGCCAAATCTAAGGCTATGTCGATTACCCTCTCACCATCAATGTTGGCAACTCTGACACATTCATTCCCTTTTCAATGGCTTTTGGCCTTGCTGTATTTTGGAATCAAGCTAACTCCGACTTACGAAGGACTATATCGGCTAATTTCCCTGCTGTCTTTAATGATTTGATAGAGATGTTGCTCTCCTGGTCTCACTATCCGCTTTCATGGTTCGGTAGAATCAATGCGATTCGCATGACATATCTTCCCAAATTATTGTACGTGTTTTGAGTTCTACCAGTTCCTGTTCCCTCACATATCCTGTGTATTCATCAGCGGAAACTTCTGTTTTTTACTTGGTGTTCTGCTCGACCCAGAATTAGCAAACAAATCTTATTTGCACGTAAGACCGAGGATGGGTTATCTGTCCTGAATTTTCAGGCTTACTATTTAGTGGCCAAAATTGCCCCCTTAGCCCATCTTCATGCATCTTGCAATATTCCCTTGTGGGCTACTGTAGACTTGATGGATTCCCACCCGATACCACTTGCTTCTTTGCTGTGGCTTCCTCCTATTCATTGTCCTTCATTCCTTACTCTGATGTTGATGCTACGCTTCGACTTTGGGATTCTATTAAATATTCTGCTGGTCTCATTTCCGCCCACCTGCCGTTACTACGTTTGCTACATAATCCATTATTTCCCCAGGGTCGTGACAATCCTGGACAGTTTGCTTGGTGGCTAGCCCATGGCTCCTACGATGTACATTCCTTGCTCTCTCCCACTCAGATACTCACCTTTGAAACTCTGTGCTCCTCTTATGATATCCCATTGCGGGAACATTTTGGCTACCTTCAGCTCCGTCATTTTATTAACACGTTAATGCAGGCACATTCGTTTTGTTTTCCCTTTTTATATACGGCACTTGTGTACTAAGTTTATTTTCTTGTCTATCCATCAGTACACTGTCTGTATTATTCTTCAGAAAACTTGTATGTTTTATTCCTTTTGGTCAGCGTATCTGTTTTTGACTGATTCTCTGATGTTATCTAATCTGCAATAAAATTCATTGTAAAAGAATATTGCCAGTGTAACATATGTATAGGCCTAAACTGAACCAATGAAATGCGTCTATTGTTACAAAAGCTGTCTTCGGTAATTCAATTCTTGATATTTGCCTGCTTTTCTATACAATGCAGTGATATATTAACAATTGCATTTTAATAAAACAATAATGGAAACATTATGCAACAGTATATTGCAACAATATTTCTTTGTACTTGCTACACCTGCACCTGGAATCATTGGCAGCAAGTAGACAAAGTTGTAGATGACTGGGACAGATTTATCAGTGGTGTAAAGAGTCTCACTCCAAACATGCTGGGAGATGACTGATCATTCTCAAGTATCGACGAGCGATTAGCTGTGGCAGCTGTCAGCCAACCATTAAATCCAAACAATCAAATCCTTATGCGCTGCTATAAGTAGTCCCAAACCCTATTGATCTATACACACAATAAATTAACAAAAATGTATGTGATACGAAATATAGTGTTTTCCATGGGGCTTCTAGCCCACAGCTAATTGCAGGAGCTTCCCTATATAGTTCCAAATGGCCTCATTTATAAGTGTGAATGAGGCCTAGAAATTGGTCAGAAGTAGGTTGTTTTTGTCAAAATGCTACTTTAGAGCAGCTAAGGGAGAAACATAGAAACACAGAACAACAATGTTTTTTGTTGTTTTTTTTTTTTACCTTTTTTTGCCTGAGTATAGATCTATGTTTGTCCTAGGCATGTTTGAAACCACTTACTGTTGACTAACTCACTACCTCTGCTGGAAGCTTATTCCAAGCATCAACTACCCTTTCAGAAAAATAATACTAAGATGAGTTTTGAACTTTCAGTAAAGCTAAACTCATTTTGCAAACTGACTTTTGAAACCTATCAATGAAGCTAAACTCTAGTCTCATAAAATATGAACTCATACATTACTGTGTGGCATAATTTATAAATATCTGTTCAGTATTTTAAAATTAACTTTATGATACAAAAATGTTTGATAGGGAATAAGGAATGACTAAAGCGTTGTAAGTTTTCATCTTCACTTACTGTTCCACAGACACAACAGAAAGTAAAAGTAGATGTCTCCAAAGCATGAGGATATCCTCTCTTAGATAGTTGTAGCCATAATCAGGTTTCTTCATTGGAAGATTAATTCTTACCTCCTGTTCTTGTGAAAACTCACAATTTTGTATTTCCCATCATGTTCTATATTGGAGGTAATGGTCTTTGGGATCAATAGAGATGATATAGTACATGTCCTCAGTGAGGACACAGACAGCAATAGCAACTTTTACGATTTTCTGCTTGTTCCCAACACTGTCCAAAACTATGAAATGCAAAAAAAAAAACCCTAGTTTTAACTTTACATATACTTTAACTAGAAACTCCTATCTAGCCCATTAGAAAAAAAAAATTTGGAATAGAGGGAAAAAAAACCCCTGGTATATGTTTAAATGCAAACACATGAGGATAGAGAGATAGATAGATAGATAGATAGATAGATAGATAGATAGATAGATAGATAGACTCAATTTCATAAAAAAAAAAATAGTTTGGAAAATTCAGTGTAATTTTTCTATAGAATATACAGTATATACAGCACAGGGCTGATTTTACAAAACAAAAGTGAAAAATACTTAAGAAAATCAGTCCTTATACGTTTATATTCAGTTTTCAATTCAATCCCTGCTGTTTGTTGTCTTGCAAAATGTGAATTGTTAATTTCAGTGGAAAAAAGCATAATCTATACCCTGTACCTAGTAAGCACAACTGAAACTTAAAAGAAAGGTTACTTTTAGAGGTACATTATATTGTAAAGCGCTGAGCAAACTGTTGGTGCTAAATCAATCCTGTATTATAATAATAATAATAATTATATAAAGGATGCTATTGCTGACCTCTTTGTGAACATACTAGATGACTGCCTGTATCTGGTTTAAATATTTTGAGCTAGTGATCTTTGGAGCTGCATGTGAGGTCTAAGGAAAGTCAGACCTTGTATCTGCATACTTCTTCCGGGTCAGCGATTATGTATTGAAGCTTCTGGATAAGCATAGAAGTCAGACAACTAGCCTATGCAAAATGAGTTATAGTAGTAGCCTACACAGTTTGACGGTACATGCTCTGTTTAAGCCTTCAGATACATACAGAGTGTGCAGCCCACCTACGCAGTACTTCAAATTGATCTGAACTCAAAAAAGTGAAAATTTGCTACGTTATATGCAAAATTTGGAAACATTATCTCTGCCTAAACAATACCCAGGAAATGTACATTTTATCTGAAATTCCTCCTGGAAAATACCCTCCCGGTATCCGAGGGTGACAAGGCACTTGTGTGTCTTCAACCTCAAAGCTGTATGACTGCAGTGTGAGATCTAAGGCACTACTGCCTATGACTCAGTCTTAGAAAATTTGGAGTGGAATTGAGTGATGTTGCTGTTATGCTGCTCACTGATGTTCTTGCTAGATGCTGTAACAAGTAAATGCCCTGCCTCTACAAAAATGGCCACAGCCATACAAAGATGCAGTGCAGAACAAGGCATGGTAAGTCAGCATAGGGGAAGGTTCAGCTCAGGGATACCATAGACATTACTGGGGAAAGCTACAAGAGTTTAGTTCTTCTTTCAGTTTTCTATTCAGAGTTCTTTTCTCAGAACCAAAAACACATACAGATATTGGATTTTGAAAGTGTTACTAAACCCAGGACCCTGGATTCACTGTATCCAGTCTTCCACAGTACACAGAACATGGAAATGCAATTATTTTTAGTAAATATAAACTGCTAAATACCTTTTCTCATCAGCAGTTAAAGCAGTCCTGTGACTTCTATCAGTGTCCAGCAGAGCTTGTAGCAGGAGTTTTCATTTTCCCTGATTTTCCTATTAGGCTGCATAAACCCTGACCCTCTATCTGGAGAGTGCGGATTGGCCCTGTGCTGATCACATGCACACTCCTGAGAAAAAAAAAACGCTTTAACAATACACACCAAACTGAGCAAGTGCAGCTTGCCCCCAAGACTCTGTTCTATCAGCAGATGGATTAGGAACAGTAGAATAAGGGAGGATCAGAGAAGACAGGATCAAACATCCTTTTTACACGATGCAGAGGATTAACCCCTTAGGTTCCACAGTGAGTATAACAAGCATGCTTTACTGCGTATATAGACTGATTTTACTGTTGTGGGTTTAGTAACACTTTAACCACTTCCTGTCCGCCCTAATGCAGAAGTACTGCTACAGGGCGGCATGGGTGTACAAAATCATTATACAATATATTCGTCATTTTGCAGTTCCGAGTAGGGGGGTTTGCGCACGCCACCCGCGGCGCCGGTTTTGGCCTCTGCTGTCAATCACCAGGTCCCGGCCAGTGATTACTCATTGGCACCCGGTGATTGCCGAGCATCTGCGATGGGGCGGGGAGAACTTTTTCTAAACATTACAGTTCTCTCCGCTGTCAGCTCCTGCACACTGCTTTGCATGGCTGTTTGACTATTGAACTAAGCCCTAATTGTAAATCATCATCTTTGTCAAATAGCAAATCTATGCCAGATGAGGGTGCGTGTCCCTATGCACCATCTGGCCAATTGATGAATCTAAAATATAACCTTTATTCAGATATATATAAAATGTATGCTAAGCTATAATTAATGCCTATTGAAGTGGAATGTACTGCACACAACAATATGACTGGATACCATTACAATTATTTACCTTACATGCAAATGGTTAATAACACCAGGTCAGATCAAATACCATACCGCTTTAGATGAAGTGACAGCATAAAAAAGACACTGAAGTTTGATCAGAAGCCTATCAGTTTGAATATATAATCTCTATTAAGGAAATGAAGTTACCCCATGGACAAAACTAATTAGATAGTATAATCTGTCTTGCTACAGATATGTACTACGGGTACACTCATCCACGGCCTTAATGACAGCCTCTAATGGACAAGCCCCATACATCACCATATCCAGTCAAAAATACCTCACTGTCTTGAGGAATGCAAATGATGCACTGTAAAGCACAGTACAGACCTCTCCAATAAAAAAAGTGTGTGTGGGGGGGAAAGCAGTAAATACCCTGTGCATTCAAAAAGTGCTCCCAAAGAAAGACCCAAAGAAAAGAAAAAAAGAAACTCTATATGTTTTGTTCCAAAAAACAGAGCTTCATGGCCATTTTGCCACCATGTGAAGCTGAGCACAACTTCCAGCCACTATGTGACCTATTTTAATTCTTTATATTCCTGACCAAGCTCTGTTTGTTGGAGTGAAACATGTAGTTTCTTTTTTTATTTTCTTTGGGTCTTTCTTTGGGAACACTTTTTGAACGCACATGGCAGTTACTCCCCCCCCCCCCTTTTTTTCAGAGAGGTCTGTACTGCGATTTATAGTGCATCATTTGCATTCCTCAAGACAGTGAGGTATTTTTGCCTGGATATGGTGATGTATGTATGTATATATGCAGCTAAAGGGTGGAGAATGCCCTGCCTGCAGTTCATTGGCCAAGCAATGACAGCTGCTGATGTTCAGCCGTACCCAAGCTCATCACTATTGGTGACATAGGAAGCAGCAACAGAGGAAATTACAGCACTGGCTTCCCAGTGACACTTTGAGACGCTCCTTGGATTTTTGTTACAGTGCAATACAGAAAACTAATCTCAACATTTGTTGAGATGGAAATGTTACCATTTGTGATATTTTCCTTTTAGAAAACACTAGCATATGAAAAGGCATAACAACGCAAGCGCGCTGGGCACCTTATCACACCAGCCCACGTAATGTGTGTTACCATGCTTTGCAGCAACACCCACATCACTGTTTGCAATGGTGTGAATGGGGCCTTATACACACCTGCATAGATACAAAATTATATCCTGATTTCAAGCATCACTTAGCATTACCTGGTCATTTTCTAGGCTGAACACCAAATCAGTGTTTACATGAATCCTACAGAGTCCTTGCACTCATGCAGCTTGTTCAAAAATGTGCATGTATCTTGCTAGCAGCCATTCTCCAGGGATAACTGTCCAGGTATGGCCAGCTTTAGACTGGCCATACATTATGCAATTTTTTTGTACAAATTTCCTTTAGATTTGCCAAAACCAGATAATATGAGGTCAACCATAAACACTTTCAATTTGGGTATGCAATCAGGCAGGCCCTTGCATTACATAGTTGAAGGTAAATCTAAGGGAACTTGAATAAAAAAATTGTATAATATAAGGCCAGCTTTAGTCCCCACATTTTATTGAGATGGCACTGACTGCAAGCTATTGAAATATAATTAGTGGCAAGTGTTTGCAAACATCACAAATTACTGTGACAAAGGGTGGTCATAGTTATTAGGAATGAATGAAGTGATTGCTATGAGCACATTTTTACTGACGAAGAAACTCTCAATTTTGGTCATTGAAATAAATGACCTAGGTAAATTTTGCTTGAGGAAAAAAACAATTTTTTTTCAGTTAGAGAGTGCTTCTAATTCTCTGTATTTGATCAATTTTTTTTGTAGCCACTTTCTATTATTTATTTTACTTTTTTACTGGCTGTTTTTTTTTCTGTAAATAAACCATAACAAATTAGGTTAATGAAGAAAAACAGGTTGTTAGGCGCTTCCTTAACATTTAGAAGCCATTTAAAGCCTCTTGCACATTTTCATTTCACCGTCCTTATTGATGCATTTCATTGAAATCTCAGATTTTTTTTATAATGCAATGTTATATATTTATAAATTAACAAACAAATATGTGCTTGCAGCCAAGAGAAAGAACAACTTGCTTTATGTTCTGCTAGGCAATATAGATATATAGATGTTTGAGAGGCAGTACTAAATCCCAGCGTGTGAATATTCTGAGCCATGAGAATAAATTATTATATAAAACAACAAAAAAACTTGTGTTTTTGTTAAAAATTTAAAAATGTGCATCTATCATATTGCATGTGTTGACAACTTAGTTTATACAGTACCTAACATGCAACATACCTAACTTAACTGTGTTAATTACACAGTGTTAATTAATTATAAATCAAACTCAGTAACATAAATGTACAAAATGCCAACAAAATAAATAAGTAAAAAGTTAGCAAATACCCTTTAATGGAAAAATTAATCATCCAAGTCTGTCTTAGGCCTGGTTCACACCATTGCAGTTTGCTTTTGATCTGATTTTGCATTTTGCATTGCTTTTTGACACACGCGTTTTTGCTGCGTTTTTACCATGTTTTGCATTTTTTCAGAGTTTTTTCTTAATGTTATATGGTGAATGTTTTTGTTGCTGGGCAGAATAAAAACACAAAACATGGCAAAAACACACTACAAGCATTTCAGCAGTATCTCCATTGGCCTCTACTGTAGCTAAAATGCTACTTTTTGCATTTAAAAAAGTCCCTGACCCTTACTTTTTAATAAATGAACAAATGTATGTTAAGTACTGTATAAGCTAAAGCCAGCCATAGATGGATTGAAATTTAGCCAGTCCAGCAGGTACCAGCTGAATTTTGATCCATCTATGGGCAGAATTGATTTCTGTACAAACGATCTGTTGGAAAATATTTGATCAATCAGTGCCACTGGCAATCACAAGTGGTGTTGAGGAGTGTATTTTGAGGGTGGGGAAGTCTCCTTGCTGTCACAAGGTAATAGCTCTGTGGGAGGGATTTTTCCCATCCACCTCAAGTGTGTGGATGGGGGAATCAGTTAATTTTCTTTTGCTCAACCTGCTGGAAGAAAATTAATCATGTATGGCCCGCCTAAGTTATCAACACATGCTTTATGATAGATGCACAATTTTTTTATTCTTTAACAAAAACATACTTTTTTTGTTGTATATATAATAATTTATTCACATGTCCCACAATATTCACACTTTGAGATTTAGTGGTGCCTCTCAAACTTCTATGTTATATATTATGTTATACCAAGGAATATTCATATCTAATTCTATGGATTCTAATAATGTTATTCAGTTACAAGATATACTAATAAAACTTGACTAAGCTGGTTCCAGTGCCAAGAGACTGCCCTATGAATCTATTATAAACTTTGAAACTGTAACATTAGTATAAAAGACTATTTCAGTAACCTTTCTTTTAATTGAAAAAAATCAATAAAACACTTAAAAATACATTTTCTGATTTTAATAAAAAGATTGAAAGCGAAATCTTCAGATTTTAGCAAAATGTCTTTGGAAATGAAAGCTGAAGTTTAGTGAAAAATGTATTTATTTTTTTAAACAGTACCAGAGATGCTAATCACCAACAATGAAGTGTGTCCCATGTATCACTGACTGCTGTTTACAATAACAATGCAAAGGGTTTGGAAGGCAGGCAGATAAATTAAAGGTCCACCTCTTTTGATCATGGAACAATTTGCATTGTGGAAACCTGTAGCATGGGTTCTACTAATACAGCATGGGGGCAGAAAAGGCAGACAAGTTGGCAATTTTAATGAAAATCCATCACAAGCACAGCTGCTGATAATAACCCCCACAAAAATTAAAGATCACCACTGTGGGAGTATCAAAGGGCAGAGGACTGAAGATTTCTACTGAATACAGTAGCCACCAGCACATGGCAGATACTTCATTGCTGATAAGTAGCGTCCCTGTTGCTGTTCACTAAACTTCAGCTTTAATTTTGCTTTTTCCTTAGTACACAGTAGATGACAGTATTTTGAATAATTAATTTCTAGTTGTATTAATTGATAATTTCTTGTTTATGGGGCATCTGCAGACAATGTTGGCCGAGACTCATCTGGGAGAATAGCAATTGTATTAGAAATGCATGTGTTATTTTTATTGCTCTTCCCCTACCTATGCCCACCCCTATACACAGGTCTAAGAGAAAAAAAAATATATGATCTTTCCAGCTTAAGGAAACACATGACCACACGGATGCCTGAGGGTGGTCAGTACATTCTTGCAAGTCTTACCCTCCCCTGACGTCTAGTGACAGCTTTAGCATTAACTATTTCGTGATATTACTTTAATGTGATCTGAAGAGAGCTGCCATCATTCCTCTGGGAGGCTAGTAGCATGTTTATACACATTCCAAGATATACTATAATAAATGATAAACTATACTATATGGCTAATAGAATAATACATTATATGAATATCAAGAAGAGTCATGGGTATGTAGACATAACTCAATGAAATAGCACTTATTGCTATACAGAATTGTGTAGTGAAACTCCAGTAACAGGTGGGAATGCTTAGAAGAATCATGTAAATCTCATGGTTTTTGGACCCCATGTGGAACTCCCACTCTTTTTTTGGGTCCTTTATCTGGATTATTGTGTACCTAAATTAAAAATTAAAGACTTTCTATTTTATAGAGAACATGTAGAAAGTTTAACTGTGGTTATACAGTGCCATGAAAATCTACTTTTTGCTTTAAGTTCCTCCTGAAAAAACAAGATGAATGACTACATCTATAAGTACTCTTGTACCTACAACCTCACAGGGTAAGAGTATCTAAAGTCTGTCCTGCCCACCCATGCTTCTGAAGACTGCTTTTCTCAGAAATTTGGTGACATCCCTACTGTGGTTCTTGTTCTTTTTCAGTACCTGCTGGAGAGTAAACTGTACCTGAGAACATGCAGTGTAAGGGGTTCCCTGCTCCTGCTTCATTCATTCTAGGAGAGTTCCTGCTGCAATTCCACCTCAACTGCTGCATTCTTGTCAACTACTGTCTTCTCAGTATACTTCACTAGGCATCTAAAAGCAAAGACCTGCACCTCTACCAAGATGATAAGACCAAAAGCCAATACTCATTATTCAATAGTCCTTTGCAACCTGGTTGTCTTTTTTTGGGCATGGCTTCTATAGCACAGTTCCCTTTTAGGTAATTAAATTAAATGAGACCACAGCTGTTCTCCAGATATTTTGCTATAAAATTTTTCTGGAAATGTTTTATTACCATCGGTCTGAGGAAAAGATTGCAGTTATTGCTAACATGTTATTACTACAATACTATAATCGTTTTAATGGAATTAAGTAAATGTGCCACTCAGAACATATAACATATCCTTGAAGATTTAGTTATTGGTTTCATTTGTGCTCTTCTGACTATTGCAATGCTATACTCGTTGGTGTGCCTAAATCCACTATTAATCAACTACAATATGTACACAATTCTACAGCCAAAATCCTCACTAGGTTTGGTACAAGTAACCTTGCACTGGCTACACATCAGGTTTTGCATAGACTTTAAGATCCTCTTGCTCACCTATAAGGCTCTTCATAGCTTGGCACCCCATTATCTGTCTGAATGTTTATCAACTTACTCTCCACTCATAACCTCCACTCCTCATATTCCGATCTTCTGTGTGTGTCCCCTACTCACCTACACTCAATGGGAGACAGACCCTTCCCCTGCTATGCTCCAAAACTCTGAAATTCAGTTCCAACGAACAACAGAGAATCATCTTCTCTATCTTCAAATCAAATCTGAAAACTTTTTTCTTTAGACAAACTTTCACTTAATTGTCTTTTTTTTCTTTTGTTTTATCCAGTGTATTTCTTGTATTTTCCTGGTAAAGCACTTTGAGAAGCTACCTTTAAAGGCGCTATATGAAATAAAGTTGTTTATTATTATTATTTGGGTTTGATTTACCTGGATTACAATCTCACTCACGTCTTTGTGCTGTTTTTTACAGGATGTGAGCTGAATTCTTTTTCACCTGTGACACACACAACAATAAAAGGTGTTTTATTTGTAAAGCGTAATAGGACAGTCCTAAAATGAGGAAAGATTGCCATTAAATACACAGATGTTCCTGGAACAATGTTATGACAATCTTCATTTGATGGCAGCAATTACTTCAGCTTTCATGACCTTGCTGCTCTTCCTGTCAGAGTTGGCATGTCTTATTGTATGAACTAAATGAATCAAAAATGCATTGGCATTGTGAAACCCTAGTAGACAATTTATTTTTAAGAAGTATTAAATGATACTTAGAAACACCAAGATGTCTATAACATAGAGCAAAGACTTCCAAAGCAGATTGCTGCCCTTTTGGCTGTTCACAAGTCAATATGATACAACAAAACCAGTTTCGGGTTACCAAATAGACAGAGTAGGCCTGGTCTGTGCACAATTTGGCACGGTACCACTTTTTTATTTTCTATATATTTATTTATTTAATTTAACACCTCCCATGTTTGTCACTTTTTCTTTGCTTATGCGTGTGTTTTCACTGGATGGTAGGGTGTGGGTCCTCGGGCCTACCCTGAAGTCTAGGGGGAGGATGTGTGGCCTTTTGGTTCCTTCCTCCCCTGATCCCTAGGGGACTCTTCTTCGGGGGAGTCCCCTGACCAAGTACTGAGTGTCTGGCTTCAGCTGGACACAAGGAAAGGTGGCCCACCAGGCCTTTTGGCCAGGAGGACCAATTGGGAAACCTTGTCCCCGTCAGGAGCTTCGTGCCCCGGGGGATCAGGGTAAGCGGTCCAAGCCCCTTCAGGGGTAGGACACAAGCACACCCCTAAGTGCACTTTTTCGTGTGGTGTTTTGCACTTGCACTTTTTTTGTGATTCACTTACGGGTTTTTTCGTTGTAGTTTGCACGTTTGCGGACTTAAAAAAAAAAAAAAAAAAATAGACAGAGTAGACACAGGCCTATGGGTCCCACGACGTTTAAGGGCCCTGTAAAGTGGATCAAAATAATATAAATTTGATCTTGAAAGAAAATTACAATGAAGCTTTCTTTATAAAAGATAGAAAAGAACGAATCAATTCAAATAAACAAAAATGTTACATTAAAGACTATAGAGAAAATACTTAAAGTGCATAAACTATATAGGCACTAGGTTCACATTACAGTTTGTCTTTTCAAAGCTCTCATCTTCTTTCAGCTTTAAGTTTGTAAAAAAATTTGATGCAATCTACATATGTGTAATTTACAGTGATGGAGGTCATCTTCATCTAACGACTGACACTAGTTTATTCAATGTTACCCAACTAGAGTGCCTGAGAAACCTCCAGAAATCTGCAAGGAGGGCCCCAAGGTTTTAACTGCTTTGTGGCCTTACAGAGCTTAATTTGGCACTTAACATAAGTTAACACATATTCTCCATGGCTCTTTGACTTACAGCTCCATCTTCCCCACGCTTGCCACTGTGTGCATCCTGGCTGGCACGTTTCCAATGGTGGGAACTCTTCTTCTCATCTACCTTTGCTGCACACCTCTGTTCCTTTTACATCCCACCTCTCCAACTACTTCATTTAAAGCTTTACTCTACATTTAACACCAAAATAAAACCAAGCTTCTCTAACATTCTGTGATCCTTTCCTTGTATACTGAATGCTTCCATAGGACATATTACCTAACTGTTTGGACGTAAGTGATCCATCATACAGGCATTCATCCTATCTATGTACATACAATATAAATCTATACATTATAATCAACACATACAGTATATATAAATAGCATTTAAAAAATAGTGTGTATACTTTATATACCAGCAAATGGTTAGCACTTCCACCTGGCAGTACTAGGGTTGTTGGTTCGAATCCTAACCACGGCACCACCTGCCTGGAGTTTGCATGTTCTCCATGTGCCTGTGCGGGTTTCCTCCGCGTTCTCCAGTTTCGCCCAACACTCCAAAGACATGCTGGTAGGTTAATTGGATCCTGTCTAAAATTGGCCCTACTATGTATATGTATGAATGTGAGTTAGGGACCTTAGATTGTACACCCCTTGAGGGTTGGGGACAGATGTGAATGTATAATATATATGTAAAAGTGCTTCGTAAATTGACGGCGCTATATAAGTACCTGAAATAAATAAATACATTTCTGAATTCAAACCTTTGAGTCCTTACTTCAATTCAGTCCTTCAATTCAAACCTTTGAGTTTTCAACTAAAATCAATGAAAATGTATTAAAACACACATGACATGCTTCAGCAATGGTCATAACGCATGCCAATGTATCGCAGCACACATCAACATGTGTTGATATGTGTTAAAACTGATTGATACTCAATATAAAGTGCATTACAATGCGTGCAACACAGTTTAATGTGTTCACATGTGTTTTGATATAAAGAAAACATATCAGGAGAAAAAATGCAAAAGTATGAATAGGCCTTTTACTGTTTTCCTGCAATCAGGCAGGACCTTGCACTACATAGCTGAAGGTAAAATCCAAAGGAAATTGAATTAGAAAATTGTATAAAGTATGGCTAGCTTAACCTCCTTGGCGGTATGATTCTTTCCGATTTTTTGTGCTGAAAGCGGTATCATTTTTTTGCATGGAAATATGTAGTTTTTTATTGTAGGCTGTAATTTTTAGGAATAACTCACTGAAATCTGTCCAAACAAGAGTCTAGTAAACATCCCGGGTATGATAAAACTTGAAACACAAAATCATAAATTATAATTTAATAAATAATCATAAAAAATAATAATATAATAATAATACATTTAATTCAATAATATAATCAAACCAAAAACACTGAAATTTGAAATACAGAGGCAAATTCGCACATTGCTGAGCAAAGTCGCAAAATCGTTTTCAGTGTCTGATGACGAATTTCCCCACAAATCATTATCACTCAATTCTGCAAGTGGTTCTGATTTACTATCGCTGCTCTAAAATCGCTTTTGACGTAAAGGGACGCTTTTTGGACGCCATGGACTTTTCTCAGTTTCCAGGCAGAAAGAACATTCAAAATGCAGGCAGGGCACAGGACAAAGCACTAGGGACAAAATATATGTGAAATGCATTGAAACAGCAATGACAGCAAAAATGAAATTTTTTAAAAATTTCAAATTTCCCATCGGTTCCGGCGCCCGTACGTCCCGACGTCACAGGGACCAGAACACAGAAGCCGGATGCCGGCATCGGCCGGAGGAGATAGCCGGGGACGCTGCAGGGGACACATTGCGGGAGCAAAGGACAAGGTAAGTGCTGCAGGGACCCCCAGAACAGCGCAGCATGGTAAGCCCGAGTGTAGCTCGGGGTTACCGATTTTGGTATAGAAATTTTACCCCGAGCTACACTCGGGATTACCGCTAAGGAGGTTAAGGGTCCATGCACACTGGGCTTAAAAAATGCTAGTTCCCTTGGCAGAAAAAAACACTCATAAAGAGTGTTTTTGTACGAGCATTTAGAAGCTTCTAGGAGAGATTAGGAGCATTCAGCATTTTTTTTCTGCCAGAAAACTGCTCTCAAAAATGCAAAACATAAGGTTTTTTTTTCTGCCTCTAAATGCTAAGCTTAAAATAGGCCTCCAAATGTCCTAATGTGCATGGACACTTATGGTAACATTCAGTGGCTTCTACAGGCAAAATGCTAAACTCCTCTAGAAGTAGCGTTTTTTTAAGCCAGTGTGCATGGACCCCTGGCAGAAAAAAAAAACGCTGATATAGAACGTGTTTGTGCATGCATTTAGGCGCATTTAGCATTTTTTTCTGCTTGAAAACTCCTTTCAAAAATGCAATCCAGAAGGGTTTTTTTCTGCCTCTAAATGCTGAGTTTAAAATATGCCTCTAAATGTCCTAATGTGCATGGACATTAACATTGAGCTGCTTCTATAGGCAAAATGCAAAACTCCTGTAGAAACAGGGTTTTTTTAAGTCTATTGTGCATGAACCCTTAATCAGTAAAAACTGATTGAAGAATTGACCACCAGCCAGTTGGACCACATTCATTTTTTTCAAGGTTAGGTTTAAAAAAAACTGAGGACTCATACTAAGCAGAGGAATAGAGGACCTAATATGATTTTTGCAGATAGCTATATTTGAATTGTATTTACCATAACACACTTGTGGACCTGTGCTTATTGATGCATGTTTTCAGAAGGTGGCACAGTCAGAAACAGTACAAAAGTTGTTACTTTGGTTATTTTTTTAAATATTTTTCCTCTGGTCACCCCTGAATCTTTGCAGATGTAGAACTACCCTTTTTAGGGTTTGGATTCCCCTAAGCTCTGCACAGCCAGACAACATGCATTTTCCACACTTTCATCCAAAGTCAGTAAACAGTCCATGAGCTTGTTTTTTGTTGTTTTATTATTGGTTAACATCAAATGGATCCTAGCTCTCTACTTCTTCAGGAGTGTCCTTCTGACAGATTAGCACACAGTCTTTACAAGAATCACTTGGTCCCCTTAAATGAACCTCCTCAGACCCCAAATGAAAATCTCCTCATCCACCTGGCTGTCTTGAAATTATCCCAGGGCAAGGGATTCTGAGACACATAAAAAATGTAGTCCCAGGGAGAACTAGTTGGGTATTGCACCTGACCGCCTTTTCCCTTCTTTGGCCCAGGGGGGTAGAAGTACTCACACTGTCCTGTTCCTGTAGTTTTAAAGGTTGAAGCTGCTTTCAGGCCTTAAGCTGGGCTGGCTCCTTCCCTAATGACAGGCTGTCTTTCCTTGGTAGACTGTGGAACAGTGGAGGTCCTTCTGTCCAGCTTCAGCCTGTAGGCAGACCTTCCTCCTCTGGGGCCCCCTTCCAGGCTCCACACCAACAGCACTTCTTCACTCCATCTTCTACCTGTCCTGTTGATCAGACTCTCTCATATTTAAGGGATGACATAGCCACAATGCCAGTCCTCCTGCCTGGGGATTGGCCAGATCAGCCCCTCCTCACCCGCGCCCACTGCTTCTAGAAACTTCTCCAAGTTTCTAGAGCAAGGGTAGGTATCAGAGAACTGACTATCAGAGCCCTTCAGCCTTAACCTGAAGTAACCTCGCTGACTCACTCCCAGGCTGACTCAAACCCAGGCTTCTAGCAATCCTCTAATGCCTAGTACACACAATGAGAATATCGGAAGAATGCTCATCCTTTTATTTTTTAATGCTACTCTCCATATCGAAAATGAAGAGGTTATTCAACTTACGAAAATTCTCGGAAGACTGAATAGAATTTCGAAAGCGATGTCATGTATTTGTATTGTATTTTTGGACAACTACTGTACTGATTAAACGAAAATCGTATAATCTGGTATCGTATAAGAAACATTTTCACTAGGCTCTCCAAAGAAGTGTACTAACGATCCCATCAACGGACAATTTGTCCTCGTATGAACATTTTCGTACAATTTTCTTATCGTGTGTATGGGCCTTAAATATACACACAAAAAAAACTATATACACTGGAGAGCGTTACTGAGAAACATTAAACAATAGAACTAGGTAGAGAGAGGGTTGTCAGGTTTTTCAAGAGGAATGATAAGGTCCTGTAGGTCATGCTGCATTCAAAAATCTTCCCATTTCCTTTTTCTGGTGGATTGTACAGTTGAATACGACTCTAGATCAACATATGAATCGGGAAGCACGTCCTTGCTTTAGTTTCTTTTTTTTTTTTTTTTTTTTTTCTAGGTTTTTTATTCTTCCATATGTATCTTGTTAACATTTTTTTCATTATCTTAAAGAAGGCTTCTGGGATTTTAATTGGTACCATTTGAAATCTATACAGTATTTTAGGCATAATTACCATTTTGACTAAGTTTATACGTCCTATCCAGGATGGATTTCCACCTTCCAGTCTTTTTAAATCTTCCCTGATCTCATTTATCAAAGAGATATAGTTTAATCTATACAGATGCTTAGATGAGGCAGTGAGTTTTATTCCTAGGTATTTTATCTCTTTTTCTCTCCATATAAAGGGGAATTCTTTTTGTAGTTTTTCTTTTTCGTTCTTTGATACATTAATATTCAGGATCTCTGTTTTCGTTGGATTAATTTTTAAATTTGATAGTTCACCGTACTCCTTCAGAATCTTCATTATATTTGGGAGAGTTATTCGGGGGTTCCCCACATAGAACAATAAGTCGTCCGCAAAGGCCGCTACTCTGTGTTCTGTGGATTCTATCTGAATTCCCTTTACCGATCCACTATTTCTTATTATTGACAACAAAGGTTCGAGTGACAATACATATAGCAGGGGGGATAGTGGGCAGCCTTGTCTTGTACCATTAGACATTCCAATGGGTTCTGATCTCTCCCCATTTACCGTGATGATTGCAGTAGGCTCCCTATATAATTTACTTATCCACTCTCGCATTCTATCGCCTATCCCCAGTACTTTTAAGTTGTCCATCATAAAGCCCCAGTCCACTCTATCAAATGCCTTCTCTGCATCAATCGACAAGAGCACCACCGGGGCTTTCCCTTTTCCACTTTTCTGAATAAGCATGAGGGTTCTCAAGCCGTTATCTCTACCTTCTCTCCCCGGTACAAAGCCCACCTGGTCTCCATGTATCCATTCAGGCATCATGTCCCTCAACCTGTTTGCTATCACCTTTGCATACAGTTTAGTGTCAGTGTTCAATAATGAAATAGGTCTATAGCTGGAGCACTGAGATGGATCTTTTCCCTCCTTATGGATACGCACTACATGGGCCTGTAGGGATTCTCTCCTCACTTCCATCCCACCTCCCAGAGCATTCATATATTTCTCCAGCTTGGGTAACAGTACTTCACTAAATTTCTTATAGTACTTAACTGTATAACCATCCGGGCCTGGGCTTTTTCCCCCCCCTGTGCTTTTTAATGCTGTTTTAATTTCTTCCTGGGAAATTTCTGCGTCTAGGGAGTTCAACTGTGCTTCACTTAGTTTTGGTAATCCCGCATTTTTTAAGTATGTCATCTTTTTTTTATTAATTCCCTCTTGAGTTTCTTTTAGAGGGCCTTGGGGACTTATATTATATAACTTTTTGTAATACTCCGTAAACACTTTAATAATCTCTTTATTTGAGTAGACCAACTCCCCCTTTGAGCTTTTTATCTTTTCTATATAGTTCCTATTTTTCTTTTTATTCAATGCTCTCATCAGATATCTTCCTGGTCTGTCTCCCCATCTATATCTCTCGTTCAAAACCCTGTTGTATACTCTTCTCTTCTCCTCATCCATCAACCTCTCTAGTTCATCTTTTTTATCCAGTAACTTCTGTCTCGTATCTTTTGTTATTTTCTTCTTATGTATCTGCTCTAAGTCCAATATTTCTTTTAATAGCCGACTGACCCTCTCTCTTCTTTCCTTTTTCTTCCTTGCTCCTGCCGCAATCAAGATTCCTCTTATGAATACCTTATGGCTTTCCCAGACTGTGGCTATCGATACTTCCTCTGATTCGTTCTCCTTAAAGTATACCTTGATCTCTTTCTCGATTTTCTGAACTACCTCCTCATCCAGAAGAAGAACCTCATTTAACCTCCACCCTAATCCTCCAGTCCACCTTCTTCCCCATCCCATTTTCATTACGACCGGAGCATGGTCCGAGAACGTCCTTGTCTCTATGTCAATTTTAACCAGGTGATCTATAAGTTGATGGTCTATTAAGATGTAATCTAATCTCGAGTATATCTCATGTGCATTAGAGAAGAAGGTATAGTCTCTGTCTTTCATATGCGTTATTCTCCAGGTATCCACTAGTTGACATTCATGCATCACTTTCTTCAAAGCTCTCAGAGACCTACTCCCCTCTCTCTGCACAGAAGAGGTATTATCCCTTTGTGGATCCATACAGAAATTTAGGTCTCCAGCTACTATCAAACGCCCTTTTTTGAATTCCATTAATTTTTTCAACAGACCCTTCATATATATCTCCGGGTTTTTATTAGGGCAGTATATATTGGCTAAAGTACACTCTATCCCCTGAAGTCTACCTTTTAAGAATAAAAACCTCCCCTCCGGGTCGGCTCTTCTATCCTCCAGCTCAAATCTCATATTCTTTGCCAAACCTATTGCAACCCCTTTTGCTCTTTTAATTGGAGAATCTGCATAGTACCATATTGGGTAGTGTTTGGATTTCAATTTCACGTTTGCCTCTATCTCAAAATGCGTCTCCTGTAAAAATACCACTGACGTCGCCCTATGATGTAACTCATTAAACAACCTAAATCTCTTCCCTGGACAACTCAGTCCATTCACATTATAAGTTATAAACTGTATTTCTTCCATCTTTCCCAGTTAACTCCATCTCTCTTCCAGATTGCCTCTTCCTCTTTGTCCCTTCTGTCGTGCAGAGTGTTGACCCAATACCTCCTCCCCTCCCTCCCACCCAACTCCCGTCCCACCCAACTCCCATCCCCTCCCCCCTCCCACCCATTTTCCCAACCCACCCCCCTTCCTCCCCCTCCCCTCTTTTTAGGCCTATTGATTGCCTACCGATCATTTGTGGTAATACTATCCACTTTTGATTTAATCTATAGGGGAAAAACTCCAGCCCTGGACAACTTTCCGCCCTTCTCCCCCTCCCCTTTAACCCCTAAGTCCTACCAAGATATCTCAATAACAGTGGTTTGAGGGCGGCAGGGACAAGGCGGAGAGAGACAGGAGGGCGAGAGAGAGAGAAAAAAAAAAAAAAAAAAAAAAAAAACTATTTCTCTCCCTCTCTCCATCCCCCCCCCGCCCCGCCCCCCCCCCCACCAACCAATTGCCAGTCCTCTTTTCTTTTCGTTCTAATTTCCCAGTATTCTTCTTCCCAACCAGGAATCTCCATTCTTTGTAGATTGAGTCTGTCGCAGAAATTTTTCAAATCTTCTGGGAACCTAAGATATGCTGTAGTTCCATTTCTCCATCCTATTAGGCTCTCAGGGGTCCCCCATCTATATTGCACCTTTTGTTCTTTCAATCTTTCCAATAGAGGTCTAAGGGTTCTCCTTCTCCATAAAGTCTCTGGTGACAAGTCCGCATATATCTGTAAGTCCTTTCCTTCATACATAATTACTGCTTTTCCCTTTATCCTCTTCCAGATTTTATCTTTATCTAGGAATTCACAAAATTTGACAAGTATATCTCGTGGCCTATCCTTTCCCGAATTTCCTTGGAGTTTTCCTTGTCTAGAAATTCCTTCTATTTTATATTTTTCCATATTAGTACTGTCCATTATGGAATTTAATATTTTACAGACCATCTCTTGCAAATTTTCTCCTTTAGAATTCTCTGGGACTCCACGTATCCTAATATTTCTCCTCCTATTCCTATTTTCTTGTATCTCAGCCTTATAAAACAGTTTTTTTTGGGCTTTCCCCATGTTAACTATTTCTTTTTCCATTTCGGCAATAATTTGGGACTGTTTTTTGACTTTTTCCTCCGTTTCTTCCACTCTCACCAAAAGGTGTCCCAAATCATTTCGAATATTTACAATTTCTTGTTTTATTGTTTTCTCCAGATCTTTGAACATTTCTGCCATTTCTTTTTTGTTTGGTATTTGTAGCTCTGTCTCCATCTCTGTATTAGCCGATATTTGTTGGCTGCTAATGTCAAGGCCTAGTGATAGTCTAGGGCTACTTTCCAGGCTCAGATCTACTTCACCTTTTCCACTTTTGCCCTGAGTCCTTTCTGGGGTTATATTTCCCTGGGAAGTGTATTTTTTAATAGTGCCAGTCTGAGTCCCTTTTAGCCCACTTCCTTTTGCGCTTTTATTTTTCATTCTTCTATTGCTCTTATTCTTCTTTATAGGCTCAGGGGTTAAGGAGAGATAACTATTGATATATACGTCACTACTTATCCACTCATTTGATTTTCAAGCTTTTCATTCATCTTTCCTCTTCTCCTTTTCCCTGCTTTATATTTCCCACTCAAGGGGATCCCCTCTCTTCTCTCACACACTGCCTCTCCCAACAGCCCACAAGAAGCACATAATTTTATTGAGACTCGGTCAGAGTCACTCACCCTGCTCGTATCTCTCTTCTTCTCGGGGCCCGACCAGCATTTTCTCTCTGTCCTTCAGCTGGGCAGTGTGTTCGTTTTAGGGGTATGTTCGTTTTAGGGGTTCCTCCAGAAAAATCCTCCTCCTTTCTCTCTCCAATCCCCCGTGTCTCTCCTCCTTCAGAAGCAGGACTCAGAGCAATGGGCCAACCATCAGAGCCCCAAACAACGGACCGACCAGCACGACCCCCAGCAGTTCAGCAACGATCCAGGTCCCAGCCAAGAAGCCGGCAGACAGAGCTCCGGGTAGAAACCGGCTGACAGGGTTCTGAGCACTGGGCTAGGATGCAGAGCTCCGAGCAGTGAGCCTACCAGCAGGGCACCCGACTATCGGCGCTAAAACAGGGGACCAGGTATTGGGTCGGCAGTCGTGCTCCAAGGAGTAGATCCAGAGGCCGATCAGCTCCTCTCTCTCTGCACCAAACACCGGCCGGCTTCCTGGTTTCCCAGTGGTGCTTAGCGGCCGGCCACGTGGCTGCACCGCTCCACCTTATCTCTCCGCTGCCCGACACACCTTCACCCCGAGCACCGGAGCCGGATCCCTTCTCACAGATCAGCTCTCCCGCAGGGTTCCTCCATCCATCCAAGGGGGATCACCGCACCGCAGCTCCACATCACAGGTAGGGGTTTGGGGAGGTGGGTGAAGGAGCTTGTCCGAGAGCTCCTACATCTGGCTCTCGTCAGCCGCCATGGTTAGGCTCCGCCCCAACGAGTGCCTACACAGAGTCCTGACCTCAGCCCCTTGCTTTAGTTTCTTACAAAAATATTGATGTGATAAAATGGTGGGACTTGTACAAAAGGGTCTATATTATCTGCATGTGCATAGGACACCATAATGTGTACATACAGCCTGGAGTTTTACAGTGCGTAGTGGCTTTTGCTCTAGAGCAAATATTACCAGGGATGTAATACAGATAAAATGTCCATACATTATACTGTATAGTAGTGAATGATAAGCTTACATAATTTGGCAACAACTTCATTCATCATATGTGGTAATAGACATACACTGCAGCTGGTATATATGCTTTTATCTTGACATTCTGCTCAGCATAATGTTTCCTTGGAGCAGAGGTTCTTAAACCTTTTAATCAGGGGACCCAAATACCAAAATTGTTACCATATGAAATGTTAACACTGCCAAATAACAATAGCTGTATAACCAATGTTGGGCGCTCTTGACAATTTTTGTAAGTTTTAGTAAAGCTAAAACAGAGACTTTCTATCTACTTTATGACATTTTCTACTAGTGCCAGGTTCTCCTTATCTCTCAATCTTGTCTGTGTAATTCCCTACAAGAACACATGAAGAGTATTCACAGCATAAAGCTGGCCTACACTGTGTGAATTTCAACTGGCTCCTTAGGAACCAGCCGAAATTTGTTCAGTGGATGGCCCTATTGGCAACCATCATCCCTTGATTAAAAAATAAAAGGATTCAGGCAGAAAATTGTCAGAGCCTGCCTTCAAAATACACTGTACTGTACAGTGGGGATGAAAGATGAAAGTGCAGGCTGAACAAAAGAAAAATGACCAGTATATAGCCAGATTTAGTATATCTGGTTCTTTTGAACATTTTTATCAACATTATTGTTGAATACATGAGGATACAAAGTAGTACTGCTGATAAATGAGCTGATTACCCATAGTCTTAGCTTTTAAAAGAGTTGATGGAGGCCAAAAATGTTTGTATATTACCTTTCTCTAGTTCTTCTTTTCTCTTGCTGTGACTCCTTTCTGTTATTCTTCCTCTGTAGTTTACCTATTGTACAAATTATTTGCCTCCATGTAAAATGCATAAAATACCTAAAAATTTGACTTTTATTGCTGGATGTTAACAGCTCCTGGTCATCCTTAGCAATATCTACACAGGCCCAATCAACCACCCTTCTTCATGTGTATGTTTTGCATTGCTAGCAGTGTTCTATAGTGCCCATTCCTACATTATTACATGGTGCTGTCGTATGTGGGTTTTTTTTAGCTTTCTGTTCTGAGTTGCATTACTGAATTCCTTGAATACTGAAAAAAAAGTTTTATATGATTTGTTAATAATATAGAACTAATTTCAAGAGGTGCTGATCTCATATATACACTTTTCAGGCAGCACTTAAGTGGACTTACATTACATTTTGGATAATCTGTCCACTGGAAATGTGCAACTAGTTGTGGTTGATAGCTGTTTGAAAGCCACCAATTTGCTACACAGTTACATAGTGTATGGCCATAATAATGTATGAAAAATATGGCACATGAAAAAAAAATGTCTGAAGAATAAGTGTTCACATTGCTCAAAGAAGACCATCATACGTTATCTTCTTGAATTTGACTGAAGAAATTAAATGTGAATCTCAAAGGTTATTATGGCAGCAACAACAACTCTCACATTTGTATTCCATGGTTTGGGGTACAACACAATTTACAATGCTTTTGATAGACACTGAAAAAACATTGATGTAGATTCATGCTGGCATCATGATCTGGTTGCCATGGGACCAAAGGTTTTATGGTGAAATACTCAATTTGTATAATGACCTTCAGGCTGCTTCAGATGTCAGTTGGGGTTCAGTCATCGACCAGTGATGATGTCCTCTCTTCTACTGTTCAATGTAAAAAACTGTGTGCTTTCTGACACCATAAATTGTAAACTGAACATATTTAGATAATGCCAGGGGTTCTTGAAAGATGTGGTTTTCAAAATGACTAACGTCCCAAAACATAACTGTGGGATACCATTTGAGATTCCAGCTCACAGGCTGAGCATGTTTGCTTGATTCCAATGTATACATGTCAAGTTTTACTTATGCAGGCCATAGATTTTGAAAAAATCTCTCGATTTTTCTTCCTATAAACGAAAAATCGGTTGGTCGTAAAGCCAATTAGACCACCAATTTGAACGAAAATCGGCGGATAAATTCTTTGCGATTGTCACCTCTACAGGAAATGATGTTGTTTTTTGGGCGGAAATGCTGTCGTGTTTTGGGCGGAAATGCTGTCGTTTTGTCGTCGGAAATGATGTCGTTTGGTGACCTTTTTGTCCCTCCCTACTGTAATGTGAATATATTTTTATGCACAGCATGTCTGGTAAATACATTCCCATTTACTATGACCAATTTTTTTAAATGCTTTCATAACTGCAAGCACTGGGGGTTTGCTAATTAATATATCTTTCTTTACTGTACTGTCAATATATTTTTTTGTAAATGATGTCTGGTACATAGTCTGGTACATATATTCATATTTACTGTGACAAATTTTTGGAAGTGCTTTCATTACTGTAAGCACTGGGGGTTTGCCCCATATATATCTATTTTCAGATGGTTTGGTTTATTATGACTTCTTTTGTGAATGTTGGAACCATTAACAATACTTGTATTGTCATATATGTACAAAATGTACAGTGCACTTTTGTTTCCAAAAAAACTAAAATTGTATTTGTTTTGTATTTTCATACTGAATAAAAAATAATGCTTTTGATACTGTCTATTTCCATGTGTCAATAAAGCTTTGCTGCTTTAAAAGTATATTGCTGTTCTTTTTCAAAAACATATATATATATATATAATATATATATATATATATATATAAGTGTTAATTGTGCAATACATAACATTAATTATGGGGTATTTAAGCACTACACAATAAGCATAGTGGATGCATATTATTCTGTACATCAAACACAAAGATTACTGCACAGAAATACATGACATGGCATGGTTTACACACTAAAACTATTGACCTTTCTCCCGGATAAGAAAATTAGTTCCTTAACCTCCCTAGCGGTATGGTTATTTCAGATTTTTGGTGCTGAAAGCGGTACCATTATTTTGCATGGACATATGTAGTTTTTTTTATTGTAGGCTGTCATTTTTAGGAATAACTCACTGAAAGCTGTCCGAACAAGAGTCTAGTAAACATTCCGAATATGATAAAACTTGAAACACGAAATCATAAATTATAATTTAATAAATAATCATAAAAAATAATAATATAATAATAAATTTAATTCAAAAATATAATCAAACCAAAAACACTGAAATTTGAAATATAGCGCCAAGTTCGTACATTGCTGAGCAAAGTCGCAGAATCGTTTTCAGTGTCTGATGACGAATTTCCCCACAAATCATTATCACTCAATTCTGCAAGTGGTTCTGATTTATTAACGCTGTTCTCTAGCTGGTCTAAAACCAATTTTGACCTAAAGGGACGCTTTTTGGACGCCATGGACTTTTCCCAGTTTCCAGGCAGAAAGAACAGTAATAATGCAGGCAGGGCACAGGACAGAGCAGTAGGGACAAAATGTATGTGAAATGGTTTGATACAGTAATGTTTTACTATGTAATAATCGTTTTAAAAAAAATGACATTTTTTAAAACTTTCAAATTTGCTGCTGGTTCCGGCCCCCATACGTCCTGACGTCACAGGGACCGGAATATGGAAGCCGGATGCCGGCATCGGCCGGAGGAGATGGCCGGTGACGCTGCAGGGGACACATCGTGGGAGCGAAGGACAAGGTAAGCGCTGCAGGGAATCCCTAAGCAACGCCGCATGGTAAGCCCGAGTGTAGCTCGGGGTTACAGCTTTTGGTACTGAAACTTTACCCTGAGCTACACTCGGGAATACCGCCAGGGAGGTTAAGAAACTTCCAGGTCATCGCACATGCGCATTAATTTGTTGTTTAGAAAATCGGGGGATATCGCCATCAATGGGAAGAAATTAGGTCATTTTCTAAAAATTATCCAGCTACAACGATATTCAAAAAGATAAAAAAATACGAAAATCCACAGACAAAATTGCCCATACACGACTAGATTATCGGCGGAGTTTAAAGTCGTCTGAAAAATCGCAGGATTTTTCGCAAATCTATGGCCGCCTTTAGTGTCTATGATGTATTTCATTTCCATAATAATCATGTTCAGATTTAGACAAAATAGTCAAATGGCTGTTTGCCTGAGTATATACTCAAGTAGGCATATTATGCAGCACTGAATGCCTGATAGAAGTTCATAAACCTAAAACATCAGAATCAGATCTACAAATATGGAGACACAGAGGGGGTCTCCAGCTCCCATGTAAACACTAAAAACAATAGTGAAAACCAAAACAAGAAACTGGCTCATTTGGACCTGAATTCCAGCAACTTTGTATTAACAAATTATTCATTTGCTGCTCCAGATGAGATCAGGCTCCACACTCCATGGTCATATCTCATGTGCTGACTCAGCTCGTCTCCACCAAAGCAATCACTTCTACTGGCAACAGGTGCATCGCTCACTGAGATGTAAAATAATGTTCTTCCTTTATTAAAATAACCAGCAGGAATGAATTATATTCTGATGTTTGTCATGCTAAGCACAGCACTTTCTCACAGAATGACAAAACCACAACCCATACACTATTGTATAGAAACAGCAATGAATCTAATGGAATTAATAACCCCTTCATTATTATTATATTATACAGAATTTTTATAGCTGCAAAAGTTTATTAAAACTATTCAATCTCATTATATAATACTACATAAAAAATAAATACATTTTATATATATACACAACATACACACAAATATATGTATATAGAACATATGTACAGTAAATATATGTTAAAACTGACTTTTCTTCATGCTATACAAAACAAACAGAGAAAAAAAATCTTGCTCATAAAGGCTAAGTTCATCTTCATAAAAATATAAGAAATGCATTTATTTTTGTAGGAAAAAAAGTGCATTTAATATTGTGCACCTCTAAATATGGGTGTAACATTTAACATGTTGTTAAAGGTGGAGTTAGCCTTTCCCCACTTGGCGACTGGCCAACAGTAATTTTATTTCTGGCTAGCCGCTTGAGCAGGCACCGTGACATACCAGTATGTTGCCCCACTCATGCGCACTGCGGATTGTGATGCTTGATATTGGGCCACTGTAATCTGCTCAGATTCCACGTGATTGCTGAGTGATCGCATGTCATAAAGTAAACAACAGTCATGAATGAAATCCATTAATGACATCACTGTTTGCTACTGTGTGTGATTGGTCACCAGTGATCACATGGTACCTGGGCCAATCTGTACCCTGTACCATGTGATAGCCGTGGGCCAATCACAGCATCACAATAGTAAATAATGACCCATGAATGAAAGCCATTCATGACAGTTCAAATGATTGATGTTACAGTGATCAAGCAATTACATAATAAAAAAAACCCTGATCACTCCCCAGAGTAGTACAGTGTTACTATGGTGACACTGAACTACTCTGATGACAGTATGTAAAAAAATGTAAAAACAGAAAAAACTATTGTAAACAAAAAGTAAAAGAAAACTAATAAAAAAAGTATTTATTTATTTTTTTACATACTGTCACCAGTCAGTCATCCCTAATCATTACGACAACATATGATTATGAAAAAACAAGCAAACAAACAAACACATTTTATTTAATTTCTTCAATTTGAAAAAAGTGACAAAAAATTACAAGTTCAAATAAACTTGCCATGCCTCTTACTAAATACCTTGAACTGTCTATTTACAATAAGGGGGTCATTTGGGGGGGGGGGGGGGGGGTATATGTACTGTTCTGGAATTTTATGGCCTCAAGAAATGAGATAGGCTGCCCATACATCAGGACTGATCAATTTCCTAACATGTATACACCATAGTTTGTAGAGTCTATAACTATAACAAATTAAATATTAAACACAAATTTGGGTTATTTTTTACCAAAGAAATGTAGCCAACTACATCTTGGCCCAAATTTATGAAGAAAGATTATTTCTTTGCAAAATTTTCTAACGGAAACTAAGGAAAAGCTTTGTTTTTCAAAATTGTTGGTAAATTTTCATTTATATAACAAAAAAAAACAGCGGTGATTAAATACCACCAAAAGAAAGCTCTATTTGTGTATATTTGTGTAAATAATATAAATTTCATTTGGGTACAGTTTTGCATGACCATTGAATTACAAGTTAAAATAGCACAGTGCTGAATAGCAAAAAATACCCTGGCCATCAAGGGGGTAAAACCTTCCGGATGTCAAGTGGTTAAGTAGATGTAAATTCTAACTGACAATTAGTTTAAAAAAAACAAAACACTGTGTATTATAAACAAATTATTTATTTATTTTTTAAAAAAGAATTGCTTTTACCTTTTTCATACTTCGGTACATCCAATTGCTGCAGCCTCTTGGCAGCCACTTCATGTTTACATGCACTCGAGTGAAGGCAGTATGGTATTCTTGAGGGTGGGTTTCCTAGTTTTCTCATAATGGTAACAACACTGGAGCTTGTCTGTATAATATGAGTATAATCAGCCCTGTGTAGCCTCTACCAGAAGCCTGTGTGATAAAATGACACTGCATTGTCCTTTTACGACAGGAAGTGGAGGAACAAGGACATTAATGCCTACTTTTATTTTAAAGCTCAATTCCGGGCAAAAAAAAGTTTTCACATGCAGTGGGACTGTGTCCGCACTGCATTGGGTAACTGCTCATTTTTGTCTAGGGGAGAGGAGAAAGGAGATTTACTTATATACTCCTCTGATCCTCCTAGCACAAGACCAGTAAGGCATTCCTGTACTCCAGCAGCCTTGAGTTGTGGACTGTACCTGACGTCACCAAGCCCAGAGCAGGCTTCATAGACCAGGAACAGTCTACCACCGGACCATGGGGAATCACCGTTTTCTGGTGGAATAAAGGATCGGGTGAGAATAAGCTTTCTCCTCACCCCTAGACAAAATGAGCAGTTGACCCATGCAGTGTGGGCACAGACCCATTGCATGGGAAAACGTTTTTTCTTTTTTGCCTGTAGATGGGCTTTAATTCAAACTGTAGACATTAAAATATTTAAAATTACTTTTGAAATGACATTAAAGTGCAAAAGCCTATATGAGAATTTAGTGATTGGGTTTAGATCTTCTTTAATGTGGAATTTTACTGCTTAAGCCACTTAATTTGTTGTCATGTCATGAAAATCCATCATTTGTTTCCCACTCATTTTTCTTTATTTTGGGCGTGAGTTGTCCCATGATGTCTTATTCAAACTATGTCGGGCTTGGCATTTTTTATAATACAAGTCCTCACATGCCTAGAGATCAGTTGTCAGCTTCTTGGTTATGTTAATTATTTTTCACAAGTTCTAGAGAGAAAAGATGACTGGGTAAGCCAGGAAAAGAAAAAGGTAGGAATGCTCAAAGCTGCTAAATTAAAAAGGGGTTGGAGTCAAAGAACATACTTGAATGACAGTGTTACAGCTGGGGTAATGAGGGTGGTGGGTGGTGAGATACTGTCTCTTCAACGACATGATACTTCAAACTAAAAACTGGTAAAAACGGTAACTTACCAAATGGCTAAACAAAGGGGTTTAACTTTATTGCTCTTTATATCAATGGCAAAGCGGAAAGCAGAAAATTCAAAAGATTAACAGCTTTTCAGGTAAGGGGCAAACTTTGGGAATACAAATTTGGAAACCAGAAGTATGAAGAAAATGATCAACATGTAGGCAATTATTTTAACTAATATGGTATGTGGAAGGTGCCTAGTAAACACATTTATGTTAACAGCAATGACTACAAGAGTCAGTAGGCACACCACAAACTCTCAGCTGGTTCTGATGCCCAGTTTATGCAGCTTAAAGAGCCCCAGCTTTATCCTCAAAGTACGTAATGCAAAGCTCACCACAAGGAAAGTCATGACCCCTATAAGGGATGAGCAATACCAAGCCTACCCTCCAATAGATAGATATCACATGGCTCATTCCCTAACAACTGGGAACATCAGCTGTCATTCTAGGTAGCATGAAGGGGATTGGGATGTTGGTCCTTTCTGGGCTGTGTATGACTTCTGGTATGCTTAGCATCTGCTATATATATGTGACTGCAGAGTGGGCACCTCACCTTTGCCCTGGGAAGAGGTTTCACATATGGCACTTTAGTTTTTGTGTAGGAAACCTTATAACAGGGGACTTAATTCACATAGCATGATTCAGAGAAGCAGCAACTTACTGGGCATACAGTAGTCTGGATGAACTTCAAGAAGGTGTTTTGGCAGAACAAAAACAGGAACATGAGCATAGCGCACCAATTGGAAATAAGGCTTACAGTTCTTCCACATGTGTAAGATGCAACTCAAAGGGCTTCATGACTTGTCTCCTTGATAGCTGGGAAAATCTGCTCCATCAGCTGGTGAATATGTTGCTGCACCTATCACAAGACCAACACCTTAAAGTGAAGGACAAAGCAACAGGTTCACTTTATTATAGACCTCCATAAATGCAAATACTGTATATACCTTCATTTCACCTCCACTGCTTTGTTCAGCCACCAGGAGTGAAAGGAATGTCTTCTGTAAGTTACTCTGTAAGTCAACTCTGTAAGACTCTGGAGTTGTAGCTTACACTAGGCATTGGATTCCCTCTAAGACAACGCTGGTTGTCTCCGCAATGCCAATTTGGTAATGAAGGAGTAGGGGGTGGGGCTGATCTGCGCTGTCTGAGTCTATAGATGCAGGCAGTGTGGCTTGAGATCAAGCTTGCAGGTGTGCAACCATAGGAAGCGCCTTCTTATGGTGGCACACTGAGAAAAGGAGGAGCAAAGCGTGCTGGCGGGGAACCTGAGAAGAAAAGGATTAGGGACATCATGTGTATTTCTATTGCAGCCTTTCTAAACTGAGCATGTGCAGAGCAGAGTAAGACAGTCCATTCCTGACTTTTAGATAGCACAGGCACTTAATTTTTTGATTAAAGTTCCACTTTAATCAGACAGTAGTACCAAGACTGGAAGCTTGCAGCTTCTGAAGTTCCCTGTGAGCCCTAAAGTCACAAGCGCCTTAAAATATCATTCTTGACTTTTTTCAGAGAAAGTTGAACACTAGCTAGCCCCCATCCCCCTCAATCCCCTATTAGTCACTAAAGCCACCCATCACCTTAAAAGACAAATAGCGAGTTGCAGGAGGCAGAAGAGGACATATTTGTATTATGGTTTTGTTTTAGATAGTACTGACAGGTTTTCTTTAAAGTGTAACTAAAGGCAAAGCATTTTTATCTAATGTTGGATAGAGTAATGGAGGGTTAGGACCCCTGTCAATTTTTATGGCATCAGTGTTCCCTATGAGATATTTCCCTACACTTTCTGTCTTATAGCCAAAACAGGAAATAAAGGAAATCCCTCCAAAGTGTGGGGAACCCAGGATGCCACCAGGATCACCAGAACTGGTGTCCCCATTGGGATATTTTGCCTCTAACACTGACCCAAAATTTGGGCTTTTTGTTTGCTTTTGCTTCTGATTACAGTAAACAGGACAATTAGAGAGGGTGATTCTCCCTAAAAGGACCATAGACAGAAATGAAAACTGGCAAAGAGCTTGAAGTGATACTAAACCCAGGACCCTGCATTCACTATATCTGGTCTCCCACAGTACACAGAACATAGAAGTGCAATTATTTTAGTAAATATAAACTGCTAAATACCTTTTCTCATCAGCAGTTACAGCAGTCTTGTGACTTCAGCCGAACACTGGTTAAAGCTTGTAGGAGGAGTTTTCTCTAAGAGGATGGAAATCCCCTGACCTCTGTCTGGACAGTGCTGATTGGCCTTGTGCTGATCACATGCACTCTCCCAAGAAAAAAACAACAACCCCTCTAGCAATACACACCAAACTGAGCATGTACATGGGGCTACAGATTCAGTTTGTATCAGGTGGTCATTTGAACAAGAGGAGAGGCAGAGAAGAGAAGATCAAATAGCCTTTTTACACATTGCAGAGGATTAACCCCTTAGGTTCCACAGTGAGTATAACAAGCATGCTTTACTGCATATACAGACTGAATTTACTGTTGTGAGTGTAGTAACACTTTAACCGCAATGGATGGATTCTGGATTATGGGTCATGGCTCTGCCTCAGGGGTGCTCTGAGTAGCACTTGGGTGTGGGACCCCACGTTGCGAAAGAGCACATGGTCACTGAGTTTAAACACTTTTTGCACTGCGCCTCTAGGACCGGGCCTTTTGGCCAAGTCCTGGGCAATTTTTTTGCTACAGGCCTCAGGGCCTGGTCAGTGCACAATTTGGCACGACCACTTTATTATTTTTATAGATTTATTTAATTATTTATTTAATTTATTTTCTCACTCCCACGTTTGTCACTTTTTACTTATGTGTGTGTTTTCTTCACATGATGGAGGGTGTGGGTCCTCGGGCCTGCCCTGAAGTCTAGGGGGAGGATGTGTGGCCTTTTGGTTCCTTCCTCCCCTGATCCCTAGGGGGTTTTCTCTTCGGGAGAGCCCCCTGACCAAGTACTGGATGTCCGGCGTCGGCTGGACATAAGGAACGGTGGTCCACCAGGCCTTTTGGCCAGGAGGACCAAATGGGAACCTTGTCCCCGTCAGGAGCTTCGTGCCCCGGGGAATCAGGGTAGTGGTCCAACCCCTTCAGGGGTAGGACAAAGCACACCCCTAAGTGCACTTTTTGTGTGGTGTTTTTGCACTTGCACTTTTTTGTGAAACACTTACGGGTTTTTCGTTGTAGTTTGCACGTTTGTGGACTTAAAAAAAAAAAAAAATGGGTCATGGCTCTGCTGCAGTAATAGGTGCAGGTGAAATATATAATTACAGCAAACATTTTTGGAAAAAAAAGGATGGAACGTCTCTGTATTAATGCTACAGTTTTCTTTTTTTCTGAAAATCCCAATCAATCTATAAATGTTGACTCCAACTGTTATGCATGACCATGCGCAGCTGCACCAGATTTTGCACCCTCAAGTTTTAGTAAATCAACCCCAATAAGTTCTGATTTGTTAAGCATACACAGGGACTGGATCACTAAGCCTAAGGCTAGAATCAAACCTTGGTCTGGTAGGCCACCTGGACCAGTGGGCCCCTGGCAGCTGTCCTTTTAGTTTGTAGAAATAAAGTGGCCCCGCTGACAGCTGTGCTTTAAAGATCTATCTTTTTTGCTTACTCTAGTACTTGGAGTCACTGGCCCAGAACAGCTATGCAGATAAAGACTGTAGCTTTTTTGGCTTTTTTAAATTGCATACTTGTTTTGAGTGGGGGATCAGCATAATAGCCAGTCAACTAGCATTTTAAAAATCAGGTCCGCAATGACATCTGTGTATTTCTCTCATGACAGGTTCACTGGTTAAAGGCACATTAATTTTTTTAGAGCCTTTACATCCTGTTACTCTCTGTTATACTGCTAATTATTAAACTCACAGAAATGCGTGTTACAAGTGCTGACAAGTGTTTTCAATGTCCTAGTTCCAGGAAACAATAACATGATCACATGACTTTCCGTTTTATAAAAATGAATGCCTACAATGCTTGAGCAAATTTCTACAATATGATAAAAATGCTTTGTCAACACTCAGGCCTATTCATGTTAATCAACCCCTATCGTGAAAAATATTGAATTCTGATATACACTGCTCAAAAAATGAAAGGAACACTTTTTAATCAGAGTATAGCATTAAGTGAATTAAACTCCTGGGATACTGATCTGGTTAATTAAGTAGCAGAGATGGTTGTTAATCAGTTTCATCTTCTTTAGTGATAATGAAATTAACAACAGGTGCACTAGATGGGCAACAATGAGATGACCCCCAAAACAGGAATAGTTTTACAGGTGGGGGCCACTGACATATTTTTCTCTGCTCATCTTTTCTGACTGTTTTTCACTAGTTTTGCATTTGACTAGGGTCAGTGTCACTACTGGTAGCATGAGGAGATACCTGGACCCTACAGAGGTTGCACAGGAAGTCCAACTCCTCCAGGATGGCACATCAATACATACCATTGGCAGAAAGTTTTGCTGTGTCTCAAGAGCATGAAGGAAATTCCAGGAGACAGGCAGTTACTCTAAGAGAGCTGGACAGGGCCATAGAAAGTCTATAACCTATCAGCAGGACCGGTATCTGCTCTTTTGTTCAAGGAGGAACAGGATGAACACTGTCAGAGCCCTTCAAAATGACCTCCAGCAGGCCACTGGTGTGAATGTCTCTGACCAAACAATCAGAAACAGACTTCATGAGGGTGGCCTAAGGGCCTAACATCCTCTAGTGTGCTCACTGCTCAGCACCATAGAGCTCGATTGGCATTTGCCATTGAACACCAGAATTGGCTTGTCCACCACTGGCACCCTGTCATTTTCACAAATGAGAGCAGGTTCACCCTGAGCACATGTGACAGCCGTGGAGAACATTGTACTGCCTGTAACATCGTTGTTCGGCATGACCGTTTTGGTGGTGGGCCAGTGATGGTCTGGGGAGGAATATCCATGGAAGGACGCACAGCCCTCTACAGGCTAGATAATGGCATCCTGACTGCCATTAGGTATCAGGATGAAATCCTTGGACCATTATCAGATCCTACGCTGGTGCAGTGGGTCCTGGCTTCCTCCTGGTGCACGACAATGCCCGGCCTCTTGTGTCAAGAGTAAGCACGCAGTTCCTAGAGGATGAAGGAATTGATAGAATTGATTGGCCCCTCGCTTGCCTTACCTAAATCCAATAGAACATCTCTGGGATGTCATGTTTAGGTCCATCCAACGCTGCCAGGTTGCATTGCAGACTGTCCAGGAGCTCAGTGATGCCCTGGTCCAGATCTAGGAGGAAATACCCAAGGACACCATTGTCTCATTAGGAGCATACCACAATGTTTTCAGGCATGCATACAAGCACGTGGGGGCCATACAAACTACTGAGGACCATTTTGAGTTGCTGTAATTAAATTTCACCAATGGAATAGACTGCTGCATACTTTTTTCAGTTTGATTTTTGGGGTGTCTTTGAATTCAGTCCTCTGTAGGTTGATAATTTTCCTTTCCATCAAACGATGGGGCATCCTTATATTCCTAATATATTACCCAGTCCATATCAGTATAGATATCCAACATGATACTTTTCGCCATCAGATGTGTTTTCAAAGTGTTCCTTTAATTTTGTTGAGCAGTGTATTTAAGAAATAAGCAGCTATTAATATTTGAATATAATATCCAGGGACATTTTGATCAGAAAGTAATTTTTCATTAATTTTTCTTAGGGTTCTGTATATGCAGGTTTTCAATTTATTTAGTATTTTCTCATTTTAATTTTTATTGGTTGAAACTGATGGACTCGTGTCTTTTCTAACTATATGGTTACACTATCTAAAGATAGAATATCACTTACATGTTATTTTTCATTCCACAGACCTTTATTCAGATGTTTTCACATTTACATGCAGATCAAGCTGTGCAGCAAAAGAAAGAGTTACAGAGATTGTAATAAGCTGTAACACTGCTGGCCATGCTTTCAATGATTCACATTTATTCAAATGATTAAAAAAAAACAAAAAAAACCCCAAGTCCTTAAAGTTGAACTCGATTGTTTTCTAAGCACCTCCACCCTTTTCCCAAAGCACCTCCTTCCTGCACTTTTTTTTAAGTCTTAAAAGGTCGCAGTGTTAGCCCTGGTTCACACTGAATGCAACTTTGAAATCGTGCTACTTCAAGTTATTTCAAAGTTTTGTTTAAAAAAATAATTGATACAATTCATTGAAATATATATTAATTTAGCTATTTTTTTTCCAGACCCTTGTGTTTTATAATCGTGCCTCTAGTGCACATCATTTTGTCTGCACTATTAGCACATAAGCCTGTTAACGCTGATGTGAATGTCTCATGAATGCTGGTAGCTCATAAAAAGATTGCCATCTTGGCAAGACACAAGAAAAGTAATTAGATATAGTTGAACTAACAAAGTTTTTTATTACTTTGAATAAATCAGAAATGTATTTTGTGGAATTATGCACATTTTTTAAAATGATGAGTGAAAAGTTGTAGTAAAATGTCTAAACGTAAAAAAAATGCAAAAACCTAAATATTACTTCCTATGTTCTGATTTATGGACCACTACAGTTTTAACATTCTACATAGTTACATAGTTTGCAAGGTAAAAAAAGACATAAATCCATCAAGTTCAACCTAGAAATACAATGCTCATTTCTTTAATAGACCAGAGGATAAGAAACAAGAAAATTAATTAGATATAGGTAAACTAACCAAGTTTTTGTATTATTTTGAATAACTCAGAAATTTATTTTGTGGAATTATTCACTTTTTTAGATGAGTGAAAAGTTATAGTTATGCATAAAACATCTAAACATGTAAAAAATGCAAAAACCTAAATATTAGTTACTATGTTCTGATTTATGGACCACTACAGGTTTAATATTGTACAATTACATAGTTTGCAAGGTAAAAAAGACATATATCCATCAAGTTCAACCTAGAAATACAACGCTCATTATTTGAATAGATTGTAATCTCCAAGGAGCAGGGCCCTCCTATCCTTCTTGTATTGAACTGTATTGTTGCTGTATTGTCTCCCTTTATATTGTAAAGCGCTGAGCAAACTGTTGGCGCTATATAAATTCTGTATAATAATAATAATAATTTGAATAGGTCAGAGGATAAGAAACAAGAAAATGAAATTGATATAGTTAACTAACCAAGTTTTTGTATTATTTTGAATAAATCAGAAATGTATTTTGTGTAATTATTCACATTTTTTTTAAATAAGTGAAAAGTTGTTGGTTATGCATAAAATGTCTAAACATGTAAAAAATGCAAAAATCTAAATATTACTTCCTATGTTCTGATTTATGGACCACTACAGTTTTAATAATGTACATAGTTACATAGTTTGCAAGGTAAACAAAAAGGCATATATCCATCAAGTTCAACCCAGAAATACAATGCTCATTATTTGAATAGGCCAGAGGGCTAAACACATGTAGGTATTTTCAGACTTGGCTTACTCTACACATGCTTATGAAGTCTTTAATGATGAAGCCAAGATTTTATGACTGAAATGAAATGGGGATAGCAGAGTAATTGGGTGTTTGAGAGTCACACTGGCAACAAATACAGCTGAACTCTGGGATGAATTTTTGCACAAAAACACTCGATTAGTCACAAGGCTGAAAGACTGGGTGGATCTCTTCAGCCACTAAAAGCATAGCATAAAACATCTAAAAGAGGAAGAAAATTCCATCATGGCCGTCAGCTACAGTAATTGACATCTGGTGCCAAATTAGGGCATCTTGACTGACACACCAAAAAGATCTTATTGTATTTCTTAATATGTATGTTTGCTATTATGCTATTTATGTTATCGGTCAAACTTAAGCTGTTATAAGGGTCAATGTTTTATTTCAAACTGGGCTTGTTAAAAAAAAGAAAAAAAAAACACAATACTTTTGTGCTTTGAACAGAATGGGGAAGTGTTATTACATTTGTTAGATTTAGACTGCTGTCTGTGCCCTCCTTGGTGTCCTTCACCTCCTTGGGGTGATTTCGAATACCTATTCCACCATTAGTGAAAAAGGAAAGGACAGAAATCCTCTCTAATGGGGAGAAAACAGCAATAAAAACCTGATAAAACCTTTAAAAAAAGTATAAACATTTAACTTTTTTTCCACTCTAATACTATCTAACACTTTAATATGTTAGAATGTGTGTGTGTTTGGGGGGGGGGCAGGTAGGTTATTCTAGAATTTGCTTTAGGCAGCTAAAGCTGGAGGGGGAGGGGGAGGTAGGTTATTCTAGAACTTGCTTTAGGCAGCTAAAGTTGGAGACACCTTGTCAACTGTCTATTGACATTTCATGCCACCTACCACCTACACGTATGCAAATTATCATGGGGCTAAAGTAAGTACATTACTGGGTTGGCTGCAGTTAGGGAGGTGTGTGTGTGTGTGTTTGTGCATGGAGGGGGGGGGGGGTTAATTTAAGAACAACTTTTGCAAAGGTGAAGTGTTTTCCTCTAATGTTCCTCCCTCTGTAAAAATTTTATTGCTCGGATTAATTGAAAACAACACAATGAATGGGGTTGATTTTAATAAATTCAAATAAGCAATTCACTTTGTAAGGCAAATTTCCCTGAGGTTAGTGAATGAGTACTTCCATCATCCAATCTTGTACAAACATAAGTATTGTTTTCTTTTTTACTTTACTTGCACCTGATTGGGTATTCTTAAAGTGGAACTGCCCTGCATCTGAGTACCACAAACCAAAAATGCTATATAAATCATTTTTAACATTCAAAACAAACTCCTCCGTCCATCCATGTCTTCATGCTTTGTTTTGATGAGAAATCATTTTGAAAAACACCTCCTGGCATTTCTGGCAGTGGCCATCTTGAGTAAGGGCAGATGATTCATGTAGCAGTTACTTCCTGGAATCCATCTGTCCTTAGCTTAGGCGTTGGCTGATCTGAGAACCCTTTATCCCCTCCTGAAAACTCCTGGGATGTATGGCATCATTTGCCTAAAGTACATGATGGAGTTCCAAAAAAAAGGGTTAAAGCAAGTAAATACGATACACTTTCCTATCTATTTACTAATACTAGCTGCCTAAGGATTAGAAATAGTCTGTGTTGATTTAGAGAGTTAAGTTTGGCATTAAGTGTGTTTTTACTTCATTTACTAAGGTAAGGAAAAATTGTCTTGCAAAGTGAACACAATATCTCCACAATATCTCCAATCCTTAACTGGTTTATCTCTGTGGGTGTTTAGCACAGATACTGGTGAAAAGAGATGGCCAGTAGATCAGAGTTGGTCATAGCCAATGACAGGGCAGGGTTGTATGAAAAAAAATAAAAATGCAATATAAAGGATATGATGGCGCATAACTCATTTAGGAAGGTATGGCCTTCCATTCCCTCCCTATGAAGCCGGCTCTGTGTTAGAGATCTGTGAGTCTACAGATCTGTGCGTGAAATTCTCTCATTAAAATATGGACTATCTAACAAGTAAAAATTTTAATGTTACATCAAATATTACTTTCAGGCAAATGTTATAATAATAATGCAAAATGCACACATAACAAATGTTTGCTATAGTTTCTCATTAAAAACCAAAGACATCACAGGCACAGCTAATTGAAAACTACCTGAAGGTTCTTTGTGGACTAATTTAGTGGCTAAAACAATTGCATGTTTTGTTGAGCTAAATATACTTTGCTGAATATTTCAACAAACAAATGGTAATACTATTTATACAGTTAATGCAATGAAGGTGAAATAACACTAGAGATAAGGAATTCAGACTTATTTACAAATTTGCACAGGTAATTAACTGATTGGGAGTATTATCCAATTTTCCAGTGTCTCTCCCAGCTGAAATCCATTGTTTCTTTTATCACCTCACTGTGGTCAATTTTATTTCAGGGTGTTGGTCAGACTACAAACTCAGACAGTTACACTGTTGATTTGAAGTTAAAAGAGCCATGACTAGTAAAAAGCAGATGTTTGTCATTAGCATTAATCATTTGTTAGTTAAATATTTTTTCCATTTTAGCAGCAAAATAAGAAGAAAGAATAACTTCAAAATTTAAATAAAATCCACATAGTGCAGTATAGAAGCAACAGATAGAAATAAATAAGAAATAGAAAAGAAATGGATCTTTCTTTGATTATTTTGAATTTTAAAAAAAGTTAAAAATACTGGTGTATACATGGGATTCCTACAGACTAAAAAGTTTTAAGACTTTGCCTTACTTTACTTTTAGAGGTAATGTTTGTGACTTAGTGAAAGCATAACTCATTATAAATCACTATATATATATATATATATATATATAATTTATTATTTTTATGATCAATATTAATTATCAATACACTATTATTATTATTATTATTATTATTATTATTATTATTAATAATAATAATTAAATGATATAATTAATAATATTCATAACCATTAATATTTTGAATAATTTAATCAATACAATCATAACGTTCATTATTCCTATTACAAATATTTTAATTTGGGCATATCTTTAATATTGAAATTAGAACACTTTTACAGCATGTATTTTGAATTTATTGGTGTTTAGATGTGAATGTATTAATTTCTATTATTGACTACCCTGTTACTATAGTTAACTTTTTTTTACAGCGCTAACATGCAAACTACCTATGTATGCCTACATTTTAAAACTATTAAAAAGCCACTCTGAAAAAATATAATTTAAATTTCAAATATTGATGATGATTACTTACTTTTATTAAAAATAAAAATGAATGCATAGATTGATTACGGCTTTGCTATATATATAATTTTCTTACAAGATTTTACATTTCTTATTTTATGTATTCTCCTACACTGTGTGTTTATTGTGTCATTGCATGATGTTGTTTAAAAAAATTGCATGCATAAATGTTATAAACTTAAAAGAACAATCCAAAAAAAAAACATTGCAGTGAGTGTTTTTGTAGCTTTTTTAAATTACATGTATCAGCTGGGTCATTTTTATATTATTTCCAACATGTTCTGCAATCCTTTAACTAAGATGAAAAAAACTAAATCAATGAGAATTTTTGTCAGTAATGCATTGCTGGGAATTTCCTGAGTTTACCTTTTGCACCAAGATTTCCTATTTACCAACAAACAGTCTGTATGACTTCCTAGCTTTCCCTCCTAGCTTTGTCTTTTCTTTGTTTCCTTACACTCTGCTGAGCCCATTTGCTTTGAACAGTTTTCATTCCCAGTTTACCAGCGTTGGCTATTTTTAGCTGTTCCTACATCTCTCCACATTCCACAGCCATTTTTTTTTTTCATTTTTCTTAGACAGGATTGCTTCTTCGTAGTTTTAGGGAGAGGCCAGCACATACTACTCCACCCACCACTCTTTAAAAATTAAAATGAATAGAGACTTATAATTATAGCCCTCTCTTAGACTTGACTGCCATCTGTCTTTCACATATGTTGAGAAATTGAGTTTATAAACTATTTCTTTGTGTGATGTGTATACAGCAAGACTCTCAGCATGCACTCAAACTGAAAAATGGGAAACCACAAAGGGCCTTAGACTTCATTTTAATTTGCCTAACCCAAAGAAGAAAAACATACAAACATATGCTTTTAATCTTTTGTTTAGTGTCATTAAATTGCAGCAACATTTATAAACATTGCCATTTAAACATTAAATATCATTAATGAAAAACATAAAGGTATTTAAAATACAAATTTACATTTTGCTTAATATACATTTTGTGTAAATTTTTAGTTGTTAAATTTAAGTCATAACTTTAATACTGTATCATCTGTCAAGGTCATATGTAAGTTGAATTTTAATTGTTTCAAAGCATAATAATTACAAATAACACATTGGGGTTGATTTACTAAAAATGGAGAGTGCAAAATCTGGTGCAGCTCTGCAAAGAAACCAATCAGCTTCCAGGTTTTATTGTCCAAGAATAGTTAAGCAAGTTGAAGTTAGAAGCTGATTGGCTACCATACACAGCTGCACCAGATTTTGCACTCTCCAGTTTTTGTAAATCAACCCCAGTGTTATTTTTGTTACCCTAGTATATGGTAATGATCTATAGATTGAGCATTCCTCTATTCAAATAAAAACACATTAATCAGTGCAATTAAAATGAAACTGTAGCCCATGGTGATCAGTCAGATGTTAACTCTCATTTTTTTTTTTTTTTTTTTGTAGTAAAGGTTAGAACATAAAAGGTAACACTTATGTTATAGACAGCTTGCAAATGTGCTTTTGCCTAGATTTTCTAAATGAGCCTCACAATGTTTACTTTCTAGCACACTAACATCTGAGCTAAAACAACAGCGCCACCACTTGGCAGAGGAAGTGAGACGTGGAAAGGAAAACTACTAGACTTGGAAATTGCAGCTGGAAGCTTAAACATTAAGTGCAATTATAAATGGTCTAAACATTTAATGTTTTCTAATTGTGTTCAGCACAAAGTGCATGTGATTTGAAAATGTGTGCAAAAAAAAAAAATGTGTGCAAAAAATATCCCTGCAAAAGTTAGTAATGTTGTAGTATAACATTTTGTCTCTAAACACTCTACAACTTAACGACTAATCAGCGATGTGATTTCATTCGTTTACCCACTGCATGTGATCATTTTCTGTGTGAGTTTTTCTGATAGGAGAAAACTTTCTCTTCAGCTGCATGCATTAAAACTTATGAAACTAATGCATACTCTGTTTATGTCTAGGTTCACACCTATGCAGGTTGCGTTTGATGTGTTTCTGCATTGCATTTTTGCACTTGCATTTTTGCCGTTTTTTGTTTTTTTTTTCACTTTTTAAAATTTTTTTGTTGCTAGGCAGATTTTAAGCGCAAAAAGCAAAACGCATCAAAAATGCATTTAAAAATGCGTAAAAAACGTGGCAAAAATGCAGCACATGCATTTCTGCAGCATTCCCATTGAAGTCTATAGAACCAAAAATGCAATGTTTTGCATTTAAAAAAGTCCCTGACCCTTTCCAAAAAATGCACTGAATGAAAACACACAGGTGTGAACATTTCCCATAGGAAATCATGTTAAATGGACTGTATTGCACTTCTGAAAAATGCAAAATGCTGCAGAAAACGCTTAGGTGTGAACCAAGGGTAACATGTGGAACCATTCAGCCCTGTGAAAGATTTCTGCAAATGGTGAATACACTGCACCAAGCAAGATTTTATAATGCACCAGAAAAAAAAATGCAGAAAACAGTGGAACAGAAACGTATTTGCTCTTTATATGTGGTTTTAATTGCAAAGATTTAAAGCAAAACTTAACTGAATCTGAGCACTGAAAATGCTATTTAAAGTGTATGTTACCCCAACATTTCATATTTCTGATATGTGTCTGTTGTACTATGTACATGTGTTACAAAGTATCGTGTTCTCTTTGTTTTGTTTCTTTGTGTGAAATACCTGTTAATCTTGCCAATCTTCATGTCGTCCTATTTCAAACTGACCATGCTAGGCATGAGAGCATATCCATCCCAGTGTGGTCAGTTTTCTAGCTGTGCTGGGAAAACAGCCTGCCTGTCCTCCAATGGTGAGACTTATACTGCCCCCCTCAACCATTCACTGGGAAGATCAGTGTATTTCTCCCTTTCTGCCTCCTGCTGACACGCCTCCTGCAGTCTCCACCCCCAGCTAACAAAGCTCCTTATGCAGTTGAGACAAAAGACAAAAAGGGTCTTTATAATGTGTATATATATATATATATATATATATATATATGTTTTTCCTTGCATTTCTATTTAAAACTGAATGAGTTAATGTACAAGATGAGGGTTGACACATTCTTTAATTAATTTTTATTATTGAAAGCAAACTCACCCATCCACCTATGTCTCCTTGCTTTTTTTTTTACTTGAGAACTCACATTGAAACCCCTCTCCCTAGCATGTCCAGCTGCAGCCATCTTGAAGACTCATATAGCATTCACTTACTGGAATCCATCTCTCATTAGCTCAGGCATGCACGCAAGAATTGGTTATTAGCTGAGAAAGTCCCTCCTCTCCTCCTGAAAATAAAAAATTCAAATGAAGACTCCTGGGATGTATGATATAATTTAGACTTAGGCCAAAGCTAGGAAGCAATTAAAGAAAAATTAAGAGCAAGTAAATGTAATATGCCACTCCATCCAATTTCTAAAACTAGTAGCATGAGGATTAAAAATAGTTCATATTGATTGAGAGAGGAAAGGTCCACTATAACTTAAGCCATATATATATATATGGCAATTTTTGCTTCCAGCTTGGACCAATGAAAGTATTTGATTTCAGCTTGGACCAATGTAAGTATGTATGTGCAATGCCTGGCCAATTCCTGTGGAAGATGGAGATCACTGTAGTAGGTACTGCTACTTCAGTGATGTTCACTAGCTTTCAGGGTCCAGAGAAATACAAAGTGTTCTCTAAATGGTGCCTGTGCCGAGTGCACGCCCTCCTGTGTTCAGTCAGTTGAAGTGCAGTATGTAATAATTGCCATACCTGGAATTCAGCTTTAACCAGCTGCAGACTCTGAGTCAGGACCTCCCCCGTTCCCAGTACTCAGCAATTCACCTCTGGATAATCAAAGGGCAATTGCTGAGTACAGAGAGAAAGTTCTGACAGCTGTCAAAAAAGCAGGCTGGCAATACCATGCAAAGAAACAATGTTTAAATTTGTATCTTTCTGTTTATTCATCTACAGATCAAAGGGATGAATGTTTATCTGCAGATGAAGTCAGTTAAAGCAACCTGTCAAGTAAAAAAAAAGGTTTTGCTGTTTTTGAATTAAATGTTCCTCTGTTCAACACCTAATTAATTCCCTTTACTGGTTTACTCTAATCAGCCCTAATTAACTACTTATTCCCCTTCTCCATTCAGTTATTATTTTCCTGCTGATTTATTTGTTGTTCATTTCTACTTTATTACCTATTAATATTATTTAAACTTTCTTTTTGTTTGTTAATATTTTTACACCTTTAACATATATTTACAAATTTCACATTTTAAAAAAGTGCAAAATTAAAAAAAAACAAAAACACACTTTACTTAATTTTTTAATAACTATGCAACGCTTTGTACAAGAATTATAATGTTAGTGTCATTTTAAAAAGAACAAATTGCAGAATAAAATGTGCAGTAATGCTCTTTATTTTTAAACTAACACACTAACACTGCTCAAAAAAGAAAAAAGTGTGCTTTGTTATATTGTTATGCTTAATTGTTTAAGGATTTTGAAAAGAAAATCATTGTTGCAAGACAATATTCAGGAAAAGAAAGCTTTGTTTGTCCTTAAAAAACAATTTATGTATTTCATTTTTATTTTAAGTAATGAAAGTTAATAAACAGGCCCATAGCAGAAATGTAAACATTGCTCTGGTCCATAGGGGTGAACGGATTTGAGAGGCAAAGTGGTTAAGTTTGCTTAAAGATACCTAAAGCAAACTTTGTATTAGGACTAGGGAAAATCTACACCCACACAAGTTATGGAAATGAGGAGAGGAAGAATTGTTCTGTAGTCCTGTCCTAGAGTAACAATGCTGCTTTTCCATAGATTAGTCTAGGATGGGAAATGTGTTACTGACAGGATCACTACGTAAAACAAAAAAATAAAAAAAGTCTAAAAAAAGAAAATTAATGCTGCCATCACATCTAAGGACTGGTAATCTGCAAGTTGCATTTGCATAAATGAGTTTAAATGAAGTGTCATAACTGGAAAGATTCTATTGTTTTTGACATAAAGGAAATGCTTTGCTAGTTGCATGTTTTGAGACATGTGGATCAAAACATTCTTCTCACCCTTTGCATCTGGTAGCACTTTCTGAGTGTGAGAGAGACATGCTTTCGACTGCTGAGCACACAGGGCCTAAAATGCTTTACTGCTCTGCTGAAAAATTTTTGAAGTTTACGTGCATTTAGAACTGGATTATTAAGTTTGAATTCTTTACCTTGTAAATTACAGCATCTCTTTTATCTAATTTAACTGCTCCCGTGCCTCCCTATAGCAGAAATACTGCTACAGGGTGGCACGAGTGCACAAAATCAGGTATATATACGTGTATTGCAGTTCCGGGTAGGGGGCGCATGTGACCATTCACGGGCTTGGCTGTCGATCATGGGTCCCGCTGGTGACTCCTCGCTGCCACCCAGTGATCATCGAGTATAACCGATAGGGAAGAGACCTGTGTATAAACAACACAGATATCTCCCCTGTCAGCTCCTGCACACTGCTTTGTATGGCTCTGGATAGCAGAGCCATACAAAGCAGAACAGCACACAGAACAGCGTTAACCGTTTGATCGCCCCACCTGTTAACCCCTTCCTGCCCAGTGCCATTAATACAGTGTCAGTGCTTTTTATTAGCACTGATCAGTGTATTGGTGTTACTGGGGATGTCAGTGACACCAAGTCAGTTGGCCCCAGTGTGAAAATGCCTGCCGCAGTCCTGCAGTCCCATTTCTAGTAACAACAAAAAAAAAAGTCCACTATATATACCGTCATTTGTACACGCTGTAACTTTCACATAAACCAATTAATTTACACATACTGGGATTTGTTTTAGCAAAGACATGTAGCAGAACACATTTTGTCCTAAATTTATGACAAAATTAGATTTTTTAATTTTTTTTACTGGACATGTTTAATAGCAAAAAGTCAAAAATATTGTTTTTTTTTCTAAAAATTTTCGGTCTATTTTTGTTTATAGTGCAAAAACAAAATTGCATAGGCCACCAAATACCACTGAAAGAAAGCTCTGTTTGTGGCCAATGACAGTGTGGGTAGGGTGGCACATGCACACACACGCGCCCCCTACCTGGAAATGCAAAATCACGTATATACATATATATATATGTGTGTGATTTTGCGCAGTCCTGCTGCCCTGTAGCAGTAGTTCTGCTATAGGACAGTCCGGAAGCAGTTAAGGGAAACTGGTTCCATGTGTATATGTCTGCTTTATTGTTATTATTAAGTTGATTTGAAAATACATCTTGAGGATTAGACGTTAGTTATGCTTAGGAAACATTAAGCGGTTCTGAGCCTTAGATGTTGCTCAAAAGTCCACAATCATTTTGCATTCCACAAGGGTGATTCAGTGGTGAGTTTACTGGTACCCAAAGGGATTTTCCACTGGGTTTAGAAAGGGAAAGATCCAACATTTACAGCTGCATTTGAAACTGAACTACTGCATTTCATTCACTCTTAATACCAACATTAAAGAGTAACTCTACTTTCATGGGAAAAAAATAGCAAATAAAAAAAAAGCCAATATAGCTTATACAATTGCGACTTAAGTCATATTGTGATTGAATGTCACTAAAAAATTCCTTTTTCTTTTCAATGTACAGCGCTTTAATTCTCTGTGAAATGCATTGTACTATGGCTAGGTGGAGGTGTTCTGTACACTGATGGTGTACAGAACGCTCCCTGAAAATGTCATATCTTGCTTGTGTGATTGGCTCATTGATTTTCCCAGAAATCTCCATTAAGATATTTTTAGCATCCCCTGCAACAAAAATTAAATTTTTGGTGAGATACTCCCACAGGAAAATCACGTCTAAAGGGATGCAGACCTTGAAAGTTTCCTCAATAGAGCCCTGCACATGCAGCTGATTGATAATTCTAAAACCACTTCCCTACATATTCACTCTACAAATGGACACAGACAAACAGCTATTTCTCCAGAATAACAAAAGTTAGGAATCTGCAACAAAGTTTGTTAATATCTCTGCAATGTATACTGATCACCCAGAGGGGAAGGTTTTTTTTCTCAACAAAAGTGGAGTATTGCTTTAATTACACCCCATTCATTATATCAATGGATTTGTCCTCAGATTTTATGTAAATCACATATTAATAGTCTGTGCATTCATCATTTCTTTCTTTTAAATATGGACCTATTAACTGTAGTAATTCACTCACATCCTCCACGTGTGATAATTATACATTGACTGAGAAAATTTCTATATATATATATATATATATATATATATTTAATGAGTGGCAAACTCAATTTTTACTTTTTTGCTGAATTCTGTGGTATATCAATAACATTTTAAAAATAAAAAAATCTGCTGATGAAATACATAGAAAATATATAAAACGTGTAGAATTTTTAAAATCTGAACTCCAGGAAAATAGGTAAATACACAGATGACAGGGGCGGACTGACCATTCGAACATTCGGGCACTGCCCGAGGGCCTGGGGTCAGTAGGGGGCCCCACGAGATGCCCCTGGTACCTTTCATTGGCTTTTTCATAGGCTTTTTTGGGTGTTGGTGAGGACACAGGGGCCCCATGATCCCCTATTGCCCGGGGGTCCCATGAGTTGTCAGTCCACCCCTGACAGATGAGATACATAATGGGAGTTGTTTTATCTGCTGAATGGTTTGTATTTCTGTCCTTCCAGTTTTGAGAGTTCTGTTCAGCCCTGTCTGGCAGGAGACCTTATTCTACTCTGCAGCAAATAGGTAACATTTACAGGTCTTCTCCCTCTACCAGCCCGTGATTGGACAGTGAAAGGAGAAACAGTGGACTAATGAGCTCCACCAGGGGCGGACTGACAACTCATGGGGCTCTCAGGCAATAGGGGATCATGGGGCCCGTGTCCTTGCCCAAACTCAAAAAAGCCTATGAAAAAGATACCAAGGGCATCTCATGGGGCCCCCTACTGACCCCGGGCCCTCGGGCGGTGCCCGAGTTTCCAAATGGTCAGTTTGCCCCTGAGCTCCTTTTTCTGTCACTCTCCTCATTCCTCCATATAGCATGTTGTTTTTGGCACATAAACATAGTAGAACGACTGATTGGCTCCTTGTGCTGCTTTTCCATCTCTGACTCTAAGCACTGTTGTACGCGGACTGCAAGAGGTTGACACCAAGTCTATGTAGGTACTTATACTGCTTGCTTTAAAAAAAAGTACATTTAATTCATTTAAACAGATCTGCAGTCGTTTGAGTATTTGATCTGTCTGGAATTCAGCTTAGACAAAATAAACAGTCTATGGAAAGAAAAATCCTTTTAAAGCTAAACCCTTTCTGGAAAAGACATGGAGGTTGCCACTGTTAATCTGCTTCTGAAAATTCTAGTTGCCTGGCCATTATGCTGACCCTCTGGTTTCAAATTATTTCTGTTTAAACTGGAACAAGAATGCCTGAGTTTTGCTTTAATGGCTCTTTGGAGATATATATTTTACATTTACTTGGACTGCAATTTCTAGACAATGATCATTGCACAGCCTGAACAGTGGGTTTGAAGAACTGGTGCTCAGACATTACTTGGGCACCAGCCAAAAAAGATTAAAGGCCTTTAACATCCAAATGCATCCTCAAGGCTCTTTCTCTTCATTTTAAATTTATGACGTACTTTGCACAAACGTTAGAGGCTGCACCTTGGTCTGCTTCATTATATGTGCTATACAATCTACAGCTAACAAATGCTGACAGGAGTAATGGGGCTGGTGAAAGTTTAAAAGATAAAAAAAAGTAAAATTAAAAAAATAAATCATACATATAGGTATAGATTTACCTGTTCAAAAAATACATTCATGGAACCTGAAAGTGTGTCAGAATAGCAAATCTTTGGTAGATCTAAACGATAACAACAACTAAATCACATTTAGTTTGCCAGAGTACTGTGTATCATAAACAATTGCCATGTTTTTGTTTCCCTATAAAATACTTGTGCTGATTTTCTTTCATCCTTATTTGCATCTGATGTTGCTGATTTCCCCCAGCCTGCACTTCTTTGCTCAGTCCTGATGGTGGATCATGCCTGTGTATGGTGTATGGTGATACAGCTGCTTGTACACCCAATTAGAATATTTCTGTGTAAGGCCGACCATACACTATACAAATTTCTTTAGAAAATTGCTTTAGATTTAAAAAAAACCATATAATATGAGGTCAAACCTAAACAGCACTTTCAATTGTATCCAATTAAGTAGGTCCTTGCACTACACAGTTGAAGGTAAATCTAAAGGAAATTGGGCAGAAATTGAACAGAAAATTATATAGTGTATGGCTAGCCTAACTCCTAAATGCGAAGTGATCGTCTAATCTTTATCTAACTAATATATGAATAAAGATAGTGTAATTTAACAAAGAACGCATACAACAATTTATATTGCCCCATCTTTATTGAATTAACACTTTAAAGGGTAACTCCGATTTCTTGGGGAAAAATAGGAAATAAAAAAATTATTATAGCATAAACAATTGCTACATAAGCCATATTGTACTTGAAAATTATAAAAATTACCCTTCCTTTTCAATTCGCAGCTGTTTGTTCTGAATGTTCTACTGTGCTATTGGAACAGTTTTCTGTTAAAAATAAGTGAAAACCTGAACTGTTTACTAAATATACATTATTATTATACAGGATTTATATAGCACCAATATAAAGGGAGACAATACATCAATAGAGTTCAATACAAGAGGGTTAGGAGGGCCCTGCTCCTTGGAGCTTACAATCTAAAACATCACCTACATGTGAAGCAAAAAAGAAAATACATTAAAAACTAAATTAATAATAAATTAATTCATTAGTAAATCTCCATACCAACATAGTGTACTAATTATAATTTTGTAGGGCTGTTTTGGTTCTGAATGGCTTCCGATCAATTGTTCAGTAACCAATTTATTACCAACAACAAAAACAAAGGCGTAAATCAAACACAAGAAATGTCTTAATTCAGAAACAAACTGCAGTCCCATTGAAATGCTATGACATGAGATGAAGTGGCAGATTTAAACAAGATATTCCAAAAATGTCCAGGAACTGAAATAAATATTATTCAATATTGGGCCAGAATGCTTGTTATCTCACAGATATGACTTGCAGATACAGAAAGCATTTGTTAAAGGCAGGGGCGGACTGACAACTCATGGGGCCCCCGGGCAAAAGGGGACCATGGGGCCCCTGTGTCCTTGCCCAAACTCAAAAAAGCCTATGAAAAAGGTACCAGGGGCATCTCATGGGGCCCCCTACTGACCCCGGGCCCTCGGGCAGTGCCCGAGTTTCCAAATGGTCAGTCGGCCCCTGGTTAAAGGTAATGCTTATAAAAGAGAGAAAAGAGCAAAGCATGTGTATGAAATCAGCAAATATGGCTACATTCATATAATTACAGACTATACATAAAAATAATTTTGTGCAGTATTTTATTTAAGTTTTTTTTAACAGAAATTGTAGACCTTATCATGCCCTTTGTCAAACTGAGAGCTTTGTGAGAGCCGTGATCTTACTACTTTAGCAGTCTCTGTATTGTAAGAAAAAAGCAGCAGCCCCAGAATTATTTTAGTCTGAAGAATCCTAAAAGTATCTTGCCAAAAATACAGCCATTATTGCAAAAGATGCCTGTAGCTGTACGCCAACCTCTGAGCAGATGTTTGGGAGCCAATCACATGAGCAGGAAATTCGAATTCAGGGGTGTATACAATTTATGGGGCGTTCTCTACACAGCTCACAGTTGTCCATGGTTGTATGAAAGATAAGTCAGGTTTACATTAGCTTTTGGAAACTACAATTGCAGCAAAATCACATTTTTTATAACATTAAATTACAAAATAGCTGGTATAGCGATTATTAGTATATATCAGTGTTTCTCAACCTTTTTTCAGTCAAGGCACCCATTAAAATTATGGACAGTCCCGAGGTACCCTTTAAAATCATGGACAGTCTTGAGGCACCCCATTCTAAAATGTAAAAAACTATTCTAATAGTTTTATATAACGCACCAACATCCACACATGCAGGACACTCAACATTAGAGGTGATTTATTTTTCCAAAGCAAATACACTTTTGCACACTGGTACTCACTAGTATTCCAGTGTTTCTCTTCTCCCTAAGTTTTTCTCCATCACTGTGCTAATGTGACCCTTGCGCTGATGGAGAGGGGTCAAACAAGAATGCTGTGCAGATGACCAATGTCCTTCTTATCAACTGATGAGGCCATTGGTTGTCAGGATGCTGGTGGCTAAAAGGTCGTATTGGCGCACAATGGAAACCTGTGGCTTTGTGTAACTAAAACACAGGCTTGTTCCACCCGCTGACTTGTATACAGGCTTTGGGCAATTTTTAGACATTTTGCCAAGGCACCCGTGAAGAAATCTCAAGGCACCCCAGGGTGCCTGGGCAACTTGGTTGAGAAAGGCTGGTATATATGATATAAAAATTTTCAACAAGCATGGATTATTTCTTTAGATCTCCGACTCTATGGGGTTGATCTAACAAAGTAAAATAGTTTGCTTTGCAAGGGAATTTTAACTTTGCAAAGGACTTTTCCCTTAGCTTACCAAATGTGGTGAAAATTCATTTTGCAAAAACATACCCAATCACAAGCAAGGGAAATAAAAAAACAGTATTTTTATTTGCACATTTTTGGATGATGGAAGTAAGCAGAGCTTCATCTCATTCACAAAGCTAAGGTAAAATTCCTTCCCTTTTACCTTTAGTAAATCAAATCCTATACCTGCATGGAGTCAGAAGCAGTGGGGGTATTTGCTAAAACTAGAGAGTGCAAAATCTGGTGCAGCTCTGCATAGAAACCAAACAGCTTACAGGTTTTACTGCTAAAGCTTGAAGTGGTTGTACAGCTTCAAGTTTTTTTACCTTCATGCATTGTATGCATGAAGGTAAAAAAAACCTGTTTGTAGCAGCCCCTCTAGCCCTCCCCTAATACTTACCTGAGTCTCATCGCGATCCAGCAATGTCAATGAGAGCCACGGTTCTCTGGGGACTTTTACTCCTGATTGGCTGAGCCATTGTCTCTCACTGCTGTCAATCACAGCCAGTAAGCCAATCAGGAGAGAGTGGGGGCAGGGCCAAGCCATGGCTCTGTGTTTGAATGGACACACAGAACTGAGGCTCGGGTTCGCACCTGCTCGGATGTTCCCATAGCAAACTTGCTATGGGGGCACGCAACAGGAGGGAGGAGCCAGGAGCGCAGGCAGGGGACCTGAGAAGAGGAGGATCCCAGCTGCTCTGTGCAAAACCACTGCACAGAGCAGGTAGTATGACATGTTTGCTATTTAAAAAAAACAAAACAAAAAAACCCCAAGACTTTAGTATCACTTTATTTCAACAAGCTGAAGTTAGAAGCTGATTGGTTACCATGCACATCTGCACCATGTTTAGTAAACCTTCCCCAGTGTATATTTTGTGTCTGGGGCTGAAGATCATGCTTTAAAATAGTTCAATTTATAATGAATTTTAAATGACACAAATACTGACAATGAGAGACTTGGCAGAATGTTAGTTTAAATTGCCCCTATGCCCAGATTGTGGACAATAAACCATTTACAAATCTTTAACAACTTTAAAAAAAGCGATCCTGACCTCTCTATTTGCTTTGAGTGTGAAGCTGTTCTTTTCAAAATTCTCAAAGATCACAACAAAGACTGTAGAGTTGGGTTTCAGTCGGTTTCCTTTTAAAAGAATTTGATTGTTTTCCAATAATGTTGGTACAGATAGAATGTGGTACATGAAAATTGTATGTTACATAGTATTCAGACTATTAAACATTAAAGGCAAAAATTAACACATCCAAAAAGCTTGTGGTTTTTAATTTGCAACTTAAAACAATGCATGCAGGGGCCAGCAAACCAAATCTGGGGATATAGCTATATCTTTGATGGATGGGACAGGAAAGAAGGGGGAGGGGGAGAAGAATGTGGATGTAATCCAATCAGTGCAAGGGGGTGTTTGGGCTGAGTTTCCATGGTGAAATAGCCCTAGTTTGGAATATTATAGAAATCTTTTGGCAGTGTTTAGGGAACTTTTCAGTAAGATCAAAAGAAAAAGTAAAAGTGCGGGGGGGACCTGATTGGATGGACCTAACTTGTGGAGTTTAGATGCTTATAGAAGGGACAGTAATTATTGGCCAAGATTCAAATTATGGTTGTACTCAAGCCATAGAAACCAAATGTTCAAGAAATTATTATTATTATTATACAGGATTTATATAGAGCCAACAGTTTGCTCAGTGCTTTACAATATAACGGGAGACAATACAGCAACAATACAGCTCAATACAAGAGGGATTTCAGGGCCCTGCTCCTTGGAGCTTACAATCTAGGAAAGTATATCATTTAGTATAAACGTAGGAACCATAACTCAACCATAACCAGGGGCGGACTGACCATTCGAGCACTCGGGCAGTGCCCGAGGGCCCGGGGTCAGTAGGGGGCCCCATGAAATGCCCCTGGTACATTTTTTATAGGCTTTTTTGGGTGTGCTTTGAGTGTGGGCGAGGACACAGGGGCCCCATGATCCCCTATTGCCCGGGGGCCCCATGAGTTGTCAGTCCGCCCTGACCATAACTCAAAGACTTTCTACCACACACTGCCATCATCCACTCTGGGGTGCTAAACTGACTATTTTGTTACACAAGAGGACATTGATGGCGCCTGGTGGATGATGTGTTGCACACTTTGTGGTGTGCTAAAAAGGGCTTCATCAACCAGAGGGAGAGCATGTCCATTGAAGACTGTTGCAGACTGGTCCACAGTCTGCTCAGAGACTATATCCTTATGGAATTTAAGGAGGAATTGAATGTCTGAGAAGATTTCCCCATCCCCCACTCTTTCTCATGTGTCTCTGTCTTTCAATAGAACTTCAAGCCTGTGAACTCTTTCCCCTACCTTATCCCTCATTCCTACCCCCCAAACACCACCAACACGTTGCTTGTTGAAATGTTTTGAATAGTTTGCCTTTTGTTGTGGTGCCAGGTAGGATGCATGGGGCAAGAGTTCATCTCAGGCACTGCATGTCTGACATTGTGCCACTATGTATTTTGGTGGCAATTGAAGGTCTACATACTGCCTATAGCAGGGGTGCTCAACATATGGTCTGCAGGCCACATGTGTGCCTCAGAGCCCTCTGATGTGGCCCTCCACCTCAAACTGAATGGAGGAGTTTTGGTGCACTTTCAGAAAGTGCACCACACCTGCAAGATATAATAGACGTCTATGGCAAAACCCATCTAACCTGCAGACTGTGTTGCACCCACAGTGCGGGTAAACCACAGCACATCAGTGTGAAAGTAGCCTTATAGGGGGCTCAGGACAGTAAGTTTGTTTTTGTTTGTGGTTTGGGGGCAGTACAACCTCATAGATTAGATGTGTTTTTGCCACACACCCCAAACACTGGGGTAGCCTCTCCAACAAATGCTCCAGAGGGCTTCTGCTGCCTCCCTATCACATTCTGCTTTACATTAGGACAGAGGGGGAGGTATATTCAGGAACTGATCATCTCCATTTTCCTCCTGCAATGGCTGAAAGCCAGCTTCTCCTCCTCTCCATCATGCTGGCATTCAGCAGCTGCAGAAGGAAAATGTTCATTATGCTATTCAAAATAAAAAATTCAACATTCTACCCCATTTTATTTCATTGTGGCCCGTGGCCGTTTACCAAATCACTTAAGTGCCCCTCACTCTTCAAAAGCTCAAGCATCCCTGACCTACAGCAGTGTCATGCTTGATGTGAGGGCTCGGGGGAACCTTGCTTCACACCACACATTAGGCATCATAATTCTGAGTGAACGTAATTAGAGAAAAAATTTTTTTTATAGAAAATATATTTTTTTCAACAAAAAAGTAGATACTTAGATACACTTGCTGTGTGTTTACATTAGCGTCAGTCTGCCAAGATCTGCTACAGCGGAAAGTAATAGGGATAAAAAGCTAAGATTTCATTTGTTTGTGTTGTGAACCTTTAAAATGAGTTTTTTCACAATGCCTATAGAAACAGAATTGAATGTAAACCCATTAGACAAATTTTCTGAATATACAGTAAACAGCCTCAGAATAACTGTGCATAGATATTAGTATTTTACTCTGCTAAAGTCACATGACTTTCTCCTATCCCTCTGCACCCTCTGCTATCTGATAGTTCTGAATATGTATGGGTACAGGCATACTTGAAAAATAAACAATAGAATTTACGTTTATAAAAAAGTTATGTTTCTCGGCATAGTTCATATTTATTCAATGTACTTTAAGGCACATCTATGTTTTTTTACTTATCCAGGCTGTCCTTCCCAAATAGTATGACTATACAGTGATTGTGCCTTACTACTCCTCTCTCACAGTACAAGTCTATCAAGTGAAAAAATAATTTCACCTGTTGTTAATTAAACAGGTTGACTGTTCCCGCCAAATATCCAGCTGTTAAAGGAAGAATCTACAATCTGTATAAGAAACATAGTAATGGAAATAAGGTACAGCAAGGGTATACAGATATAAGTCACATAAAAAGTACTCTAGGGTAAAATGAATATTATGTAAAAAAACTATGTGCTTCCTGATAATACACTTTAGTTTTTCTTTAAATTATTAAACTGGTACATGTCTGTGTGCTCTTTTATCACATATAAAGTGTATGTAAACCTTTACAATGAACTTTTTATATTTGGTCTGTTACATATACCATTAAAAGATGTTTGCTATATCTGTTTGATAAGTGCAATAATACCTTTTGATCTTGGTATAAATGAGCTGATTACTTCATGTGCTCTCTGCCTATGCTGCTTTAATAACAGTTACATTTTCACACCTGTCTTAAGTCTACAGAACCTTTCCCCTTTATATTATGGAGAAGAGGAGGACAAGCGAGCATAGTCACCCGTGTTATTGGCATGATCACCAGGTAAAAATGAAGGAATAAAAAACTAAAAAACAAAAATGCTTTTGCAGACAACATATCTAAGGACTGGTCAGCTGCAATATATATATTATTTGGGTTTAGATACGCTTTAAAGGGAAACTTTCAAGACAGGTATATGGATGTTGCCTTTGCCAAGAGCTTTTATCATCCAGCTTCAAGCAGAATTAAACTCTCATATTTAAAGAAAAAAGAGACCCTAGTGGTCTCCTGTGTCATAAATGCTTCCTCCTGCTTGTCAGTGGTAATGTACACTGAGCCACGCATGTGCAGCTCAGAGTACATTTACAGCACCGCTGTGTGCTGTGATGAAGTGAGCCCCATGTGCTTGCTATTGGAGAGAAGTCATCACAGCCCCATCATTCAAGGTCTGAACAGAGCAAACCCAGAAGGAAGACCGGGCGAAGATAGCAGAGCCCATGACCAGCTGCAGCACTGACAGCATGGCACTTGAAGGTTTCGTTTAACCCCCCTGGCGGTATTCCCGCGTGTAGCTCGGGGTTAACTTTCAGTACCATAAGCAGTAACCTCAAGCTACACTCGGGATTACCCTGCAGCGTTGCTCAGGGATTCCCTCTTGCACTTACCTTGTCCTGCGCTCCCGCGATGTCCCCCCTGCAGCGTCCCCGGCCATCTCCTCAGGCCGATGCCGGCATCCATCTTCTGGGTTCCATTCCCTGCGAGCGTCGGGACGTACAGGGGACGGAACCGGTGGGAAATTAAAAATTTTTAAAAGTGACATTCACTAAATACACTAAAATCTCCTAGTATAACATTACTGTATCAAAGCATTTCACATACATTTTGTCCTGAGTGCTTTGTCCTGTGCCCTGCCTGCATTTTTACTGTTCTTTTTGCCTGAAAACTGAGAAAAGTCCATGGCATTCAAAAAGCGTTCCTTTAGGTCAAAAGCGATTTTAGACCAGCTAGAGAACAGTGATAGCAAATTAGAACCACTTGCAGAATTGAGTGATAATGATTTGTAGGATTTGTCATCAGACGATGAAAGCGATTTTGCGACTTTGCTCAGTGATGTGTGAACTTGGCGCTATATTTCAAATTTCAGTGTCTTTGGTTTGATTATATTATTGAATTAAATTTATTATGATTATATTATTATTATTTTTTATGATTATTTATAATATTATAATTTATGATTTCGTGTTTCAAATTTTATCATACCCGGGATGTTTACTAGACTCTTGTTTGGACAGATTTCAGTGAGTTATTCCTAAGAATTACAGGCCTACAATAAAAAAACAACATATTTCCATGCAAAAAAATGTACCGATTTGAGCACAGAAATACTGACATAATCATACTGCTAGGGAGGTTAACAAGTAGTTCTGCCATAATGTGCTAATATGCTGGCACATTATGGCATAAACCTCATGGGGGGCCAATTTAAGTAAAATATAGCAAAGTTTAATTCCACTTTCACTGCTTAATGAAGGAGATCTGACTTCACTGCCTGCATACTTGTTCAGGGTTAGTGGCTTAATTCATAGTATTACAAGTGCATGACAAACCAGGATGTGCAGATATTAAAAACGCACAATCATTGTAACTGGTTGCCTTTAAAAAACCCCCACAAAAAAAACATTCAAAACAACATACCTTATAAGGATTTTATGATGATAAATGGCATGTCTGGCAACGCCTGCTGAGAGGTAGATCTTTTTTCTTAGAATCTTTTTTTATTGTTTCCTTCAATAAAATGTCCCTTTTATGTATAACGCCTTCTTTATTATATGCAGTAAGCATGCTATAAAAAGATACTGTGACATTACAAGAACAAACCCACAACAGGAAAGTGAAGCATACTAATCTGATAATGTATATATAAAATAATTGATGTATCAATATCTGGTGCACAATGATAGATCACCAGCAGAAATAACACACCTGCCTTTAAGGTTTTGAGCAAACACTGTAATCGACTTGAAAGCTCTTGGCGTTTGGCTTGCAGGGAGACAATGTACATAGAGCTATTTTTATCATCCTTATGAGAACGCACAAGCCTATCATTGCACTGGAAGCTGGAGCCATCACCCACTTACAGCACGTGACTCACTGTGGATGTGCTCCATGATGGAATGCATAACAATCAGGAAAAGCAAGCCACACTAAAATCTCTTTGTGCCAGCAAAATGCAAACTCTTGTGCTTCCTAGCAGCTAGGCATTTTCTATGTTTTAAAGGACCACTATAACTGGATTACAAACATACTTACATTAAATAAACAGAAATACAGAGATAGAAATAGATATTAACTCCACATTGTCTAACAGAAAATGAAACATTTGAAGGTGCATGCTAATCAGAATTGAAAATGTAACTCAGTCTAATCAGTCCCGTCTACAATCACATATGAAGTAATAAAAGTACAGTGCTAAACATTTTCAATCCAAACAATCATATGTGTAAAAATATAAAAAATGAAGCACTTCCAAAGTCGAGTAGAAAATAGTGACCATACCACACACCATAAGTGACAAGTGAGACGAACATATACAGATAATAGTCCTTATGCAATCCCAATATATTGCAAAGTGGTAGATCCACATGTGAAAACAGTGGACACTTGAAACTCTAGAGCAAAAAACAGACAGTCCTCTATTCAGGAAAATAATCACCAAGATATGTACATCTCTACCAAGGACAGGATAAGCAACACAAACTGCTTAAAAGATTATACTGAACCCAAAAATTGAGAAATGTTGCTTCTCCTAGTAGGAGCCTTAGTTGACATTACAGCTTTACAAATCCCAATGTCCATTTTTGCCTCCTTGGGCTGGTAGCAGGGTTGGCACTTTTACGGGCACAGAGATCTCTCCACACAGTAACCATCTTTTATGCTTGTAAGGTTATTCTGCTCAACTAGAAGAAGGTTGAGGCCCCTTCGTTGCAGTTCTGGAAGACCCTAATTAATAAGGCATTGCCCTTCTATAAAGCTACATATTTGAATAGAGGCTGTTCTAAGAAGTTCAAGAAGGTCTGGCACAGCTGGATTTCCTCAGCCTCCACTCTCACATGAGAATGTCTTAGCAGTTGTAGAAGTCAAATGTAGGCTGCCCCTGTTAAAATAAGGGTGCCCTCCTTCCTTGGGATTCTACATGAGGTTATACTTATCTTCCTTTTGGACTACTGGTCTGATGGTACGGTTGACACAGTCAGCATCCTTCTATTTAGGGGTTGCATTGTTCTGAATGTCTATGAATGGAGGTATTGCATTGGGGGGAAGGAGGAAGATTAGTAGTTCTGGCTGTGCCAACAGAGCTGGATGGTTATACTTGTTGTTTTGTACAATGTATGTATGCATTTTCTTTTTGCTGTGAAATTCAATAAACAGAATTTTCCCAAAAAAATAAAAATATTGCTTCTCCATTCCCAGGTAAGTATCCAACTTATTGGGAATAAAGAAAGAGAGAGAGAGAGAGAGAGAGAGAGACCTCCTCATAGTGCAGCCATAAAACCATCCGTTTATTAATATTTTAAAATTGCAGTCACATGATACATGAAAACAATGTACATAGCAGTGATACACATTAAAACCAGTTCCGGTAATCCCTGCTGTGGCTGCTTCCATGATCATGTCATGTGTCACATCAGGCTCTGCCCTTCACATATCACATATGAATATCTTACAACGTCAAGGGATTAAAGCCTATCTAAATCCCCCCAAAAATGTAATATACTGCCAGTCCCTAGAAGTGGTGGCTGCAAATTTTTCTGTTTTTGATAGATTTTTTTAATTTATTTTCACTTGGTGATTCAGCCAGTAAAACATTTTCTGTCTTAGGTTTGCTCCTCTATCTATGTAAGAACAACAAAGACACCCTTGGACAGCAGCACTGTCTGGAGAGCATAGTATTAGATGAACTAGTAAATTTAAATGGACTTTACATAAGTGACTGAAAAACTAAAGCCTAACTCCAGCTAACACTTTTACTGGTACAGATTTTCTTTTCATTTTGGTATAAAGGTTTTCAAGTGGAACTGAAGGCACAAATACTTACCTTATTTCCTACGGTCCAACATTCGCAAGGTTCCTCACCAGCACCAGCATCTGCTTCATGGGTTTCTCAAGGTTCTGTTATTTGGCCATTTTAATTGGCTGGTACAGGATGCAGTAATCCCATCACATTGGCAGTGTGCCGGAATGTAAACTGAGCTGTGCATGTGCAGTTCATTGTACATTCTGCAGAGGATTGCAAATAGGCGGGTATGTGTACTTTATTGCATGCCTCTTCTGAAATAACCCATTTCACAATGTGTTATTGTTTTACATATAATTCCATTTTAACTAAACTAATAAAAGCTGACCATTGTAAGTACCCCTGACAAAGAGAAATGGTTTATTTAAACCCTCTAACTACCACTTTTACTGGACAGCTTGGTCTGTTAAAGAAATTTGAGGAGTAACAGACTTACTGGGCTGGATCACCATGTGAAAATTCAAGAGAAAAAAATTTATACCACATCTAAGGATCGGTAAACTACAAAACATTAACATTTCCTTTTGGGTTTACCTATGCACTAAAGAGAACTAAAGTTGCAGTGTTTCCTGGATGGTATTAGCAGTTCACTGATTTATTTTAATGTTTAGTAGTTGGTCACATTTTACTTGGCTTGTACTGTAATGCTGAAGACATTTCACCTCTCATCCAAGTGGCTTCTTTGGTTCTAAGGAGTGTCAAAATGGAGGGAAAGAAAGAGAGAAAGTGAAATCAAGTGCAGCCATACTTGTTCATGTCTATATGTGTACATTTATATTTTTGGATACATACACATTACTAAGCAGCAATTTTAGGCAATTTTAGGTATTATAACATCACATTAAACAGGCCTACAATGCTGAATTACATGAATCAACAGGTATTACTCATGTGCAGAAGGAACATACAGGCATTCAAAACAGCCTTAACATGTTTTTTCATGCGAGGCTCTTATTCATTAGGCCTTGTGAGCAAGCACCTAGCATGCTGTTTATTAATGCTTATTATGTGACATGCCTTTTTCTTGCAAATAAGCTTGTCCATTCATGCAAATTACCATTGTGGACCCATTTTGTGTGATGAATTGCTGTGGAGGGACCAGACAACTTCTAGGAAGCCACTATGAACACAACTGAGTGAAGCTTGGAGCCAGTCTCCAATGCGCCAGCAGGGATTTAATTATGTGTCCTATCAGCTTCAGACAGTAAGTGAAACCTATCAGTCAACTGCTGAAAGAGTGGAGCTGTGTTAGGCTGGCCACAGATGATGTGACTTTCTTTTCTGCCACCTTGGGTTGTAGGGAAAAAAAATCACTCGATTCCCCCATCAACAGTCATGATGGGGGAATCCCTCCTGTGGAGCTATTGTGTTCTTCCTGGAGGGGGTGGGGGGCGCAAGGGGGAGTTGTCCCTGCTGGAAGAACACAGTAATTATTGCCAGCAGCTATGGCTGCTAGCAATAATTTCATGAAAAATCCAACAGGCTGGTTGTACCCAAGTTATACAACAATCAAATTGGGTAAAATCATCCTGCCCATAGATGGTTTGAATCTCGGCAAGTCCCTGCTGAATCAATGGTCATCTTTAAATTCAGAAAATCCACCAAATTTACTTTAATCTCACTGCAGTCAGAATTCATAATGCTCCTGAAATCTGGGAGAAGTGACACTTCATTACAGCACTATCTGTATAGGAGAGACTGCAAGAAAGCCTGAAGAGGATGTGTTTGGGATTTCCTAATTTGCATCTAAAACAAGTAAAGAAAAGAGGTTCCCAGATCACCAACAAAAGGGAATGAGGTGTGCTGTGAAACCTTGTATACATTTTAAAGGTTAATTTTCAATTTAGACAGGAATGTGCATTAAGCGGTTAATTAGAAATTAAAACTAGAGGAAACATTAAAAATTCATACATAAGTTACAATAATTAAAGTAAAAAGTGCAAAAATCTAAATTTGGAACAATGAGCTAATAAATATGTCACATTATTAATTACTTTATTGTGAATTTTACAATAATAATTTTGGAGTGTGTACTTGCTTTTCTTTAAATCACCTTTTTACATGTCAGATATTTTTGTAATGTTTTCCAGTTATTGCAAAAAAATGAACATCAATAATTATAACCTTATTTTGAATCAATCAAGGTCTACTTTATACCATACTTCATATTCTATACTGTCCAAGCTGGATATGGTATATTTTTCTTGCTGTTTGTAAAAGAAAAAAATACTCAGATTTAGACACTAAAGGATCCCGTAATACATGTCAGTAATATACATATTAACACAAGGGAAGTATGCTGTTTTAAACCTTGAAAAGGAAATTAAAACACTTCCTCTTCAGCACTGTTGACATGCAATACAATTTTGGGCAACAACATGGATCTAAAAAGCATTTTCACAGCAACATGTTACCAATAAAACTTAGACCTTTATTTATACATTAATGGTGGAGTCTCAAGGGATACATAAACCACACATCCTGGGAGATACCATCTCTATAATACAGCAAATTCAGGGGAAGTGACAAAAAAAATAGAACTTTGACTGTATCTCTCAGGGGTTTATTTAATGGTCAAGGACCAGAATTAATACATAGAGAATAAACTAGAAACACTTGAGACAGTAAAAACCTTCTCAATCAATAAATGTTTTTTTTAATTTTAAGATTATGTTGAACAAACTGAACAATACACAGTGAAGAAAGAAGTTGCTGTGCTTACATAAGTCAACATAACATTAGAAAGTAATACGACAAGACATTACATAATTCAAACAGAAATGGACCAGGGCATAAATGAGAAGCAAAGTAAGAAATGTAATACATAGGTTAGAGGTGTGCCTCATGTCCCAAGAGGAAACTAGAGAATACAATATAAACTAAAACCAAAAAGACAGGCTCTTCAATGGTGCATAGGACCACCCTTCACCTCCACCAAAAACCTAGAACTGAAAAAAAAGGAAGAGGAGGGGGAAAGAAGGCACTCTTACGGAAGCAGCAACTGTGGATGAAGAGAAGGAGGCATGTACAACTTGATCCATAGTTCTCATATATCACGAAATGTAGCCATCCTGTCATTTTGGCAGGCTATCATTTTCTTGAAAATTATTACTTTAGAAGCTTACATAGTTATATAGTTAGTTGGCGGAAAAAAGACAAAAGTCCATCCAGTTCAACGAAAAAAAAAAAAATTATAGTCCTACACCCACAGTTGATCCACAGAGGAAGGTGAAAAACCCAGCAAAGGATGATGTCATTTGCTCCTGCAGGGGAAAAAATTCCTTCCTGATCCCTCGAGAGGCAATTGGATATTCCCTGGATCAACTTTACCTATAAATGTTATATCCAGTTATATTCTGTGTATCTAGGAAAGAATCCAGGCATTTTTGAAGCAATCCACTGGTGTGGAGTCTTGGTGTTTGATCTCCAAAAAAAGGGGTCTTCCAGGCATGTGCTATGACTCCCTTTGCTGCTGTGAGGATATGCGTAACTAGCCTAAATTGAGTGTTAGTACATGCCTCAGGCTATTTATGCAGGAGGGCTTCATGGGGTTTTAGTAAAAAAAAACTTTTATACACATATAGTGCCACAGATACATGTTATAATAATCAATAAACTGAAATAATTGTAGCAGTGCCCTGTATCGACATTATGTCGCTTCTTCAGAAGAGGAGAATAAAGGGTAGGTGTGTCTACTAGGATTTGCAATACTAAATTATTTACCTGCCAGATTCATATAGGAAATATTACTGTGTAATACAGAACCTTGATAAAAACAAAACAAAACAAAAAAACCGACAAAACCCTAGGCTTTCTGGACCTCATAGTTTGCTGCATGGGTGCCCTATCTGTTAATTTCTAGTTGCGTTTTGGTCTTATTTATCTTTTAAATGTATGAAATGTATTGACATAATATATTTTGTACACGTTTTAAGATTTTATATTTATGTATTCTGAGAAAATATATCACATATGTAAATAAGAATAAATCATAGCTACGATTAAGTCCTCTTGGTGTATATGTGCTGAGAGTATGCATCCAAAAGACCTCACATTGTTCCAGAAATTATACTGTGTCACACCATGATGTTTAGAGACATGTCCTACCACCACCTACCATCTCAACCTCTTGGGTTGTGCCCTACCTCTAAAAATGTCCCACCACAGACTGTTCTTTTAAACTAGACTGGATAGAGTATTTATTTTGTGCGATTTTATAGCAAGCTCTTTGCATAACTTCCTCAATTAACTTATAGTCACATGGGCACTCCATCAAGTAGATAAGTCATCCTGAGCCAATGCAGACCTAGAGGACTTAAGCATGACAATGATTTATTCTTATTTATTTCAGTATGTATGATGATGCTATTTATAGGGTGTTTTATTTTATTATTGATTATGGCATGTTATACTCTTTTTCAAATATGCTCTTTACTTTGGATTAGATGTTTTGTTGCTTCATCAATATATTTATGAGTTATTATCGTATAACTTTACAATGGAGGAATTGGATTTCACTTGTGTTTATTATGACATTTCTTGTTTTTTCTAGATATGTATTGTGTGGTTTAAATTTGTAATTAATTTGACAAAGAGCAAGATTGCTTGAAACTGCAAGTACAGGAGGAGATTAAAGTAGGTGATTCTCTTGTAGATAGATGGATAGATACAGGGGCGGACTGACAACTCATGGGGCCCCCGGGCAATAGGGGATCATGGGTCCCCTGTGTCCTTGCCCAAACTCAAAAAAGCCTATGAAAAAGGTACCAGGGGCATCTCATGGGGCCCCCTACTGACCCCGGGCCTTCGGGCAGTGCCCGGGTTTCCAAATGGTCAGTCCGCCCCTGGATGGATAGATAGACTGTATACGGTATTATTGCCAATATCTTTCTTTTGCTTCTGGTTCCTTTTGTTGCTCTTGGAATGAGCCTAGCCATTTGGTCAATGTGAATGCCTGTTAAAGGGCAAGGGGTCAGCTCAGACTGTATAACCCTTTCTTAGCTGCAGTCATGAGTGTAGGTTTCTGGTCATGTGACCATTACTGGAGGTCAGACACTGAGCATCATTTCCTGAAATGAAACCATTTCAGCTCTTAAAACAATTTTTATTTTCCAACAAGAGTGTTCCCATCGCATTGAGTTAACATTTTAGTATGGTTCTTACTAAAATGACAGAATCACATAATCAAATATTTTACACCATATCTGTATATGTTAAAGAGATATTAAATATTCACCTTCTGCTGCCAGCACAACTGAATGCTTATCTGATGTCTAGAACTGGTCTCTCTACTTCAATAGAAAACAGTTCTTGGAAAGTCACAAACCTGGAACACGTATGCAGATCAGGAGAATTTATTTTGCATGCTTGTTATGTGTCAATGACTAAGATAATGTTGAAGACAGAGACAACAAGGCAACCTCCATAAAGTGGTCAGCAGTAGCAACCCTTATATTCCTCTCACTACAGTTTTTTCTTTTAATGTGTGCATAGACATTACAGCAAAGTCTCTGAATACATACATTATCATTTAACTGGGTTATTCATTTGTCATATGGTATACAAAATTAGAAATGTCCTCTAAATTATTCACAGCTGCTGAAAAAATCTGATAGTCAGAATAGAATATTTTGGTATATTTCTTGTTGTTTGCATAAGCCAGAATTAACAAAATACCTGATAGAACCACTATCTCAGGCAGTGTATGTAGTCTTGTAGCAGCCAATCAGGTTCACATCTACACTGGTAAATAACACCTAGAAAGCCTTAATCTGAATGATCGATGATGAAAAATTTGATTAAATGGGCCATATTGATAAATAAGTCCCACTATGTCTTGTGGATGTGGACCTTGACAAACTAGAGGATATTGGGGGAGATTTACTAAAGTTGGTGCACTGAGAATTTGGAGCAGTTGTGCACGGCAGCAAATCAGCTTCTAACTTCAGTTTGTTCAATTAAGCTTTGGCAATAAAACCTGGAAGGTAATTGGTTTCTATGCAGACTTCACCGGATTTTGCACTCTCCAGTTTTAGTATATAACCCACATTGTGTAGAAACAGAATCTGAATGTAAATGTTTAAGAGGAAGATGGTGGGGCTGACAATGCTTTTAAATGCTGTACATTCAATATAAGAATATTCATTGCTTGTGGTTTAGGTTGTCCAAGATATACAGTAAAACATAAAAACTCATAAATAAAATGCTTTTACAATGTCAACATTTCTCAAGTTATGATTTGTTGTAGTACAACTAACTGTACATCTTCTTTGAGGAAAAAGGGCAGTTATCATATTTAAATTAGCAATGGAAAATGGGCAATTTATCATTTTTCAATGCTGTCTGACATGTACTGTACTTGAAACTACTTCTGGGATTACCTAAAAATTGGTCCTATGTGATAGATACAATGTTATCGTTGTTTTGTATCTTCAATTGAAACAGTTGCTGCTGAGTCCAAAAGATGGTTGCAGCATAGCTGACCTTAGCCATTCAAACAAAAATTAAGTGCAGTGCTCACTAGTGTTGAAAACATAATTTATACTCATTATTGAGTGTGTATTATATTTTCAACACTAGTGAGTGCTGCACTTAATTTTAATTTGTTTTGTTGATTTATTTAGAATATCATATAAAGTGCTGGCATAATTCACACTTACTGAGTACACATATATTTTTGTTTTTTTTTTAGCACAGGAGGATATTTTTATATAATTTTTGGCCTTAGCCACTGTTTATGTTGTGTATTCCACCTAAAGCTGGACAACGATTTCATGTCTATGGGCGACCTATTCCTGGCCACACACATAATGATAAATAAATGACTGGTATTAAACTTAATCATTTAAATATTTTGCTTGGAAAAGAGTCTTCAACATAGGAAAGAATAGCAGTGGTTGCATTTTAATGGATTTGCAGCCAGAGTGTTGCTTCTTTCCAGTGAATATAACTTTTGATTAATCAAATCACCTATTTATTGCACTTTATTTTTGAAAAAATATGATTCCTTTATAGAAGCAAAGAGTATCTTGAATGATTTTATCATTTCCTAGAAGGCTTCTCCAGACATCCTAAGCTGAAAGATCCCAGTGGAAATCACAGTTCGCCAACTGGCACTAAAAGTGGAACTTCACTCTCTCAACATGGACTACTTTTAATCCTTATGCTGCTAGCATTAGTAAATAGATAGGAAAGTATATCATATTTAGTTGTTTTAAACCTTTTTTTTAAACATTTCTTCACTTACTTCCTGGTTTCCTTGTTCAGGCAAATTATGTCATTCATCCCAGGAGTCTTCAGAAAGGGATGAGGGTTTTTCTCAGCTAAGCACACCCTCCTGTCTACATGCCTGAGCAAAGGGCACATGGATTCCAAGAAGTACCTGCTACATGAATCATCTGCCCTTAGTCAAGATGGCCACGAACAGAAATGCTAGGGATGTTTTTCAAAATTATTTCTCAGCAAAATAAAGCATGGATACATGGATGGATGTGGGAGTTTGCTTTGAATATTAACAATGAATTAAATAGCATTTTTGGTTTGTGGTGTTCAGACGCAGTGCAGTTCCACTTTGAGATGTTAGGATGTTTTTCTCCTGTCCCTTCCACCAGTAAAAACCTATGCATATTGCAAATATAGATTAATTATACTCCTGTCTGTTAGCCAAAAAAATTGTGGTAGCTGGATCGTGCCTGCAGCTGGTTTAAAAGATATGTTATCTCTTCCTAGTATAATGTAACACAAATTCATAATTTAAATGAAACTAAAAAGTTTTAGTCAAAGTTTTTCCTAAATTAATTTTAAGAATTTAAATTGAAATATACAGTATTTATCCAGTATATATATATATATATATATATATATATATATATATATATATATATACAGTATCTCACAGAAGTGAGTACACCCCTCACATTTTTGTAAATATTTTATTATATCTTTTCATGTGACATCACTTAAGAAATTACACTTTGCTACAATGTAAAGTAGTGAGTGGATTACATAAGGTCATGGATTACTGGAACCATGTCCTGTGATCTGATGAGACCAAGATAAACTGATTTGGTTGAGATGGTGTCAAGCGTGTGTGGCGGCAACCAGGTGAGGAGTACAAAGACAAGTGTGTCTTGCCTACAGTCAAGCATGGTGGTGGAAGTGTCATGGTCTGGGGCTGCATGAGTGCTGCCGGCACTGGGGGGCTACAGTTCATTGAGGGAACCATGAATTCCAACATGTACTGTGACATACTGAAACAGAGCATGATCCCCTCCCTTCGTAGACTGGGCAGCAGGGCAGTATTCTAATATGATAATGACCCCAAACACACCTCCACGATGACCTCTGCCTTGCTAAAGAAGCCGAGGGTAAAGGTGATGGACTGTCCAAGCATGTCTCCAGACCAAACTCTATTGCACATCTGTGGGGAGCCTCAAACAGGAGGCTGAGGGGCGCAAAGTCTCTAACATCCACTAGCTCTGTGATGTCATCATGGAGGAGTGGAAGAGGACATGCCCAAGAGGGTTAAAGCAGTGCTGGAAAATAATAGTGGTCACACAAAATATTGACACTTTGGGCCCAATTTGGACATTTTCACTTAGGGGTGGACTCACTTTTGTTGCCAGCTGTTTAGACATTAATGGCTGTGTGTTGAGTTATTTTGAAGGGACAGCAAATTTACATGTTATACAAGCTGTACACTCACTACTTTACATTGTAGCAAAGTGTCATTTCTTCAGTGTTGTCACATGAAAAGATATATTAAAATATTTGCAAAAATGTGAGGGGTGTACTCACTTGTGTGAGATACTGTATATATATTATTTATTTTATAGATAAACATTTATTACTTTATTTATTTCTAATAGGAAAGACCAGCATTGCATAGTAGACAGGGAGAGAGGGGGTATATTTTTTCATTGACCTATTCAGGTCAATTTTTAGCACCAGCGGTTAAGAAAGTTACATCACAAAGCAGAGAACTGCTATCTGCAAGAGGTAAATATGAAATAATTGTATGCAATACTCACCTGATTAAAAAGAAAAACATATGTTTCATTCTAGTAGTGAACTTTACTAAAAAAATACAAATTTAAAAACAACAATTATAGAAATACTATAGATTCCCTTTAATTTGCCAAGTGACAAAAGATGATTGTCTTCTGTTCATGTCCATGGTGAGATTGGGAACTAATTGCATAACCATGGACAGTCTGATACTTCTGCAGGCACACCTTTTCAGAAGAAGAATCAATTTCCTGACTTGAATTTTCACAGCTAATCACTATTGTTCTCTTGAAATAAGGCCAACATCAGGGATGTTTGCTCAGTGCTTCAGCTTGCATGTTTAGCCAACATGTGTAAGCATGTTTGCATCTGCTCATTGAATCAACATGTACACTTAGCTAATAGTAGTAGTAGTAGTGCTGCTGCCAGACTCATGCACCTTGTCAACCATTCAGTGTTGCTACCCCTCTCTGCCAATCCCTCCATTGGCTACCACTCACCCAACAAACTGAATTAAAAATACTAACAACTTACACAGCCATCTACAACTCTGTCCCCAGCTATATCACTAACCTAGTCTCAAAATACCAACCAAATTGTTCTGTTTGTTTCTCCCAAGACCTCCTGCTCTCTAGCTCCCTTGTTACTTCCTCTAATGCTCGCTTCCAGGACTTCTCCCAAGCCTCTCCCATTCATTTGATCTCCCTACTGCAACCCTCTCCTACTCTGTCCACTTTTAGACAATCGCTGAAAATATGTCTCTTCAGAGAAGCATATCCTACCTCCACCTGAGAACTGTAACTCCACTTTTTCCATTAGCTCATCTCCCTCAATTATTACCTGTTGTATCTCTTGACCCCTTCTTAGATTGTAAGCTCTAATGAGCAGGGCCCTCTGATTTCTCCTCTATTGAAATGTATGGTAACTGTACTGCCTACCTTCATTTGGTGCTAAAAAATCCTGTATAACAATAATAATTATTATTATTTTTAATTTACAAGATTTATATACAGCCAACAGTTTGTGTAGCTCTCTGCAATATAAAGGGAGACAACACTGTTAATAGTAATAACTAAAGATATTCTGCACATTGCACTTTCAGTTAGAGCACAAGCAGGTAATTTACTATCTATCTAAACTGTCATTGTGAGTATCAGTGAGTATCAGAGTGAGTACTGGCATGCATTGTATAGAAATGTTTTTCTACTTAGTAAAATGTACATAATTCTGTAAATGTAGTTATTGTTAATCTTTTATCATTCTGAATTGAAATCATTCTCCTGCATACAAAGCTAATAGAATACTTTAAAAATGTAAAAATAAATTAAAATGGTATGTTCCTGCTGTTTTTCCTAAGGAATCTGTTTTTACTATGTAACAGTAAAAACTCCACAGTTTCGGGCCCTGTATATAAATTACCATCACAGTAGATGAATGGAGTTATAAGGCCTCAACACAGATCTCCACCGAACAGTTAAGATAGTTACTAAAATTTCGTTTAGCATTACATTACAGAATGAAAGTCATCAACAAGAACAGAGCTAATCAATAATTTAGCTAAAGGAATTCCGCTGTTGATCCTTCCCCTGTTCTTAGAATGTTATATGACTGGCTGTCATACTGATTCTCTGATATTACTACTTACTCTCACCAAGGTTAGGCAGAATGCCCATGTCACACAATTTTGTAGGAGCAATCAGTAACAGCTACAGAATCACTTTACTTGGAATTTTTTTTTTTGCTAGGAAAAAAAAATGAACTGCAGTCAACAAAAGGCTTATGCAGCAAAAATTCCTAGCTAGCTTGAGATTCCCCAGCTTCAGCAGCTACTCATGTTATCCATTGCATGTATTAGTGAAAATATCAAGCCAGCAATTTGTAGCAGGCAACATAAGCAAAGTAGTCAGCTGCAGGGACAACTCTCTGCTAAAAAGTTGCTGGCTTGACACGGCCCTAAAAATTACAAGATGAACATTATCTGCCCATGTTTTGTAGTGCCAAAATCTGTTGTTGTTTCTCATTTGATTGACCTAGTACTCTGTTTCCAACACATTCAGAAGAGGAAATGACTGACTTAGTTGCATAAAGATTTTTCAACAACTTGGAAAATATTGAGTACATAACAAGCGTGTCTTAAAGGGTAACTCCACTATCATGAAACAATAGCAAATAAAAAAATATAATATTGCATACAGATTTGCTACACAAGTCATATAGTAATTGGATGTTTTTAAAAATGACCTTTCCTTTTTAATCTGCAATGCTGTAATTTTCAGTAAAATTCAATGCTATACAGAAACCTGACATTAAATTTTACAGAAAAGGCTTTTTGTACACCGTTGGTATACAGAACACCACCAGAAATGTAATTTCCTGCTTCTGCGGTTGGCTCACTGATTTTCCCAGAGGTCTGCACTAAGATACAAGTCAGTTTTTAGGCATCCTCTGCAACAAAAATGTAATTTTGGTGAGATACTCCCAAAGGGTTATCGCTTCCAATTGGATGCTGACGCAATAACTTTCCTCATTAGAGCACTGCAAGTGCATCAGCTGATTTGTAATGAAAACATTACTCCCATTCAGAATTAGTATCCAAAAACACAAAGTGGAACAAACAGCTTTTCCGTCAGAACAGAAACGGGTAGGAATCTGCAGCATAGTTTAGTAAAATTCTTGCAAGGTACATTAGTCACCCAAAGTGGATTGTTTTTTTCTCAACAAAAGTGGAATTAGTCTTTAATGCATATTTAAAGGCCAAAATAAAAATGTAATATAGTGCAGCTTACCGATCCTTAGATGAGGTGGTTGCATTACTTTTATATTTTTAGTCTTTTTTTCTTTATAAAAATGTATATATAAAATGTACACACATTATTTATTGATACAACTATGTATCACTGACGTATCACCAACACTGATCGCGCACACAACATTGATGATCTTGTAAACACACTAGGCCACGCTACTATCCATTCATATGGCACTTGCGCACAATATTTTAGGCATGCCTTGTCAAATTACATGTTTTGTGATATCAGCACAACCTTTGCAAGGAAAAAAAAATTAAACATGACATGGTTCTGCAAACGTCAACACATAGTTATTACATCATTTCAATTTTGAGGTAAAAAAAAAGAGAAATGTGGAATATGCAAACCTTTGTCCAGCATGTCAGTTAGTATGCAGAACCCTGAATGGGGAAAGCCAAACCATAGCACAAGCCAGAAGCTTTTCTGTTCTTGATTTAGGAATTGTTTCTACTCTTCTTTGCAGGACACTTAAACAGTAATTTCACTTTTGTTGAGGGAAAAAAAAATCCCTTATTGGCAAGCAATGTACACTGCATGGATTTGAACAAACTTTGTGGCAGATTACTACCTGTCTCTGCTCTGAAGAAAAAATATTTGTTCCACTTTGTGTCCTTGGATACTGCATCTGAATGGGAATGACTTTTTCATTATTAATCAGCCAATGGACATGCAGGGCTCCAATGAGGAGAGTGGCAAGGTCTACATTTTTGTTTTAAAAAGATGACTAACTGTTTAGTAGCATTTCACCAAAACTGAAATATTTCTCACACATGATGATATATACAATCAGATTTACTTCTTAGTGCAGAGTTCTAGGAAAATCTGTGAACCAATCACACAAGCAAGAAATTAGATTACTAGGGGCTTTCTGTACACCAACTGTGCATAGAATACCTCCAGGTTGCCATATTGCATAGTTTTACATACAATTACAGCACAGCAAATTAAAAACATTTTTAATTATTTTAAAAACATTAAATTATAATATGGCTTGTATTGCAATTGTAAATGCTATTTTGTTTTTCATTGGCAATATATTTTTACATGAAAGTGGAATTACCCTTTAATAAATAGTATTAGGTTGTCACGCTGCAAGATTATGGTCTACCCATAGATTTTTAACAGTTTTTAAGTGTGGAAAGTGTTACGGCTACTTGAAAATGTTTCATCATGAATTGCATGGTTGACTAAGGAATATGTTGTCGTGTAATGTCCAGCCTCTGCTCAGCTTCAAGTTAGTCGCTGACCATGGACCAGGCTATGAGCAGGGGTATCGGAGATTTTCTGTGGTCCTCCACATCTTGTACAAAAAAGAGAAAAAGGCTGGGGAGTCCACCAAAGTACAATGTAAAATGATGTGGCACCAGATTTTCCTGATAGGATGTTGCCTAAAGTACTACAGGAAAAACCAAAAGAAAAAGAAAATAGGCTACACGCCTAAAAGGCTTCCCTCAAAACAATTTATTGTAAGTCAATGAACCATACAGAGTAAAAACACATTGCATCGGAGATCCAGAAACCACTCCCAACCATACAACCTCCCACCCCCAACACAGGAGGGGACCTCCCAAAGCAACCACTCCCAAGTCCTCCACAGCTTGCCTTGACTTCAACTGTTTCCTAATGACATTCTGGCAAATAGAAGTCACAAGCATTAAAATGAGTTGGCTGCAAAATGTGATTTGACTGCTTTTCAAACATTAATTATCAAGATAAAGAAAAATAAGCAGCAATTATGGCATATGAAAAGTTGAATTCTGTATGCCAGCCTACTAATACCTTCAAAGAACCTTAGAAAATGGGTTACTCAATGCTCCCTATTTCTTGGCTAAATGGTAGGTGTGTAATATATCTTTAAATTAAATCGATTTGATTACTCTACATAATAAGGTATGCCTTATATTTCCTCTGTCTAAAGTTGCTAGTTACAGTAATCTAGGCACGCAAACCATGGCAGTGCCTTTATTTTTTTATACAATGCACACATATGTATCTATATGTTTACAGTATATCTATATCTATATATATATATATATAGATATAGATAGATAGATAGATATAGCATTCCAGATATTTACAGCTAGTGGCAATTTTTAAAAAAATCGCTTCATACACATTTAAAATTACTCTATGGATTTACTATTCAAAAGGCATGTATGGTATTTATATATATATATATATATATATATATATATATATATATATATATATATATATATTTCTATATTCTTAATTTGTTATATTCTGGAGTCAGAACAAAAACTAAATATGTTTATTTCATATTTACATTTCCATCCAGCAGGTGGAGATCTAGGCTAATTACCAGGGTATCTGCAGTTATTAATATCAGTTGTTTACAGAGCTCATTATCTTAAGCTCAAATTTGGATACAGACTGGTTGAAATCAGAGGATTGGCTCATTCTCCCTCTCTCTCTCTCCCTGCTTTGTAGAACTAATTTCCTAGTTTAAAGTATATTTCCACTTGTGCAGTCAAATTTTAGAAAACCTCACTGTATGTTTGGTATGTGTTCGCATTCATACAGCATACCAGTTTTTAATATATTTTTAATTTCTAATTCTTAACTTTGAGATGTTTTTCAGGATAAGGTGCCTGTCATAGGTTTGTCCTCATTAACATACAATGCAAGAAGCCCAGTCTCACATCTTTAACTCTTTGTTAGGACAGGCAATGTTCAAATCTATTTACACTTGATAATGAAGATCTGCCTTCACAATACAGACAGAGATAATTGTGGCAAACACTGCTTCACAGCTCCCTCATATACAAAGAGAAATGCCTAAAAATTTTCCCTTGTTGGGGATCTAGAATAGAACATCTGAAAAAGGTAAGCTGCAATTTTTAAATATAGTTATTCTATGTGAATGAGGAAATGTAACACATATAAACAAAAATAAAATACTCCAATTTGGCTGCAAAAGTGGAAAGTATGGGTTAGAGAGACACGCCAAGTGCACATGCCACCAATGATCCGATAAAGTAAAAAGTGGCAAAAAAGTCATGTAAAAAGTGAAAATAAAAAATATGCTGCTGGCAAAACAATCAGATAAATTGTGTACAGATAATCATAAATAAATTGTCGCGCTAAACTATCATTAATTACAACTGTGTACATAAGTAAAGTAAAAAGTGTAAAAAAACACCATCAACATATAGTCCCGAATCAAGTCCAAATAAAAATAAATGTAGAAAAAAGTCCCAATATTCTGATGCATATGAAATCAAACACTACGTATCTTCAAGTAAAAAAAGTGTACAACCACCAAATATTGGTAGGACTCTTACCAGAACATATGATCCCTTAAACTAATAAAAGTCATAAACTCATAAATGTAATGGCCTGGATATGTGTATTCACCATAGCTCTCAAGTGGAGGAAAGATGCTGGACCACCAATATAAATGTATGAATCCCTTCAGGATATCCCCATCCTATAAGTCTCTGGTGCATGCAATCAATCAGTCTCCAAACCGCCGTGTTGCGTCTGCCGGCTCTGAGTCTCTCGTCCTCCCTCCGGACCTCTCCAACCACCAACAACCGCCACCGCCACCGATCTCTATGGGAAACCCACCTACTAATCCCACTTATTCTGCCCCACGCCGGCCACTCCTCCTTCCAACAACCACCGATGATCCAAAGCAAATGTTCATTTGGAAAATATAGATTTGTAGTATTTTTACATACAAAGTAAAATATATAAACATACGTTTAAAGCAAAAAAATGCAATAAAAATATACCCAACCTTTAAAACTTGACAGGCAGTGTAGGCTTCTCTGCTTTCACATCACATCTAGCATACATCACAGCTAAACAACTGAAAAAAGCTATACTTTTCAGGTATACATTTGGGAAATAAAATGAATCAATGTGGCTTGAGAACTTGAATGTCGTTCACTATATTTCTGTTTTATTTTGACCTATAATGAGATTCATATATTTACAAAAATACATGTTATAAAGTCAAAATACATAATTGGTTATATTGTATATATTATAAGATTTCCATGTCATGTTATTAGTTTTCACCGCCAAGATATAACATAATTACAGCGATTCTCAATCACATATTGTCTGAATTGAATGACTGTAAATGTATGAAAGCTGCAGTTTAGCAAGCACGATATATTTGCTATACAATGTGATTGTGAAGAACTGGTAGATATTTTTCTACCCACTGCAAAATAAAATCACTCACAATAGACAAAAACAGATTGTTTACATTTCTTGTAAAAATATAAAAAAAACCTTACTCATCTGTTTGTATTTTGCATTGAATAAAACAAAGTCTATTAGTGTTAACAATCATAAAAGCTTTATGTATGTGGTACAGTATATTCTTCGCATGTATTATTTGCTCATTTTAATGATTTTTTTTTTTTACTCACTAAAAGTTTTTATTTATTTAAATCTTTATTTATAGAAGACAAAGATGCTATGACACAAACCTGGTAAAAAAAAATGAAATTACTGTTGAAGTATTGTACACAAATGTTTAGACCAGATGAGAAGTGATCTTATGCAAAATTCAAGCTCTGGTGTGTTTTTGTTTTTAACTCTTTATTTATACAACTATTTTTTTTAATCATGTGAATGTCATGTCATTATGGAATAATTATGGCATGGGCCATCCCCTAAAGGTGCCATTTTTATGGACTGCTGGTAAAGAAAAAGTAAAGTATATTTATAGTGAGCACATATTTAGAGATATTCCATTGTTTATCTTGAATACTAGTTTTGGTGTTTTTCACATTCACGTCATGATACCACATATATTCATATGGCCGTTGTTGATGTTCTGTGCTAGGAGTGTGCTCACTCAGCACCCCCAACATTGTGACTGCACTGTCAGTGAAAGCCCCCAGTAACTCCTTACAAGTAGGAGACAATAAGACTGGATCCTGATCACATGACCACTGTGACAACCCATCACACTGATCATATGATCGGGAAGCCTGTGTAACACCTCCTGTTGGCTAGAAGTGGTTGCTAATGCAACTGACCTATAGGCATGAAGGAGCAGTAAAGCGCAACCAATGCATTGAAATGCAAAACAGGAAACAGAACCGGACTATGCAAGATAACATTATCTATATCAAGAACGATAACATTATTTACATCAAGCTGATGTATTTTACAGGTACTGTATATCTGAAAAAAAAATTAAAAGACAATATATTATCTTACAAACATTGAAACTTAGAAGAGTGGTAGCAGAAAATAGACCAACTGGTCCATCAAGTCTGCCCAATTTTTTTCCTTTTTTGTATATACATATATATATATATATATATATATATATATTTTTTTTTTTTTTCATATTACAGTTTATTGACATAAGACAGAATCCAGAACAAATAGTATATAAACATCTGAGTACATAGGTAAGATTCAGTCAAACAGCTTGAGACGGTAGATGATAATGTACAACGATAGAAGGTGAAAAACATCAGAAAATATCAGAACACACATACGAGTTCAACATAGCCCCGTATCCCAGAAACTTGAAATGTAATCCCCTCGAGGGGAGAGAAGAAAAAACAAAGACTGGAACTACCCAATTCAAATTTTTTATGAAATAAAATCAAACAGCAAAATAGAAAACAGATTGAAGGAAAGACTCAGAGAAAAAAAAGAAAGAAAAAGAAAGAAGGAGAAAGAGGTTAAAAACAAAAGGGGGGGGGGGGGGGAATGGGTGGAACGGGAAGGTGGACAATTGGGGAAGAGACTAGAACAATCCGGGGACTGATACTTATTACTCTCGTGCAAAGAGGGCTTCCTCAGAATAGATGAACATATTCTACAGATGCCACGTCTTGGAGTAGATCTCCTGTTTATGTTGTGAGGTCAGAAACAGATCTTCCATCTGACTCAATTCTTCCGCTTTCATGAACTATTGGCAAATGTATGGATGTCAAAAACTATTCCACGTCAGAGGAATGCAAGATTTGGCGGCATTAAAAAGATGGCCAAGGATTGATTTTTCCATAGACTTTGGCAGGTATATTAGATGCATCCAAAAGAAAAAAAGGCGGGTCATCCAGCACCTCATAATCAGTAAGTGTTTGAGTCAGCCTGTGGACCTCTGCCCAACAGCCAGTCAGGTTGGGGCAAGACCAAAAGATATGTAGTAGTGTTCCTCCCCCCTCCTTGTTTATATATTTTACTATATATTTCTCTCTCTCTCTCTCTCTCTCTCTCTCTCTATATATATTTATTTAACTTTTTTAGTCTGAGTATAGATCTATGTTTGTCCCAAGCATGTTGTCCACTTATCAGTGAATTTCTATTGAGCAAAGCAGAAAAAGAGCCAATCTTGGTGAAAATCAAATAAACGTAAGGTATATAAACAAAACATTTATAAGAAACTGAAATTTTCAATAGGTAAAGGTTTATTTCTCACAGAAATAATATCTTTTCTAGAGCAATGTGAAATTTTCCTTAGATCTGAATATTTAATTGTAAAGATTATCACAGGATAAAAAAATGCATGTATTAATTAATAATTATGTATACAGATTTGTAAATTTGCATTATTGTAGGTTTATTATGCAGGTTTATTAGACATGCGCTGTGAAAGCTTTGTTCAAGTCATGAATGCTGGAATAACCTGGTAAGAAACATTATTTCAATTTTTATATTAGGTTAAATGCAAATTGGTCAAAGCCAGTTTTTGTTGCAGGAAATATTTTTCCACACCATGCTTTAGAAGCAAATTGCATCATATCCACAAAGGGTGGCATGATTTTAGTCTGTGCAATATGCTAACAATAGATGGCAGTAGACTGAACTCATACGGTGAGCACAACTAAACTGCAGTCATAGCAAATTACTCTTAACAAGGCTTATTCATGTAGACGGTGCAAGAGACAGCCATGATGTTCAGCAATAGGACATAACAATTCAGATTTATGTTTATGGATGTTTTGTAACTACTGATTATTGCATTCTGTGTTGCTATACTGAATACACTGTTCAAATTTTGGCTTTAGACATGTCTTTGGGTCTCTGAGACAACATCTGCCTCTATCTGATACTTTTTTTCTCATAGAAATCAGATTTTGGTCTTAAGATATGCCAAACATGAAAAAGAGAAAATTACATTCATATAATTTTATATATAATAGTCAAAATACACATATACATGTAAAGTCCAATAAACATTTCTATATCTATTACAAATAAAAAAACAAAACAAAACAAAAAAATGTATACAGTATACACAGACATATATACATAATGGTGTTTTAACCTATTCTTCTATAATTTAAAACAATTATTTTTCTATAGAACTGAATCTCTTAGATTGTAAGCTCCAAGGAGCAGGTCCCTCCTAACCCTCTTTTATTGAGGTTGCTGTATTGTCTCCCTTTATATGTTAAAGCGCTGAGCAAACTGTTGGCGCTATATAAATTCTGTATAATAATAATCCTGTATAATAATATTTTATATTAATAATAAACTCCCTTTTGTCCAACATACAATATTACCGCATATGAGTGATAAGTATTAGCTAGTGTTTACTTGTATCCACAATAAAATGGTCAACTAATAATACTGACCTTTGACACTAACAATGAAGTTGATTCAAAACTCTATTTCATTTGCTTGTTATCATATTTACTACTTTAAAATTGAAACATAAAAACACCAGTGTACGTAAAGCCAAATTTATTTTAGTTTTGTAAACAATGGGTAGAGGCTAAAACCCCATTCTATTATTTATTTTGCCATTTTTTTGCATAGGGTAGATCTCTTTTGACTTCCTGTCCTGTAGACACAACAGGAAGTTAGAGGGAATGTCTCCAAACTTATGGAAATGCTGTTTGGAAGATTTACCATCACCTCCTCTTTTGGTAATACCTGTAAAATTTTGGATTTTTCAGCAGTTTCTGTGTTGGTGACAATGATCATTAGGACAAATAAAAAGGATGCGTTTACCCATTGAGAACAGCAAAAAAAACCTTTCGAATGTTCTAACCCTTCCAACCTTTAAACTTAGAAAAAAAAAAGACTTTAGATATGCTTCAAAGAAATTACAAACTCCATTGTTGCAATATACTAGATTTTTATTTTTAACATACAGTATAAAGCAATGAGTCATGAATATTCATCAGTATTAAGTGTCTCTTCCATGATAGGGGTCAACTGGTAAAACTGCCACTGGACACTAACAAAGCCATTCATTTTGTATTACAGTCTCCATGCTTTCTTGCAATCGTTGCATAATACTTACTATTTTAAAGTGGAACTCCAGATAAAATACAAAGTTCCCCTTAAATCTCCTAAATCTGCTTGTTTTTCACAATTTTTAAATAACTACTTGGTAATTAGTCCTGACAGTCCTCCTGTGTTGGACTCTTCTCCTGTGTCAGGCCAGCAATGCCAAAGTTCCACTGCTGAATTTGCAGCATTGTCAGTCTTCAGATCTATGTTTAAAATTCAGCAAAATGGTGTTGTCATCATGCCTATAACACAGGATTTGTCAGATGGGACCTACAGTAGTGATGACTACAACCACGGGCTTACTGATCTTCCATTCCTCTACACTGCGAAGAGGTGACAGGAGATTGATTAAGGAGTCCGCCCACTGCTGAAGCTATTGGAATAATATATGAAAATAGAGGGATTTTGAAGTAAATTTATGGTTTTCTGTTTCATTAAGTTATTAAAATATACCTAAAGGCAATTTTTGTAAAATGTGGATAGAGTGTTGAGGGGTTAGAACCACTGTCAGCTTTTGTTGCTGTCTGTGTCCTAGGTTTAGGAGATTAACTCTCTATAATTGTCCTGGCCACCAATGTCACTGTGAAGGGAGTTACAACCAGAAAATTTTGAGTTACAACCAGAACAGGAATAAGAAGGGAAGTCCAATAAGGACATCTGAACCTGTGACAACTGTCTAAGAGGGGATTTCCCTCACAATGGAAACATCGTTTCACTTATTGTTGAGTCTAAGCGACTGGAAGTGAAAGAAATTTTCTCTATCAAAGCACAGATGGCAAAAGAACCTCACAGTGAATCTCTAGACAATTTCTTTAGTTTAGTATAAAATGGATACAAGGTAGACCCACGACCAATATTTAATTCCTGAGTCCCCATTGGGGAGATTAACACTTTGTTGGTATTGGTGATCATTGTTACTGAATCAAAAAATAAGGGGAAATCCAACATTTTAGAGTTCTCTCCTAAACAAGAGGTAGGAAAAATCGTCTAATGGGGACACCTGTCTAAAAGAGCAATTGCCCTCATATTAGGATATTTCTACTTCCTGTTGGGTCTCTGGTACACAGAAAGCAAAAAAAAAAAACTGGCAGAGATTTAATGCTTCTCTACTCTATGCAAAATTAAAAATTAATTGGCTATACAGTACATACAGGAAAAGAAATAACTCCTTTGTATGTTTGTATTATACTATGTGACTGATCTACTAAAGAGGTAGTGCATGTTCACTCTGCAAAGAAATGATCACTCACCTTAGTAAATGCGGTGAAAACTCACTTTGTAAAGAATACCCAATCACATGCAAGGAAAATAAAAAGAATTGGATTTTTGCTTGCACACGGTTGGATGATAGACGTTAGAATAGCTTCACCTTATTTACTAGACCAATATCACAGTCCAACCTTTGGCAACAATGTTGTAAATACACATTAATTATTTTAAAAATATGCATCTTACGCATTTTAATTAAAGCCTGCGGAGCATTCCAACCCCAATCAGTGCAGATTCTTCCTCCATTAAATGAAATCGATCCGCACTACCGCCATTGTTCTAAAATCTTTGTTTTATTAATTCGACCACAGTAAAAACATCACAGGTACAAAGGTTGACGCATTTCGACTTAACAAGCTTTAGTCATAATTCATCAGATTCTTCCTCCACCTCTAGATCTGTACAGATGTATGGATGGGGCTGGAAGACATAAACAATGGATTATAAGTGCAGTTATGCCGCAGTGGCAGATGGGACTTGTAGTTCTCCTATTCACAGGTTCCCAGGTTTGGACAGTGCCTTGCACAGCCACACAAATAAAAAAAAAGAAGCAGGATGCTGCAGGGAGAAGCACCCTGCAACTGGGGGCAGTTTGAGGGTTGAGGAATGCCACCATATTTAATGTTACACCCTATATATAGGTGCAACAGGAAACATGTTGTCCAAAGTGGACTATGTCTTAAGGCTAAGTAAATACTTGAGCATCTGAATTTTTTATGACTTTTTTAAAATGTGTATTTGATGTGCTGTCGATTATGGGGCCAACAATGCTATAAGTCGCACCAAAACAAGTACCTGCACCTGCCTGTTCCATAGGGGTGAATGCGCCCCATAGACAATAATGGGATTCCTCATTGTGCATTGTTCTGCAACGGGCAAAACATGGAATATCACATGGATGTGAATGATTACTGATACAGAGGCTGATTTACTAAGCCTGGATTCAAACTTAAGGCAGGACTTAAAGCGGTAGTAAATGCTGGCAATAAAAAAAAGATACTGGGCCCCCTGCAAGGTAATGGCATAATGTGCTAGTAAGCATCTCATACTAGCACATTATGAAAGACTTACCTGGCTGCTTGCAATCTTCAGTATGTACCCAGAGCTGTGCAGACAACTATGCAGTTTACATTCAGTACAGATTCTGTGGCCGGGATGACTGAACATATTGCACTTTGGCCAATGGAGATGGCTACGGTCCAGTATCCAGAAGATGCCAGATAGAAGATCCTGGTGTCAGTTGGCGAACTTGAATTTTTGAAGAAGAGGTAAGTATTGCAGATTTCAGTTCAGCTTCAGGTTTGAGCGTTTTTTTGTGATTTTCTTTCTGTGCATATTCAGGGTTATTTTGAAATCTGGTTACTAGGAGGTGGAAAAGTAGTTGAAATTGTGAAAAAAGATTACATTTTTCAGGTGCTATTGAGGTGAAAAACACTTGTTTCTGCCCCAAAGGCACTTCGGGAGTTTTTCTGAACATTTAAGCAACAACACATTGCTCTAAGGTGTGATCAGTTATGACACCAACCATTTGATGGCTTGACAATTTTGGTTGAGAGCACAAGTAACTGACAGTTATCATTCACGGAATTCCTTGAGTGGTTGAGTTATGACAGATGATGAGGCATTATAGATTTAGATTTAGGGGTGATTTGGGAAACCATTAAAATCTATAAGTTTAGTTCTGCTTTAATGTATATTTGGTCTCTCTTTCAACATAGGGGTCAACTGATAAAACTGATATTGGACACTAACAGCGCCGTGGACTCATTATTATACTTTCCATGGTTTATAGTGCTCATTACATCACATTTATCGTTTTAAATTAAAAGTGATCATTGTGATGTTATTTGCTTCATATTGTGAAGATGCAACTCTAGATTTTTGGAAAAGATTTGAAACCCTTTGAAAAGCTGCCAATGATTATTTGTTATAGTTTACATTTATTGTGTGATTGTGTTCCAGAGGAATGTGAATTAGGGTGATAATGAGAAGTTAGATATAGGGGTGACAGATGATGACGCATTATAAATTTAGAGGACAGATTCAGAGGTGACTGATTCATTAGAGCTTTGGTGGCACTGTAATAAAACCACCATAAGGTTGAATTATGACAGATAATGAAATATTATAGATTTAGGGGCAAATGATTATGGTGTGTGACAGATGACAATGTTTTATGGATTGGGGGGGGGGGGGGGCAGATGACAAAGCATTATAGATTTAGGAGTCACAGATGATGTGTTTATATTTTTGGCATGTCAGATGACAAAGAAGTACTGATTTAGGGAAGAGATAATGATGTTACAGACTTAGGGGTAACAAATGAGAGGTTAGATTGCGGGTGTCAGATGCTGAAGCATTGGAAAGTTTAGAAGTGACAGATTAATTTGGTCTTGTGTAGTACTGTAATAGAACATTAAAATCATAAAGTCAAGTTATTAGAGATGGTGACATATTATAATCTTTTTTGGAAGGGGGACAGGTGACAAAGCAGTATAGATTTAGAGGTGAGGGGTGATGAGGTTTTAGATTTAAAGGTGACACATTGATTTGGACTTCTGTTGTACCCCAATAAAACATCATAATTTTGAGGGTGACAAGTTAAACTTTTTTTGGGGGGGAAGATGATGAGGCATTATATATATTAGAGGATACAGGTGATGTGTTTAATTTTGGGTGTCACAGAAGGCAAACCATGACTGATTTAGGGGGTAGATGATGCTGTTATAGATTTAGGGGTAACAGATGGGACATTAGCTTGAGGATGACAGATGCCAAAACATTACAAGGTTTAGAAGTGACAGATAGTTTTGTGGTACTCCCATATAGCATCATAATGTTGAGTTATGAGAGGTGTACCATTTTATAAATTTGGGGGGACAGTCAGATGATGAAGCATTATAGATTTAGGGGTGACAGTTTGATTTGGGCGAGTGTAGTACTTTAATAAAAAAATCACAGTGTTGAGTTATTAGAGATCACAACATGTTATAATTTTTTTTTTTTGGGGGGGGGATAAGGAAGCATTATAGATTAAAGTGTCACAGATTACATATCTAAATGTTATGGGTGACCGATGTCAAAGCATTACCCATTTAGTGGTTTAGATGATGATGTAATAGATTTGGGGGTGACAGATGAAATGATAGATTGAGGGTAACAGATGACAGCGCATTGAAAGATTTAGAACTGACAGATTAATTTGGGCATGTGTGGTGCTCTAATAAAACATCATAAAGTCAAATTATGAGAGATGTGATAAGTTATAAATTGGGATGGGGGAAACCAGATGATGAAGCATTATAGATTTAGAGGTGACGGGTCATGAGGGTTTAGATTTAGAGGTAACAGATTGAGGGTGAAAGATGACAACGATTTAGGTGACAGATTGATTTTGGCTTGTGTGGTGCTGTTATGAAACATCAAAAGCTGAGTTATCAGAGAGGGTGACCTGTCATAAATTTGGGGGGACAATCAGACAACACAAAATTACAGATATAGGGGAGGTGGGTGATGATGTTTTAGATTTATAGGTGACAGATGATGTGTTTTAATTTTAGGGGTGCCAGATGGCAAAGCATTAATGACTTAGGGGGTAGAATAAGACGTTAACGATTTAGGGGTGACAGATGAAATGTTAGATTGAGGGTGACAGACGATGAACATTTAGAGGTGACAGACTGATTTGGCCATGTGTGCTACTGTAATAAAACATCAAAAAGTTGAGTTATGAGAGGGTGACTTGTTATAAATTTAGGGGGGCAGTCAGATGATGACGTATTACAGATATAGGGGAGGTGGGTGATGAGGTTTTAGATTAAGAAGTGACAGATGAAGTGTTTTAATTTTAAGGGTGCCAGATGGCAAAGCATTACTGATGTAGGGGGCAGATGATGATGTTCTAGATTTAGGGGTGACAGATGAGATGTTAGATTGAGGGTGACAGATGATGAATATTTAGAGGTGACAGATTGATTTGGGCATGTGTGGTACTCCAACAAAATATCAAAAAGATGAGTTATGAGAGATTGTGACTTGTTATAAATTTGGGGGTGCAGTCAGATGATGCATTACAGATTTAGGGGTGACAAATTATGAGGGTTCAGATTGATTTGGCCATGTGTGGTACTCCAATAAAACATTTTAAAGTTGAGTTATGAGAGAGGGAGACTTGTTATAAATTTGGGGGTGTAGTCAGATGATGAAGTATAGATTTAGGGGTGACAAATGATGAGGGTTCAGATGTAGAGGATGTGAGCATGTGTGGTACTCCAATAAAACATGATAACCATGGCTCTGTATTACAATCTTGGTACTTTCTTGTGCTCATTACATCATATTTATTACTTTAAATGAAAAATGATCAATAAAAACATCATTAGAAGTCAACTGTTCATGTCATTCACTTCATTGTGGTGATGCAAGTCTAGATATTGGGAAAAGACAACAAAGTCATTGAAAATCTTCAAATGATTGTTTTTCTAGTTTATTTTTCTGATGTAATTGTGTCTGAGAGAAATGTGTTTATTTATCAACACATTGCCTCATGAGAGGTTCCCTCCTCCGCCATGTTCCGGGGCTCTTTGCATACACCAGATGTAGTACCTCATGACAAATAGTGCCAGCCCAGCAGCCTGTTTGCCATGAGAACTGGAAGAGAAAGGCAATAAATCGGCCATTTGTGAGTCTGGCAGACACGGGGGGATAGACTGCAGATATAGATCCGGGCGGGTGTGCGGGGTGATAAAAGTCGGGTGTTGAGCACTCATTGGTCTTTCTACAACAATGATTGTCGGGGAAGAGTTGGCGGCCTCACCACAGAGACAAGGTGGAGCGCAGATCACTCCGCCGTCTCTGCCTGGGAGTCCATTTTAGGTCTACCGAAACCAGGACAATCCCCGGATGTAACTATCATGGCCGCCAACGGTGACTCGGGCAGCGTCTGAGGTAAGTTCGGGCGGGGGAGAGCGATCCGGGGAGAGGAAGGACGGAGCGGGCGGACTGGCACGGCTCGGTAATGGCGGCGGCGGGGGGTGAAGTACGGGCGGGGGGAAAGTTCGGTTGACTTTGCGGGGCTGGGCGGGAGAAGAGGGGGAGGGGGGCAGAGACGTGCGGGGAAGAACGGGTGAGGTGAGCCCCGGCAAAGTTACCGAAAGTTGGCAAAGTTGTGAGAGGGGGAGGCGGGTAGAGGGGCCGGGAGATGTGTGGAGGAGTCACATGAGGGGTCAGTGTCCATCCGCCGCTTCTCACACACTGCGCCCCCCACTACACCCCATCCTCCCCTCCCCCCCTAGTGCTGTGCAGCCTGGCAGACATACTCCATGTGTCTGCTCCTCACCCCAGTCTACTGTCACTACAGGGGGGCTAACATCATCCTCCATACACAAGGCTGCCAGCACAATCCTCTCTATTCAGTATTGTCTCCTCTACAATAAATGTGCCCTGTATGCTCTACTATATCCACAGGAGGGGACCCAGAGAGAGCTCTGTAGATGAATGGATCACCTCCCCCCTCCTGGGATGGGATTGGGGTGCATAGATTGGGGGTTGGGACCACAATACAATCACATAATGTTGGGTAATGACAGATGATGGATTATTGTAGATGGGGGTGCCTTGGATTTAGGGGTGACAAATGATGTCTCTTGGAGTAAGGGGTGATGGATAATTTGTCATAAATGTAGGGGTGAGCAATGACGCAGCTTGGGTTTAAGGGTGAAAAATGAGTACGTGTCGTAGATTTAGGGGTGACGTGATGACAGAATACATTTAAGAGTGATGTGATGTCAGATTTAGGGGTGACATGTCATAGATGTAGATTGACACATTATCATCTATCACCCCCTAAACCCAAGACATGTCATTTGTCACCCCTAAATCCATGACATGTCTTGGGGGTGACACATGCCGTGCCTTGGCTTTAGGGGGTGACACATGCCGTGCCTTGGCTTTAGGGGGTGACACATGCCGTGCCTTGGCTTTAGGGGGTGACACATGCCGTGCCTTGGCTTTAGGGGGTGACACATGCCGTGCCTTGGCTTTAGGGGGTGACACATGCCGTGCCTTGGCTTTAGGGGGTGACACATGCCGTGCCTTGGCTTTAGGGGGTGACACATGCCGTGCCTTGGCTTTAGGGGGTGACACATGCCGTGCCTTGGCTTTAGGGGGTGACACATGCCGTGCCGTGGCTTTAGGGGGTGACACATGCCGTGCCTTGGCTTTAGGGGGTGACACATGCCGTGCCGTGGCTTTAGGGGGTGACACATGCCTTGTCGTGGCTTTAGGGGGTGACACATGCCTTGTCGTGGCTTTAGGGGGTGACACATGCCTTGTCGTGGCTTTAGGGGGTGACACATGCCTTGTCGTGGCTTTAGGGGGTGACACATGCCTTGTCTTGGATTTAGGGGGTGACACATGCCTTGTCTTGGATTTAGGGGGTGGCCAAAAATTGCATATCTTGGATTTAAGGGTGATAATTTGTCACAGATTTAGGGGTGACAAATGACATGTCTTAGGTTTAGAGATGACAAATGTGTCAGATTTGGGGGTGACAAATAATGCATCATAGATTTGGAGGTGATGCATGATGTTAGAGGTGATAATCGTGTCACAGATTTATTGCTTATTAATAGGTGTTGGGGTGACAAATGATGACATAGATTTAGGGGTGACATTAAGGTTGTGTGATAATACCATAAAAACACGGTAAGGTTGAGTTATGATGGATGAAGGATTATAGGTTTGGGGTGACAGTTGACAAAACGTTAGTTTGGGACGGTGGACCATTGGGTTTATGGTGAGATGAAGTGTTATGGGTTGGGGGATGGGCAATAGATGAACGTACAGCAAATGACCAAGTGTTACCAATTTAGGGGTGCTAATGAGACATTCGATGTTGGGGTGACACTTATTTACAGAGATGACAGATAACAATATTTACAGGTGATGAATTTTGGCTTGTTTGGCACTGTAATAAGACCATTATACGTTGGAATTCTGACCGATAATGAAACCTTATGGATTTTGGGGTGACAGATGACAAGGCATTAGAAGATTTCTAGGCGACAGATTGTTTTGGGCTTGAGTGGTACTCAAATACAACCTCATAGTGCTGCGTTATAAAAGACCGATGACAAAGGATTATGGATTTAGAGGTGGAAGGTGACGCGGTCTGGATTACAGGTGGCACAATCATTTGGGCTTTTGTGGTACTCCAATAAAACATCATAATGTTGAGCTGTGACAGATGACAAAGCATATAGCTTTATGGGTGATGGCTGACAAGGCATTATATTTTCCTGGGGGGGGGGGGGTTACAAAATGTTCTATTTAAAGCTGAGAGATGATAAAGTGGTATAGGTTTAGAGGTGACAGTTGATAAAGCAATACAATTCTTTTACTTGGGTTTAAATGATTATTCAGAATTAAAGAATGCATTGTGGCAATTCAAAAATTTTTTTTTTTTGTACCATTTACTGTGTCATCTAAAAAATGATTGAAACAAAATCTAAAGGTTTTTTTTATTTCCATTACCGTAAATACAAAAGTGTGTATTTAGAAAGCTATTGAACCTTGATACAAATGATCCTCCCCATTCTTTTTCTGGAACAGGCTTTTAGTTGATGCCGGAACTGAATTACATCCACTAATGGATTTGAGTTGCTGGGGTACTGTTAAAAAGTGTCATGTTGAGTTGACAGATGATGAAACGTTAAGGTTTGTCAGATGACAAAGCCTTATAAATATAGAGGAGCAGGTGACAATTGTAGATTTAGGTGACAGATGACAAAGCATTATGGATTTAAAGGGACATTTAGGAGTGATGGACAATTAAAAAAAAAAAAAAAAAAAAAAGCATTCGATTTGACAGATTAATTTGGGTTTGTGTGGTCCTATAATGGAACATTATAATGTGGAGTTATGACAGTTGATAAAGCATTATAGGTTAGGGGAGGCAGCAGTTGTCAGTGTTTGAGATGATGGATGAAGTGGTATAGGTTTAAGGTGACAGTTGATAAAGTGATACAATTCTCAGAAATGAAGAAATATTAGTAAATTATAAATTTGCTCCTCCAGAATGTTTTAGGGTGATCAAAGAATAATCTACTGACTACATGGCTACAACAATGGAGATTCTGCCCCTTGGTGCAAATTGAAATGTAAAATTGTTAAATGTAGGGGTGACGGAGGATAAAAATGATAGCTTTAGGGGTAAGCCGTCATTCTAGATATAGGGGTGATGGATGACGGTGTTCTAGATTTAGGGTTAAAGGAGGATGAATCCTGATATTGGGGTGATGGAGAACTAAGCATTCTAGTTTTAGGGGTGATGGGTGACGACAGTGTGTTTGATTTAGAGGCATAAAGTCCTTTTTAATCAGTGTTTTGGAAAGAACTTTGTATTGGAAAGCAGAATCACCATTCTGTGTAGGTTCAGTTCCAGACAGTAGACATAATCCCAGGATAACACTGCATGTTTCTTTAATACTCTTTATTTACTGTAAAATATTGGCTCTTGTTTACTAAAGGAGTCATTCTTGTTCACGGTGAAAGAATGTTTTCCTTAGCTTAGCATAGTGAATACGGTGAAAATTCAGTTTGCAAAGAATATCCAATCACATGCAAAAAAACCTCGGATTTTAGCTTGACCGTGATTGGATGATTGATGTCAGCAATGCTTCGCTTCATTTACTAAGCTAAGGGAAATTTCCCCTTTGCTAAGTAAACAACTCCTATTGTAAACCAAACCCAGTTCTTGACCTGACCTACCTGTGTCCACATAATGAAGCTGCTAAATATATATCCTATTTGACACATTGTTAATCTGCTTTGAAAAGAAATATGGCATATTCTATGTCTGTTATTGGTCCAAAGCCAACGTTGCCTGCTCATGCATGGTAAATAAATTAGTAATCCTAATCAGTCATTTCTGTGTTTTATGTTGATGGCATTTAGGACTCCGGGCTTTTACCAGATCCCTGATGCCCCACAATCTTTGGTCCTTCTTTGTTTTTGGAGGTGTAGTATTGCTCTCTATAGTCCAGTGTTGGTGTGATTTGCTGTTCACACCTCAGCAGAACATAGTAAGCAACATTGGTTTTGGAATATTGGCGTTGTGATATGCACTTGGCGGACAAGGCACCATATTTTACTTTGAATTTATTGCGCTCAACTTTTTGTTATATTAATTACATTAGAATTATTACAAATGATTCTAATGCATTTTTTTAAAAAAAATTCTAAATGTATGTAATAAAGTGCATTAGAATGATCTTTTTATTAATTGCATTAGAATGATTGGATATGTTTGACAAAGACAAATGTTTCCCTAAGTGAAAGTGGAAATACTTCATGTTAAAGGAATTGTGGACATGCAGCAGCAAAATTGTTGTAATTTGCATGCTAATTGGAGAGATGTTCATAAAAGACCATTGCATCCACTTGTCTCACATAATTGGTTACAGACTATCAAAAGGGCTCATACATTGGGCATGGAGGTGGGATGTGATATCACTCACATGGATTATTTCCCCAGAAAGGACGTCACTACTGTACTTTAGGGTTGATTTGCTAAAGACAAATAGGCTTTTCACGCTGCATGAGAATTTATCCCAGAGCTTGATGAATGTGGTGAAATTTCACTTTGCTTACACATTTTTGGATGATGAAAAGAGCTTCACCATTGTTCAGGGTAACTTTCCCCTGAAAAGTGAACAGCTTGCTTTTATTTAGTAAATCATGACATTTGAAGTTTTGAGAAAATATGGTTGATTTACTAAAGTAGACCATGTTCATTTTGCAAGGGAGTTTTGCACTTTAAAAAACAATTTCCCTTAGCTAAGTGAATGGGGTGAAAATTCACTTTGCAAGGAATACCCAATTGCATGCAAAGAAAAAAAAAAAATTTTGCTTGCACATGATTGGATGATGGAAAACAGCAAAGTTTCACCTCATTCACTAAGCTCTTTGCCAAGTGATCATGCTCTTCTCCTTTAGTACATCAACCCCAGTGAGTTTCATTTAGACAGGCGGATTTACTGATTGGAGAGAGTTCAGTTATCCAGTCTTGTGCAGAAGACTGGATAACTGACTTGAACACACAAACAAGGATGTTCTCTTCACATGATTGAATAATTGAAGAGAATCTTCACACATTTTATTGTGAACCTTTTCAGACCCTTTCTAAATCTTCCAAACTGTGCACCTTCTGCCATACCATAGTCTGTAAAACATGAGGTCGTTAAACTGCGTTCATTTTGTATTGAAGTGATCCTGTGCCTTCCACTAAACGGCACAGAAAGCCTAATCTGAATGCGCACAAGTCCTATCCAAATCCTTCCACCTGAAGTTAAATGTTCATGTGTCGGCGTGCAGTCATTAATGTGAACGGTCTGTTTACAGAGCAGCACCAGGCAATCCCCTCTTGGTTTCTGTGAGCTGTAATAGGGATACTAAAATGACCCACCATGCACCACAGGCTTCAGAGTGGTCATAGATATTTCGTGATGGTTGGCAGCAGAGATTTTCCCCACTGGAAATTATGTGTGAATGTATTTTTTGTTGCAAACCAAAGGGAATATGTTTTAAATGCATCTCCCTTTTTTTTAACTTTTTGTGTTTATTTTACTTGATAGCGTTTATGTAAGGTACATTATATTTGTCAGTTTTACTTTATTTTAATCTGGATCATTATTAATATCAAAAATAGAAAAAAATGGTAATTTTTTTTGTAACAATCTATTGCCAATCTGTGACTGACTTGCCTTCTTTTTAGATGGCTTCTTATCTGCCAAATCAGCATATAAATCAAGAAAACTACAACAATAGTAGATATTCAGATTCTCTGAAGTCTTCTGACTGTATACAAAAATACTCTTACCAAATTTTTTCTTTGACACATTGGTGTTTCTTTTCATCAGTGGTGGATGGTACAGCCGGTGTTTCCAAGTCGTCTTCATGATCTGTTTTTTAATATATATTTGTATGCAGTCGAAAGACCGTACTTTGCTGTCTACTACTGTTTGTTTCTTTTCTTTATTTATATGAGATCAGGCCTGTTCCTAGAGACATAAATCTTGTGGCTGTGTCATCTTAAAGTAAATAAGGGAAGAGTATTTAGCACGCACAAAATTTTTCCAGGCCATTTTGATATTGTAGCAGCTGTACAGCTTTCTGTAATTGTAGAACTAATGTATATAATTAGACATTACACCATACTTCTAGCACAGTAAAACATGCTTCTAACCTCATCCCATTCTAGAAATTTTACAGCTCTTTCATTCACTATCTAAAATATTGTTTTTGTGGAGCCAACTGATTGTGTTGTGTTTTTTTTTTTTTTTATCCTGTGTTTTAATGCATGATTTTTTTTTTTTTTTAGAGTTCACAATAAAAAGATTTTGAAGTGAATGTTGCTGTTCAGTATTGTCATTCTCCCCCTAGTGGCTCCCTGTATATCAGACAAGGGCAGTTCTAGCTGCTTAGGCAAAGTCAAGAACACCCAGACTGTCTTTTCGTTATCAGCCTGAGTTATTAGACTTGCAACGAAAGAGAGAATTTCTAAAGTGCAATAACTTTGTGGTTATACTAATTAGTGTCAATGTGCAAAAATAGCTGTCACATATACACTTATATTACACATTTGAAAACTAGTAATAGAACCAAAGTTTAATCATTACACTTTGAAAGGTTACTTAGAATAGGCTGATTACATTCACCTATACTTCTAAAATTGAAAAAAGCTTTTATATCTTTTATTATTAATAGTTTAAGAGGTCTCTAATAACTCTTTATAAGCTTTTGTTCAGTTTCAAAACTTACTGATTGAATTATTCAAATATTAACCCTGAACAATATAGGGAAAGCAAAGCTTTGCTTCAATAATACTGCTGTGTAGCACAAGCCTTAGCTTCATTTTTCGAATTACCAGCAAATGGAAATCTAGACTTAATTATAAAGGGCAATGTTTATAATTATTAGTACCATAGATAACTACGACCGTAGTTTACCTGCAATGAATAGAATTTTTTGTTGAAAAGTTAAAACCTGAAAAAGACATAAATATAATTTTGTTGCAAGAAACTTTTTAATAAGTTAATTTTGGTTGTTGTCAGAAGCAAAGTATATTATTGCTTTTAAGTTATTTTTGGTCTAATCTATGTAAAATATGGAAGGTGTTTGTCAGTTTGCATGATGAAGCTGTTAAGTGAATCAATTTATAGGTAATCCCTAAAAAAAAAAAAAAAAAAAAAGGAAGCAAAGATTATGGGCCTTCAAGCCTTATGTGACATGTTACAGTGTGTGGTGTTACCTGGAAATTCCAGTCAGTAATGCTAAACAGTAAACAGGGTGGGGACATATTGTTTATAATGGCTGCTTTTGAAGCACAGGCCTATGTATCCTTAGCAAGTGTTGTAGCATTTAATGTGAAGCACTTGGTGATTCATCATTGTTTACTGGACTTAGTTGGTTACTAGTTTCGCATTAAACTAAGTGTTGAAGACCAGTAGAAAATGCAAGTTTATTTCTTTTTGATGGTGCAGTTTAATGTACTGTAGTTTTGTAAGACAAAATTATAATCAAATGGAAACATTTTCTTTCTTGATACAAATGCATGCCTTGTATATTTTACTGTATATCTATATAATTGTATGTTGTTAATAAAAATATGTAATTATAAGGGTAGTTTTGTAGTAAATGTTAGTGTTTCCTTGCCATGCTGCCATACTTTTGCTGTATTTCTATTTCATTATGCTATAGTGCTTTTGTTTTTCTTTTCACATCTAAAATATAAATCAAACACAGACAAGTTAATTTAAAATGGTATTTGAGCATTTTATATGTACTTGTAGATTGTGCCGAGACCAATGTTAATGCATATTCAACTAGAGTAAGATTGCATCAGAAAGTCTTTCAGCAGATCTCCAGTTGCATGATTTGGGAGGAATGTACATAAATGCCTTCTTGTCAAACCAGGGATATATGCTCTGTGTGTGGATAAACGCTTATTTTGTTAAGTATAAGAAAGGCCTAAATGTAGGAGAATGTTGTGGCGCTTTAAACATAGACCTTTTTTTTCCTCCTATAGCTGTACATGAGAAACATTTTAACCCTTTTTACGGTCATTAATGTGTTCACTTGATTTGCTAAGTACATTACAATTTATCCATTGAATCTTTTTATTTATTTTTTTTAATTTAAAGCTTAACTTTAGCTGTGATGGATGTTGTTTTTAATAATATATATTTTCTGTTTAGGCTCCCAAGCAGATGATTGGAAGGGTAACTGAAGATCAAGTGAGCAAAAAATGCACAAGGTAAGTTTAAGACCTACAACTACCTATATAACTTAAATGTATTTTATCTACTTTTTTTTTTTTTTAAATTAAGCATCTTGAATTTGTTTTGGGCACAGAAATTAAATGTATAAGAGTTTCTATTGTTTCACTTAATTAGAATTTTGAATATCTATGTTTTGATTTCCACCATTGTAATAGGTTTATCCATTTTGCATTATGTTTTCATAGGTAAATTCCGGTTACAGATTTAATTCGCCTTAATCAACAATTTCTCAGCTAAATTAATGATGCGATCACCAAGTAAAGACTTTTATATGGATGCAGAGGAATCTACATCTGCAAAAGATGGCTTATGGGATTATTGTGGCAATGGTTTTGTCACCAACCAACCAAACACAAACTCAATGTTTTCCGTAAATGAAAGGGTTTTACATGGACCTGAGGCAAACCCTGTTCACTCTGTAAACCAAGCAGTTGAAAGTATTAGCTTAAAAGACACAAATGAAATAACTTCAAAGTCATCATGTAAGAAACAAACAGCAAGAAAATCAGTGGGCAGAGGAAGCCTTAATCTTGGGAATTCGGAAGAGCAGAATACAGAAATCAAGCTTGAACCAAACTTGGATGATGATTCTGCCAATATATCGGCAAAGGTACTTCACTTTTTCTGTCAAAAATGCAAAAATGGCATTCGATACAGCCCCAATGATCTTCAAAAACACTTTCTAATATGTCACAATGGAGAATTACCCCTCTATCCCTGTGAAATGTGCAACTTCTCTGCTAGTGATTTTCAGGAATTTAAACAACATCGAAAAACTCATAGGAGTGCGCTAGTTAAATGTGAGATCTGTAACAATGACTATTTATATACCTTGTTGGGCTTAACAAAGCATTTCCAAGTTGCGCACTGTGTCAATGGTCACTTCAGCTGCGCAAAGTGCAGATTTACCACCAGAGATGTTGGGACATTTGTTCAGCACATTCATAGGCACAATGGAATTGAATATGCTTGTCAAAAGTGCAACCATATTAGTTACTCAAAAGCAGAGTTTCAGAGACATCTTCAGGGACACAGTACAATGTTGCCATTTAGCTGCCAGTACTGCAACTACAGTGCAATGCGAAAGGATTTTATTGTGAAACACATATTGGCCAAACATGCAGAGCATGTTCAAGCAAGAGATGAACATATTGTAGACAGTGCTAACGCACAAATGGCACAAACAAATGCTGGACTGAAGCTTGTTTTAAAAAGATGCCCAACAGATACTCAAGATAAATCATGGAGACAAGATGGAACAGAAAAAGCTGGAGAAAGCATTGAAAGGTCTAATAGTTTGCAGTTTAAATCGCCAGATAAAGACCAGGCTGGGAAAGACATTTGGGTTAATGTTAACTCTGAACAGCCTTTAAATGATGGTGTTTCATCTGTAACCACAATAAATTGCAACAAAGAGGATTCAAGTACACAAGGTAGTTTGGGACTTTTACAAAATGTAGTTCATGGGCCAACGGTGCTAATGGTAAAAAATAACAAAATCACTGTTCCAGCAAACTACAGTGCAACTTTTGTGGGTTACAAAATGGTTAATGGAAAGCAAAACCTGGTTATCAAGTTACTGCCTTCCAGTAAGCAGCCCACTAGTACTTCACAACCATCACCTCAATCATCAAATAGTTTGCCTCGCTTTTCTCACAGCACTAACCATGGTTCATATGGAGCACCAAATAATACTGAAAATCGTTTGACTCCATTTAAATCACCTTCAATGCAGAACTCAGCACCTGGAACTCCAGTGGAGAAGCAGTCTACATCTGTGCAAGCTGCTACAACAGCAGGACTTGGTTCACTCATTGCAAGAAAAAATGAATCTGTTTCCAGGTTGGGAACCATAAGCAGACCACCCTCTTTTGAAACACCCCACAAAATTGTGCCCATTTTTAATTCACCCACCTCATCAGCATCAGCTATAGGCAGGAAGATCAAAGAAGAACCTGAGGAATACAATATTAATGAACATCAGTTTTTTGACAATGACCATAACTATGAATCCGTTAAGGATCAAATGCATTCTTCTACTTCTGGATCAAGTCGATTTATTGATCCAACTACTGGATTTGTGTATAGACCTCAACATAGCAGCGAAAGCAGTGGAATGACATCTGCTACATCCATGTATTCTAAGGACCTGAACAGTTCACTTTTACATTCATCCACAGCAAGTGGTCTGGGGAATTTCTCTTATTCCGCCTTTCCACTGAAGAATGCCTTTGGAATGAGAGGTGTCCAATTTAATGACCGATTCCCAAGACCAATGGAAATGAATAAAAGTAACAATGCACCCTTCATGCCAAGGATTACGTCTGTATTTTCTTTACAAAGCCGTCTACCTGATCCAAAACCTTTTCCGAAAAACACTTACTTGCATAACATATTGCAAGATAACAAGAGAGTAAATGACAAAGCCTGCTTAACAAAAACATCAGGCCCACTTACTAGCAGCAATACATCTGCTTTTGCAAAGCAGTCATTGTCCAGCCCTGTTCCAAGATTTGACAGTCGTATACCTAATGGTAATGTTCCTTCAGCCATGTTCTTGAAGCAAGAACCTGACTCTTCAGGATCTGGTATTAAAACATCTTTCCCCACAAGAGTAAGTGAACTCTTGAAAACACACTCTGATTCAATAGTTAACCAACAGCTGACAAAAGACAGAATCGGCACTATAACAAAACCTTCTGGACCGGCTGCTTTTCATTTACTTCGTTCACCACAAGTCTCTGGTATGCCACAGGGCAATACTGTTCTTTATCCATCTGGTGCTAACAGGTTTACACTGCCGGTTTTACCTAATCAGCCTGGTATAAGAATGATGACATCCCAGACAAGGGCTCCTAATACAGCAACATTCTCCAATCCCAACCGAATTAATGCACCAGTTATGCTCAATACCAAACCTGGCATGGTGTTAACTATTGCCAATGGACCATTTGGTACCATAAGAAATGTGACGAACGTGAATAATGGTAGCTCTCAGGTAATGGGTACAGTGAACAGTATAGGAAAAATGGCACTTCCTAGATTACAGCGTCCTCCTGTACCTCATATTTTAAAGCCAGACTTGGGTAATTCTCCAAATCTTTCAGCCAATATCATTTCTGGTTCTTCTGTCGGAAGCAAACTTCCAATTAATCTGAATGTTCTCCAGTATTGTGTCAACTCAGATGGGTCAAGTCGAACAGCTGGAAGTGTGGATGGTAATAAGCAACCACAATCCATGCAAAAGCAGCCATTGTATGCCCTTTTGCCTGATGGAAAACAAGCGGTCCTGCTAAACTATGTTTTGCCAAATAGTGCTTCAACTGTAAACTCGCAGAAAAGTGTCCAGGTGAACCAAGTCAGCCGAGCAGTCTTACCAAAGAAACCAGAAGAGGTTCAGCATGCCACTTTATTGGGAAATGGTGATCAGATGAAGACCATATCAGCATCTTCAGTTAAAGAGGAAGACACTAGTGCATTTGATGGTTATGGTGGAAAGGTGCCTGCAGGTATAGTCAGCAGTGAAGTGTCTTTGCAGAGTAAGCCAGCAGAACGAAAACCTTGTTTGAGGTCCAACTCTAGTTCTGCTTCAGCAGAAGAAAATTTGTCTCCTGCAAGTGATGACAAAACCGTTTCTCAATCTTCAAAGTTGCCTAGACCAAAAATCAAGCAAAATAATTTGAATACATTAATTTCTAAGAATAAGACTTGCAAAAGAAAAGTATCAGATTCAAGCAGTTATGAAGCAGACTATGAATTTAAGACAAAAAAGAGAGTAAGTGATTTCTTGCATGATGTCCCACGAAAGCAAATGTTACACAGAAAGTGCAAGGCAAAATCGTACACAAGTGAAGTAGAAAGTCCTCCAGAGATGCCTTCACCAATGCCATCTCCACCACTATCACCATCTCCACCACCACAAGAACCGACTAAAGATGTAGTAAGGACACTAAGTTTGTTTCCTTTCAATGCTAATCAACTTGTAAAGTATCCTCGAAGGGATCAGCCTGTTGTTGTGTTAAACCATCCAGATGCTGATATTCCTGAAGTAATCAACGTTATGAGAACCATCTCAAAATTTAATGGTCATGTTCTAAAGGTGTCATTGTCTAAAAGCACACTTGAAGCCCTTCTAGAGTCAAAGCTACTAAGTTCAAGTGATGGAAGGCGCCACCGCCGCTCAAAGCCTGTGAGCCCTGTAAAAGAACGATTTGTCCTTAAACTAACCTTAAAGAAAACTAGCAAAAACAATTACAAAATTGTAAAAAATACACCTACTGACAAGCTTCAGGCTAAATTTAACTGCTGGTTTTGTGGTCGGGTTTTTGACAATCAGGATGAGTGGGTAGGACACGGCCAAAGACATCTCATGGAAGCTACAAAAGATTGGAACACCTTGTTTTAGCAGTTGGTTCTAAAGAGTTTTACATGTTGCTTGTAAGATAAGATTGCTGTTCATATTTTCCTGTTTCTTACCAGCATTATTTTCAAAGTGTTTCTCTTTCAACATTTTTTTTCAAATACAATCCAGTCCAGTATTTTGACATAAAGACTTGTTATTCGGGTTTTCATTCATACCTTTTACTTTTTTGTAATTTTTTTTTTCTTATGGAATATGATGTAAACTGAGTATTCGAAATTATTTTTTTTTTCTTTTTTTGTTTAAATTACTGGAAGTAATATGGGGAATTAAGTGATTAAAAATCCATCAGTGCAAAGTTTGTTGAACTACAGTGAAAGAATTGTTTACAAAGCCATGTATAATTGTGTGAATTCTGCAATTGTTAATATACAGCGTGTACTTTGTATATTCTTAAAGCAATGACCCATACTTAATGTACACATAGTTTTCAATTGTCAGAAAAATGTATAATAGTACTACCTGGTCAGAAAGCCTTGAAAACACCTAATTTTTCATCTGTCTAAATTTTTATACAAAACTTCGTAAAACAGTTTAATTTTTTTTTGTTTTTTTTTTGTCAAATGTAAATTAAAAAAAAGCATGATTGCCAATATGTTGAGATGCTCACATTGCTAATTTTGATGGAAATTAAAAGTGAATAATTGTGAATGGCTGTATATATGCATCTTGTTATTTTTGCAAATTCCTGTGTACAAAACTGTGTACTCTTTAATTTCTCTATTAAATGATATTCCATGTTTTTAGTTTGAAACATAGATTTCAGTGTCTCATCAAAACTCTTAACTCTCGAATGAGATTATCAGATTGGACGATTATGGCATTGTCACAAAAACACAGATTTTTTTTTTTCAGCGTACTCCCAAGGGGTCATTTTTGGGGCTCTTTGAACTGTCAATTTTTTTCTTTTTTCCTAAACAGGAAGAGGGGTGTGTGTGTGTGTGTGTGTGTGTGTGTGTGTGTGAAAAGATATTTAAATATCACCAAATAAGAATGCTGTAAAAAGAAAAAAATTTAGAGGACAGTGTTGCATGACCATCACAACACTGATAAAGGCCGTGGTCATGAAGGAGAATATACAGGCTGGTACTTGAGCTGAACAACCCCCCCCCCCTCAACCTAGCATCCCTTAGCCTGGGAGACTTAAGTGTGACTGTCTGTGAGGGGGTGTCTCCATGCTGCTCTTCATTCACAATTAATAAATATTTGAAAATGGTGGAGAGAGAGAATGAGTGCCATTTTATTTTCTAGGGAATGGGTAACACACCACTCCCCATCTTCAACCATGGTCCTGCAACAGCCTGTGATTTGGTGCTCTGCAGTGCTTTAATGGACCATTTTAATTCTTCACTGTCTAGAATTAGGCTTTAAGATTTAGTCCTTGTTTCTGTTTCAGAATTTCATGACTTTAAAGCCAGAAAGATGCATGCCAAAACCTTATGGTGTTTGTGCCTTGTTTTATAATATTGAGAGGCTCTGATAATTTTATGTGGGAATTTTCAACATTTGGACTCCAGTGCTCCAAAGAATTTATCTTTTCCACCTACCTCCTATTCAAAGTGACTAATAAGACATTTCATTACTTGTAAGAAAATGTTTTCAAGTAGCATGCTGTTTAGAATGATTGGTATGCAAAAAAATGTAAAACCCATGTTAACCACTCAAGGTTCAATTCACAAAGTTATTTTTCTCTTTAAAACCTGATATAAAATACCTAGTTTGGGATTTTATCTCATGATGTGATATCTAGTGGGATGGATATAGTGGAGAAGGATTAGAACCCCTGTCAGTTTTTATTACCATTAAAGAGTTAAAATGGTTTAAATTGTAGAAATATTCCATCTGTCAGTGTGGTCCCTGCAGCATATGAATTAAAAGAAAAAAGGGCAGCATAGGAATTAAAAGAAAAAAGGTGACCTAGAATACCAGTCAAAGGGAGCACATTTGGTGTATCAAAAACAACTGTTTTATAAAGTTATTTTGTATTTACTCAATATAAGTCAAATATTGAATGAAATTAGTATAAATAAAATCACACATATATAAATACCCTTCTTCCACCAATAAAAAAAAGACCATGCTGTCTTTGGGGAGATTTACCTTTCCTTCCTGTCTCATAGCCAAAGCAGGAACTGAGAAGAACTCCCTACAAATTAAAAGAATCCCTTAAGGACCCCCGGGTCTCCTGAACCAGTGTCCCCATTGGAGGATTTCCCCCTCTATTTTCTGGGGACAACCCAAAATTTGGGATTTTCTTTTTTTACTTTCAATGATAATGGTAAATGGGACAAATGGAGAGGGTGGATCTCCCTAACTGGATGGGCACAGACATCTAAGTCCTCTCCACTTTTAGCCAAAACTAAAAAAAATCCTTTTGGTTATACTTTAAGTAAATCAACCCAAATAATTGTGTTTTTCCATATATAGGTTTCTATGCATTAATGCTGAGAAACTGATCCAAAGAGAAACTACTCCAATTTGGCTATTCTAGTTATACATTCTCTAAAGTGGAACTTTAGGTAAAAACGTGCGGGCGGGCAGGATTTGTAATGCAGAAGAGACATGCTTTTTCTCTTCTGCATTAAAGCTACTTACCTACCTGTCCACTCTTGTACAGTGAACCACGCAGGAACAGCTCACTGTACAAATTTGGCAATGCTGAATCTGACGGAACTCCCACGCATGTGTGGGAGTGATGTCATGACCCACCTGGCCGATGACAGCGTTTGAGACCAGGAAGCTGCCAGTCTGAAGATGTCAGTGGCCAAGCAGGGAGTTCTGGGACAGCACATCGTGGGATCAGAGGAATTGTTGCAGTTTAAATGCCTCAGGCCGGGACCACTACTTATTTAACTTCTGCATTTATTTCCTTTAGTGAATTTGATTTTTAGCACGGTTTTATGAGGTATTTACTGAATGTTTTTGCGTTTTGAAATACCCCATAAAGTGATAGTGAATTGACATGTTCTGCATCGCATGAGATAATTGGAAAAAATGTCACGTGATTCAATTATCTCATGATATTCTTTAGTGAATTGAGCCCTCAGTCACAGAGATTAGTTTACTGAATGACTTAAAGTGGAATATGGTTACATAGGTTAATGTTTTTTTTGCCTTGTTAAAGTCTAGTTGTATTTGTAATTTGAGGTCTTTATGTCCAGCCCCCACCACCATAATGGATAAAATTTTTGTTTAGAGACCTTTGAAAAAAAAAATTGAACACAGTTCTTGAATACATTCTAGCCAACCAAAAACCTTTTAGTGAGCGTTCATTTTGAAAAATAAAGCCTACGATAGCCATCCCTAGAGAGTCTGTTCATTGCATACATGCAACTTAAAGGGTGGTATGGTACTATATAAATCTCTTGATTTTATATATTGTTCAGGATCAACAAATGTGATTTTTAGTTGCTTTTGGCAAATTCCTTGAAACTAAAGGTAATCAAATAAAAAAAAAAAAGAAATAGGAGAGCTGCCATTGTGGACTTGTTCCTAAAAGTACAACTGTAGGAAAGTCATCCTTACCCTGGCTTCACTACTTACTAAGCCATTGAATGCTAAAACGCCTGAACTGTCACCCTGCATACTTGTGTTAGGTCAATAAGTTTCTGGTTAGTAAAACCAGAATTGGGATATCCACTATGGAGCCTATATTTGTAAAAGCGAGACTGTAGTCGTGGCACTATCATTTTTTCTATGCTCACAGGTTTTTAAGCTGTGAAATGCATATAGGGGCACAGCCTAACTTGATTTATTTTATACAGGCTTTGCTGTGATTCTGTAGGTCACGCTGTAATCTTTTGTCAGTTGTATAATCTGATTGGTTACGCAACCCCTTTGAAGAAGCAAGCAGGCTGGGAACTATCTGATGTGGACTATATAAGACATTATTTAAAGCCTAACTTCAGCTTTACTATCACTTTAAATTGTTTACATGGGTCAAGCTGCCCAAAACAAACTTTCCATTACTAATACATGCTGGCACTGTATACACTATGTAGCATCAACTACATGAATTATTACAAGTCTTCCTCTGGATGGCTGAGGTGACTGGATGAAGTCACAATCTACTTCAGCCATTAGCGGAAGCCTTGTATCCATTGGTAAAAATACAAGGCTTTCTGTGAATGGCTGAGCAGTGCTGCCAGAACACAGTCCTTTATACTGTATGTAGCTGATACACCACACAGTTTATACAGTGCTGACATCTGCCACATGTATCAGTAAAAGGTATATAATTTGTTCAGCTTTGCCCAAAAGACTCAAGTGATAGCAAAGCTGGCGTCCTTTCCTTTTATGTCATCAATATCATAATTTACGTTTTGTGGCATTATATGTTTAAGTCAATTGCAGGGAAAAGATGAACATCACTTTGCAGGCTTTTTTCTAGCATGTTCTTTGGCAGCTGCTTTACTAGGGATGTTAGGATGTCGGTCTGATAGTGAAGTCAGTGCTTCCCAGGCATATACACAAAAAAAGTTTAGAGCTAAGCACTGCTATGGTTAGTCCAGTGGGCTGAAGACCAATTAAAGCTGCTATATATCACCTGGTGAGAAGGAGCTCAGAAAACATACTAAAAAAAAAAAAAAACCCACCAACCCTTGACAAAGGGGCCAAGCTCTGAAATGTGTTGTGGAAACTCCCCATGCTACTCTTCTGACTTGCACAGTCTCTGTTGTGTATCCTGGTTATGCAGCCTTCCATTGCCGAAATCCCAGCATGTGGTGTGCCTCTCCGGCTCCTGCACTGGAGGCCTTATTAGACTGGCCATCTTTTAAAGGTCACTATAGTGGCTGTTCCTTTAATCTCTATCACCACCAGTACACATCAAGTATCCAGGGCCTATATAAGCTTGGATTGTTAACCTGTACATTGCCACTGGCTTATTTATTTAATAAATGGATGCTTTGCAGATTTAAGGATTCTGGCTCAATAGAAATGTATGTGGGACAATAATGTGTAACATTCTTAAACACAATCCATTTTTCATAAGTTCCCATCTGCTCATCCTACGGTGATGTCTTGAGTGTTTGGTGGATTTTGGTATGCTTCCCTGGCAAATTAGAGCTGAACTATTGGCATATTGTAAAGCGCTGAGCAAACTGTTGGAGCTGTATTAATCCTGAATAATAATAATAATAATATGCAAAATGAAAGCGGATCTTCACCCTAAAGGGTAAGTTCTGCTTTATGCCAACCCCCTCCCTTCAACTTTTTGGCTGTTTTTTGAGGGGGTGGGCATGTTTTTTTTATTAAAAATACAGTATGAGTTTTATAGAAAACTAACCCAATAATAATTTTGTGGTAAAATATAAAAGATGTTTGCCAAGAAAATGAATACAAAACATGTCACACTTTAAAATTGTACACACCTGTGGAGTGGTGACAAACTACTGTAATTTGTCCATAGGCGATGCTCTAAAAGCCTTTACAGGTTACACTTTGCAATTATTGCTCTCTGATGTTTTGAGGTGATACCTCATGTGTGGTACGATCACTATTTACATATGCATGCGGGACTTTATTTTTTACACAACTTTTTTATTTTTTTAAAAATCCCTTTTTATTGCTATCAACAACATGAACAACATCCCTTAGCCAGGGCCATGACAGGTCCTCATTATAGAGAGATCCCCAGATCTCTCCTTTGGCCTGCAGTGCAGCTGATCAGACACAGATCAGTGTGAACAACATAAGTTCCTCCCACTGTGTCCAGGCCTGATGCTGCCTGTCGCATCTTTACCAGGCTACCCGATCACACTGGAGAGCCCCTTAAAGGTGGTGGGAGGGGCCCCCTTCCAACACCTGTAAATGTAATCCAGCTATGTAGCTGCTCTGATTACTTTTACATAAATGAGAATTGTCTGCTTGGCAAAATGAAAAATTATACCAGGATCGTGGTTGTAGCCTCAACCATAACCCCTCCCGATACCAGGCTCTGTGTGTGTGTGTGTACAGTGGTGTTGGAGTGCTTAAAAAAATATCACTTCATATTTTTTTTTTTTCAGTGGTTTGGGTCCCAGGTGACCAAGTACACTAGTACTTTGTCTCATGTTCCTATGAGTTTTATAAGTGTCCTCTGAATTCCTCTTGCTGCTGCTAATCTTGGGCAAGAGCTTGAAGCTGGGACAAGTGTCGGTTATCAAGTAGTCATCTTGCTAGTATGTTGTTGGGTGGCTGGAGGGAGTGGGGTAGGAGGTGCCCTGTCTGACCTCATAGCTGGACTTACAAAACATGTAGGAACATGGGACAAGTCCTAGATGTAATTTGACCCCGGTGGGGGGATCCGCATGCATGGCCATTTTTTTTTTTTTTTTTTTATTTTTTCGTTTGGATAAAGTTGAGAATAGTTAAACTCTCTGTCAGCATACTACATTGCTGCATTCAGGTGCATATAAACCTGTACACAGTGTTATTACAATCTATTATATGCCTGTATGCTTGAGCTCAAAGACCTTTTGGAAGATTTTCCATAAATTTTTTTTTTTTAATCTTTCTGGTGCCCAACCATAACATTTTAGATTCCCATTACCTATTTTCCTCTGTAAAGCCTTGTTTCCATGATCAGAAAATAATAAAAAATACAGCTTTCGAAGTGATTGTGCGATAATCTGATCGCTGATAACACCAGTTCATCTGAAGGGACAAACATGAAAATTTTTCTCATACGATACCAGATCATGTGAATTTCATTTAATTAGTACAGTTTTTTGCCTGAAAATACTGTACACCTCCGAATTTCTATTCTGCTGTACGAGAATTTTTGGAAGTTGAGTAATCTCTTCATATTCAATATGGAGACTAGCATGCAAACCCCCCCCCCAAAAAAAAAAAACATGATTATTTGTCTGATATTCTCATCGTGTGTACAAGGCTTATGAATGGTCACCAAGACAAAGAAGGGTTAAATCTACCCTGCTGGGAAACAGACATCAATACAAACTTAATGGTTTAATCTTCCTCTACTCTATTCGCAACTTAAAAGAAAAAAGAAATTTGCTATAAATTCACTTCAGCTTAAGCTGGCCTAGACAGATCAAAATTCAGCCGAATTTCAGTTCAGCTATGGGCAGGCTCATTGTCTAGAAGTTGATCTATACTAGATTTATTTGCCTGATCACTGCTGGCATCTGTAGCCACCAGCAGTGGCCATTGTATACTGCTGGTGGGGAAGGCTCCCTGTGCTCCTCACTGGCAGAACACAAGAGTTCTGCAGAAAGGAATCCCCATCAACGCTGACTGTGTTGAAGGGGGAAATGAGCAATTTTCTACGGTAGAGGGAAAGAAAATAGCTTCATGTATGGCCGGTTTTAAACACTGCATTAGTAACTTACAAAGCTTCACTGAATGGAGCTGTTATTGGCTCTGTGCAACTGTTTCTTGCATCGTGAATGGGAGCAATAAAGCACAAATACTGTGCAGCACTGCAAAGCAAGAAATGGAGGGTACATGTATAATTGAAAAATATGCATAGAAACCTTGAAAAGAATATATACATGAAAAGATCGATTTTAAAAACCATACTGACAAAGACTTGAAATTCCCTTTTATATATTGCTTCTACTGTACACTGTAGAACATTGTCATTTTTTTTTTCTGGCTGCATTATGATTTTGAAAGCAACTGAGCCTTTCAAACCCGGACAGGTTTACAATTATTCTGCACAATTACTAAATGCACATTTTGTCTTTTTTTTTTTTTTCTTGCATATCTTACTGACACTGTATAGTCTGTTTATTGTGTTTTGAGGTGCATTTCAGTGTTTTTAGTTAAAGTAGTTGTGTTCTTGGATAAAATCAGTTAACGCCCTACATCTTCTCCTGTGCCACACACATCCCCAAGTGATCTCAAAGAGGAATTCCAGCTTTACACCCAAGTACCCTCCCCCCTCCTAACACCTATGCTAAATAACCTGTGTAAGAAAGACATACTGTATGTACTTGTATATATTTTCAGGCTGCTTCCTTCCTGTCACATGATCTGCCTCCACTCCAGGCTTTACTAGCCATTGTCAGAGTGCTTTCTCCTCTTAATTGTTAGGAGGGGGTGCTTTTAAAGGATAAGTTCATAAAAAAAACAAAACAAAAAAAACCCTTTTTTTGCAAGTAAAAAATACATGTGCATTTACAATTTTTGCATTTCATTTTTACTTATTTTTTTGAGCCTGTAAAACATTGCACCAGTGACCAGCAGAACTCATGCAAGCTGTCAGTGTATCTGCTTGCCCATACATCCCATATGGGAAAGCGGCTGCAGCAGTGGGGGCATGCAACATATTTCACCCTAAAAACTGATGGAACATGTTCCCAAAGGTGAACTTATCCTTTAAGGCTAGTTATTTGTAAGGCTGGAATTCTGATTTAAAGACTGCATTTTCTTTTAGGTATTACCTGGTTTTAGAGTAGTGCTTTCCTTTACAGGGTCCTGTGGAGCCACCTTTGCTCCATGCCAGTGCGGTTAACCTGTATGCATCAACACAAACACTCAGCCCCATGACAAGCCACTGTCGTGCTCCCTTCAAGATAAATTATGAACAGTTGCTGAAGCTTGCACTCTCGTTTGTTCCAGAAAGGTGCGCTGCGCTGTGGGACCAAGTAAAGACGCCGTTGAAGATTTAAAAATGTAAGTGCTTGGGCACATATGGTGTGAATAATGCTTCCTGGGTTGGTGACAATGTACTAGTTAAAAACGTGCAGCATTTAACATTACTTTAACTTTTTTTTTTTTTTTTTTTGTTTCAGTCAAAAGGAATGGTGTACTGGCAGACCAAACAATGATAAGCTACGACATAAAAATTTGCTAGAATGTTAAATACAGACTACTTTACTATTGTAAACCTTGTGTGCCTTGCTAAATAATGTGAAAGTTGTTTAACGGTGTGCATGTTTTTTCTGGGGCTGTGTATAGGAATTCTGATAACTTCTAAAAAAAAAAAAAAAAATACGGTACATTTTATTTTATTTATTTATTTATATATATATATATATATATATATATATATTTTCAGTTTCATATTTTAAGATGTTCAAAATGTTTCATTAAGTCAGAGGTATATCACTCTAGAATAACCCCTTGACTTAAAAGGGAAGAATTGTTTTAGGTTCATTTTTGTTTTCTGGTTTCCTCAAATGTTAGAAATGTTATATACATTTGTACTGTATATTTAAAATCTTTAATTTATAAATAGTTATATACTTGTGTACAGTATCCTCATCCTCTTTGTATTTTTTTTTCCTGGCAGTGGGCAAACTTTAATAATGCAAAGGGGCAGCACTTATGTGATTCTACTGCCGAATTGTATAATTACAGGTGATGCCTGGGCAGTGGAACGCATAAAAAGATTAATTGGCTCCTGCTGCTGTCAATCAAATCCTGTGAGGCGGGAGTGGGGGCAGAGTAGAACTGTGCTGTGTGCATCTGTGGATGCACGCAGCCCAGCTCGAGAGTACATTGGTGCAAGTGCCTTGATAGCAAGCTACTTTCTATGGGGACACTCAGAGAAGAGAGGGAGTGGAGAGCGTTGGCAGGAGACCCTAGACGAGGAGGAAAGGAGCCACTATGTGCAATACCATTGCACAGAGCAGGTAAGTATAACAGGTTTATTATTTTAATTTAAAAAAAAAATGCATGCTTCTACAACTGCTTTAAGATTACAAAAATATTTTTTCAAGAAAGTATAGGTAGTCATGGCAAAAGAAGCCTAAAGTTCCAATTACTGGCTATACATGTGCATTAGAAGGCATTATAATTGTTACATTTTAATTTTTTTCATGTTTATATGTACAGAAACACTACACATTGCTCTAAGGTGTTACTAACCCCACAACAGTAAAATCAGTCTGTATTTGCAGTAAATCATGCTTGTTATACTCACTGTGGAACCTAAGGGGTTAATCCTCTGCATTGTGTAAAAAGGCTGTTTGACCCTGTCTTCTCTGGTCCTTCCCTTCTACTGTCCCCAATCCATCTGCTGATGGCACAGAGCTTTGGGGGCAAACTACACATGCTCAATTTGGTGTGTATTGCTAGGGAGTTTTTTTTTCTTGGGAGCATGCATGTAATCGGCACAGGGCCACGTAGCACTGTCCAGACAGAGGGTCAGGGGTTATGCAGCCATAGGACAATCAGAGGAGAATGAAAACTCCTCTAGTGCTTTGCTGGACACTGATAAGTCACAAGACTGCTCTAACTGCTGAAGAGAAAGGTATTTAGCGGTTTATATTTGCTAAAATAATTGCTTTTCATGTTGTGTGTACTGTGGGAGACCAGATATAGTGAATGCAGGGTCCTGGGTTTAGTAGACAAGTGGTTAATCCGACAGCAAACAAGGCTTGTATCAGAAATTGTGGTTTAAAAATATCATTTATTAATGGCAATAAATTGCAATGCATAAAAATTGTAGTGACTTAAGTGTAATTTCCCTCCATGAGTACCATCAGTACTGGAACCAGCGATTGTTTATTGGCCCTGGGGCATGTGTGTATATAGGCCCTGCAGTGCTGTTTCCAATGACTATTAGTTATATACACATATTTTTGTGATTAACATTTTGCAGGTGATATATACATATATATGATGTCCGGACGTCCTTATTTCCACATTGTTTTTAATTTTGTTTTTCTGTTTATGTATATGTTGTGGTTACTGAGCACTGTGCGTCACTACAATTTTTATGCATTGCAGTTTTTTTCCCATGAATAAATAATATTTTTAAACCACAATTTCTGATACAAGCCTTGTTTGCTGTCGGATTAACCACTTGTCTCATTGAGGGGGCTCTACCCACTGTATGCGACCTCTTTTATATTTTGTCTGATTATGGTTTAGACAACAACACTAATACAGTGATAAGGCAGCCGGAGTCTTCTACATTTGCTCCTTTTTCTTTAGTTTAGTCCTGCATTTAGTAACACTTTAATTGGTGCTAGATCTTTAAGAAAGTACAGGTACAGCAGTGCAAGATAATAAACACACAACAGAGTTTATCTACATATGGATAGTTACTTATAAAATAGAAAACTTTGCAATTTTTGTGTTTTGTTTTTTTTTCCATTTTGAATGTGTTGCAAAAATAGAGGATTGCCATCAAGAGACTTAAGGGCAGATTTACTTAAACTGGAGCAATCAGAATCTGATGCAGCTGTGCATGGTAGCTAGTTGTCTTCTAACGTCAGCTTGTTCATCTGTGTCAATAAAACCTGGAAGCTGAAGTTTTAAGAAATAACCCTTAATCTTTAGATAGTAAGATACTACTTATGTAATGTCCTAACTGCAGTTGTCATTTATAGGGAATGATCTGAAATAGGCACAACATTACACTAAAACACAAAATGGATGAGGGCACAATCCGCCTTGTTTGTTGTGCTAAAACCAAGTTCATTCAGGTAGCTACAAATCTCTTACATGTTTAGCGCTTACTCATGAAACAATATCACAACAGAAAATGTGGTCTAATAAGCCGAATACCTCCTAACCTTTGCCTGAGCTGCAGCTCCAGCAGATATTGGGGGAAATGTATCTATTCTATTACATATCGGGATGATGCAGAACAGGAACGGTGAGACAGATAATGAGAGAATTTTATTATACTTAGCTTCATTCATAAAGTTGTTTCCAAGCTACTCAAAAATTGCATTCTGACACATTAAAGGATAAGCTGACCTTTGGAACATGTTACGTGTTACACCCGTTTTTAGGGTAGAAATTGTAATGTGTTCCCATAGCTTCAGCCGGGCCCGGCGGTCCCCCTCCCTCTGACAAATAGTAGGGGGAGAATTTGCCCCGTACTGTCAAATTTGAAAACAGCGGGGCTCCACCCACACGGACATGTCACTCATTCACAGAATTCTGTGAATGAGTTCCTGCAAGTCCCAGCAGCCTTAGGGGCTGTCAGCTTGTTGTTTTCAGTTAACTACCAGGGTGATGTGGAATTCCGTGGTAGTTCTTTAAAGCTTCCTGTCAGTATATCTGCTTGGCCATACAACCCGTACGGAAATCAGATATTCTAACAGGTCTGCAGGAGACCTGCATGGTATCTACCCTATTTACTGATCACTGATACAATGCTTTCCAGGCTCCTTTGAACAAAAATCATAAATGCACATTTTTTTACCTCCAAAAAAAGATGCATTTATTATTTTTGTCCAAAAGGTGAACTTACCCTTTTAAGATCTTCCATGGTCCACTTCATTGAGTGTTTTGATTAACCCCTTCATATTGAAGGGTAAAACAAATCTTAACGCCTAAGCACAATTTTGCAACTTTGATGTGTTAGCAAAACCATACATATCATCACAACTACTCTGTTCTGTGCATCCAGGTGGATTATACCTTGTATTTTTCAGCACAAATTGGGCTTTCATTTGGTGGTAAATGGTAATGGATATCTCCTGATTTTTTTTTTTTTATTACCAAAGAAAAACTGGCCCAAAATAGTAAAATAAACCCCTTTTTTTTAAATTTAGCTGTATATATCTTGCTACTGACATAACCTACCACCAGAGAACAACCCAAAATAATTTCTCCTGCTCCTGACGATTGTAGAGATACAACATGTGTATATGTTATTTGTTGCTTGTACCCATAGTACATCCCAGAAACAATAGGGCGCAATTTGCTTTTTTTTTTTATCCTGCCACTAACTGACACTGATACTAATTTAACTGATCCTGACCTTTGACTCTGACCTTGACCCAAACACTAAACCTGGCACAGACCTTGATCTAGGTATTTTTGTTTATTTTTTTATTATCATTTATTTTTTACACACACTTGTTTTTTTGTTCTCTTTGAAAGGACAGAGAGAGATACAATGTATCTCTCCTCCATTCAGAGAGCAAAAACAAGGGGGTGGGCTTCACTGATCATTGTGATAGCCAATCAGGCTATCATAGTGATCAGGTTACCCGGAATCGGGGGTTCCGGGTCCCGATCGTTAGAACAAGACCTGGGGCTCTCAGTGACACCCCAGTCTTTGTGCTGGGAGCGCGCCTGGACTAGCTGAGTAACAACAGCCAATGGGGCTTCAGCCCTCTGTCAGCCGAAAATGGGTCACAGGAGTGCAGAAAGAACTGCACTCCTGTGATCCACAGGAGAAGTACAGTCAAAAGAACTTTGTACTTGTCCTTTCTAACCTGACTATAAGTCCTCAAGCACACTGGGCATTTTTACAGTGGCTGTTTTTGGCTTTTGACGTTGTTTTCTACAGCCAGTAAACTCCCCAGCATGTTATGTGTTCAGAGTGTAATCAGTGTTTTTTGACTAGGAAAAAACCCCCAGAACTAGTGGGTTTCTAGAGGAGTTTTTTAGCTGTAAAAACGCTCTAACGCTGAAAAACGCAGCAAACCAGCGTTTGTGGACTTTTTTTTAAGAAATAAAACAAACGTGACAAAATGCGGCTAAATGCTAATGCAAAAAAGCTGAAAAACTCATGTTTTTAACCACTTCCCTTCCGGCCCATGTATATAAACGGCCAGACGGTAGCAGTGCAGGGTTGAGTGGCCGTTTATAAACGGCCTCCCCACACCCTGCTTGTGCGTGCTCCCTGGGAGCGCGCAGCACCGCAATCAGGTGCCCGCTGTGTCCTCCAGACACAGTGGAATACCGATCGTTGCTGGCCAATCAGTGATCACATGCAGAGTAGTACAGTACTGTACTGCTAGGGTGACAGTATGTGTAAAAAAAACAAAACCATAATATAAAAAAAAAAAAGTTTAAAAATTATAATTTTTGGTTATAAACTAATTTGGGTTATTTTTTTTTTTTACTAAAAAGATAACGGAATAAATTTTGGCCAAAATTTATGATGAAATACTATTTATTTGCAAAATTTTATAAGAAAAACTTTTTTTCAAAATTTTGGACATTTTCATTTACATAGCAAAAAAAATTAAAATCCCAGTGGTGAATAAATACCACCAAAATAAAGCTTTATCTGTCTCAAAAAAATGCTAAAAAAGTCATATGGGTACAGTGTTGCATGACCGCGCAATTGTCATTCAAAGTGTGATAGCGCTGAAAGCTGAAAATTGGCCTGGACAGGAAGGGGGAAAAAGTGTCCGGAATGGAAGTGGTTAACGTAACTTTACACAGCTATCGTTACCAGCGTTATTAAAACGCCCCGTGTGCAGGGAGCCTAAAACTAACTTTTAATTGTAAAGAAAAATATTTTATCTGCAGTTTAAAGAAATGCATGTTTTGTTTTGTTTTTTTGGTAGAGTACATATAATTAAATGGTTGTTTGAATTTATCCTTCATAGCAGAGAGTCGCACTGCATTACCTTTTTAGATAGAAGTGGGAAATCTGAGCTCTTGTAGAGACTTGGTCATATTTGAAGAGGACTCCTAGCCTGTCCTTGACTTTCAGTTTTAAAGTAAAACTTCAAGTTTGTTGAGAAAACCAATTCTGCATCGTGTAATAACTTGTTTTTATAGAACCCAGTAACAGAACCTTAAGACAGAGCAGGTTTTAGTATTGGCTGCAGACCCATATTGTATGAAATGTTTTTTCTTTCATGCAGTGCATTTTTAAAGGATAAAAAGACTAACACAGATGGTCATGAAATAGTTGGGATTAAAACTCAATGCAAGCCATAAATATGCAGTTTAAATGACTTGTATGTCTGCTTTGGGTTTTTGTAAAGAGGGAAAAATATCAAAGTTTTAGACATGTAATGCAGTTAAAGCTGCTCTCTGGAGCATAATTACTGAGCAGAAACTGGATGTAATCTCTGCCAGGCAGTGTCTAGCGGGTCCGCGGAGTTCTGTGTTTGGGCATAATAAATTGTTGAGTTTAGGGAACTTGTACCTCTCAATAAACATTAACTATTTTTAATCGTTATGCTGCTGGCATTAGTAAATAGGAAAGTATATTATTTTACTTATTTTAAACTTTTACATTTCTTCAGTTGCTTCCTGGCCTAGGCCAAAACAATATCATACATTCCACAATTGTTTTTTTGTTTCATCTGGAGGAGGGACTTTCCTAGCTAAGCACACTCTTTCCTGTATGCCAGAACTAAGGGCAGATGGATTGCAGGAAGTAAATGCTACATGAACTTTCTGCCCTTACTCAAGATGGCCGTGGCTAGTAATTATAGCAAGGTGTTTTTTATCAAAGTGATTTCTCAACAAAATAAGGCATGGAGACATGGATGGATGGACGGACGAGTTTGCTGTCAATATTAACAGTATATTAAATATCACGTTTAGTTTGTGGTGCTTAGATAAAGCTTAGTTCTGCTTTAAAGTGGGGGAGTAGGATTTAATACATTCTGGGTAAATCCTGTTTAAGCTTCTTGAAAGTTGGTTGATTTAAATTTTTTCACCAGATGTATTCATTGAGATGGTTTTAATGCAGCCAGCTGATGTTTATGTGAAACATACTTAACCACTTGCCCTCCAGAGGATTTACCCCTGCCCCCTTCCTGACCAGGCCATTTATTGCGATATGGCACTGCGTTATTTTAACTGACAATTGCGTGGTCATGCAATGCTGCACCCAAATGAAATTTACGTCTTTTTTTCCCCACAAATAGAGCTTTCTTTCAGTGGCATTTGATAGCTTTTGCGGTTTTTATTTTTTGCGCTATAAACAAAAAAAGACCAACAATTTTGAAAAAAAAAAACCCTATATTTTTGGCTTTTTGTTATTAAACATGTCCCGTAAAACAATTTTAAAAATCATCATCATCAAATTTTAAAAATGTCATCATAAATTTATGCCAAAATGTATTCTGCCACGTCTGCTAAAGAAAAACCTAATACGTGTAAATTAATTGGTTTACGTGAAAGTTATAGTGTTTACTATGGCGGTATATATACTGGATTTTAAAAAATTTTTTTTACTAGTAATGGTAACCAGCGACTTATAGTGGGACTGCGGTGGGCATTCTGACACTGGGGGGGAACTGACTTGGTGCCACTGACATCTCCAGTGACACCAAAAAAGTGATTGGTGCTAATAAAAAGCACTGACACTGTAATAGCACTGGACAGGAAGGGGTTAACATGGGTGATCAAAGGGTTAACTGTGTGTTGTGTGTGTGCTTTCCATTGTAAGCACACTGTTTTGTGTTGCTCTGCTATGCAGAGACATACAAAGCACTGTGCAGGAGCTGACAGGAGAGATCTGTGTTGTTTATACTCGGATATTGCCAGCTGCCGGAGGGGAATCACTGGCAGAGACCCGGTGATTGACAGCCGAGGCTGCGAATGGTGGCGCGGGTAGGGTGCAAAGCATATATATGTGATTTTGCGCACCTGTGCCTCCCTGTAGCAGTATTTCTGCTGTAGGGCAGCACGGAAGCGGTTAAAGTGGAACTAATCCCATCGATTTAAGTTTCAATAAACTGTTCAATTCCAGGCATGCCGGTAATGCGAACTGTCACATTTCATTGTGCTCTCAACCAAACTGTCAAACAATCAAAGGTGCAGCATCATGGCAGTTTCAGAGGCTAAAATGGCTAGGAAAGGATAGGAAGGTTTCGTTCCGCTTCAATGCAATATTCTGTAATGTCAAAAACATTTCTGAGAATACATATTGGCTAGATACATACATTCCAAAACATAGAGGCAGATGTGTTAACGTTCAATCCAAAGCAAGAGTGAGGGGGATTCTTTGTTTTATGTCCTTGGTAAAAGAAAAATTATTCCTAAATGGTTGTTATAGACGATACAGATTGCCTTTCTGCACATCTAATACATTATTATACAGGATTTATATAGCGCCAACAGTTTGCTCAGCGCTTTACATCATTACCACCGTATAGAGATTATTCACCATACAGTATATTGTGTAACCAGTATTTTCTAATGAATGAACAAGAACTAGTACTCATCACACATCTGAAGTAGACTGTAGTTACATTCATAATAGTACATCATTAGCATATGTAGTTTTGAGAATATTGCTTGGATACAGAATTGCTATGGAAACCCTGACAGACTTCTAAAGAGATGGGAATATCAGCCCTATATCTAAACCTGCCATGTTTGAGCCTGCTACATTTCTAGAATGGTACTTTTTCTGACTGTCTTCAAACTGTGTTTACAGTGTCTGTGCTACTGTATGTAAATAACATACACTTCTATTGTCACATCTGATATAAGATGATGGAAATATACAGTGACCAATGAATGATTAACGGGCGACTATGTCCTCTTCTTTCAGCATGCTTGAAATGCATATTTTATAGCAATTTGCATCTAAAGGCATCTTGCATCCTCATGTACAGTATAGTGTGTTTCTAGTGGATGGATATTTTGAGTTGGTAGAAGTTTTACCCTAAAACATTTACTGTTAGTTTTGCGTTGTTAAATGCTTCCTATTCCTTATTTATTTTGTTGTGCTAAAAACACAAATTTTGCAGATTAACCATTAGAGGACACTCTGTATTTGACTGCATATCTCAGTCAACCTCCTTGCTTCGACATTTGTTAAGGTGACATCTTAGCCACATGTGGGGTTGATTATTAAAGGCAAATAGGCTGTTCAATTTCCCTTAGGTTTGTGAATGAGGTGAGGCTCTGCTGACTTCCATCATCCAATAATGTGCAAGAAATATACTGTTTTTTATTTTTCTTTTCATTTTCTTTGCATGTGATTAGATATTCTGTGCATAGTTCATTTTCAGTTCATTCTATTAAAAAGTGAAAACTAGCTTTAAAAACTGAACATATCCTATTTTTATGTATTTATTTTTATTAATCAACCCTGCTGTGTAGCATTGAAGAAGAAACGGTATGTAAGTGAGTAAATATGTTGTACACATATAATTACAGACTACATGATTCCAAACATACTGAAAAAATAGATTTAGGGGTTTTGTATGCTTTTAGTACAGTATTTAAATAAAAACCATTAATTTCCTTTATGTTTTAACTGTTGGAATAAAAAGTAATGTTCTCTTCCAGTTTAGAAGTAAAATCCATTGTTGTGTTGGATTCATGTCTGTTCTCTGAACTGTTTTTTCATTAGTATGCCAATGTGGTAGCACACAGTGATTTAATGTAAAAGTTGCTCTGGACTAAGTAAGTGTTAAATATTAGATCTCCATATTACAAAACAGAAACTGTGACAATAATTTTGGGTATAATTAAAAGACTGCATACTGGAATATTCACCTGAGGCTACCATTCATTTTGTACAAACCTTCCCAGGTTAAAAAAAATGACATACCTTTTTAAATTCCCACATATCTTTCCATTTAAGCTTCCCCAGTTGTACACCCTTTATGAATCAGAGCAATTTTTGTAATTCAGCTATGGGCTTCTACCAATAACTTGTCATTAATTATGCAACTAAAGCAATATGTATATTTGTGGGGTAGAAGGGGGCTGGGAAAACAGTTTCTAAAACTAGTTTTATTTTCTATATATTCTAAAAGCAAAACGTTTGACTAGCAATAGTTTTATTACTGTAGATAAATAGGTTCACATTTATCTATGATTTGCCTTTCTTAAAATACAATTTTATTTTGGTACAAAACATAAGTTATTTAGAAAGTAACCTTTTTTAAAATGATCCACAATAAATATATTGTGTAAAAACTGAAAAAAAGAGAAAATTAGTTATTTAGGGTTAATAGGAACACATTTAAAGTGATACTAAAGGTAATTGCTTTTAAAAATAAGAGGCATGGAGGAGCTCAGCTATGAGGAAAGATTAGAGGAACTGAATTTATTCTCTCTTAAGAGATTAAGGGAAGATATACATATAGTGAACTTGTTGTAGAGTTATTCACTTAAAGGTCACCACAGCGGAAAAGGGGGCACTCTTTACTTCTTTTTACTGGAGGAAAAGAGATTTAATCTTCAAATACGGTTCAGCTTCACAGTAAAAACAGTGAAAATGTGGAATAGACTCCCTCAAGAGCTGGTTCAGGCCAGCTCAGTAGATTGTTTTACAAAAAAACTGGATTCTTTCTTAAATGCACATAATATAACTGGATACTAATATTTATGGGTAAAGTCGATCCAGGCAATATCTGATTGCCTCTTGGGGGATCAGGAAGGAATTTTTAGAGAAGATCTGTAAATAAGAGTGGACCAAAATCCCTCCTGAGATGTGTGCAAACCTGGTAACCAACTACAAGAAACGTCCTACCTCTGCTTGCCAACAAGGGTTTCTCCACCAAGTACTAAGTCATGTTTTGCTTGGAGATCAAATACTTATTTTACTCACTGAACTGCAACTCAATTTATAACATTAGTATCAGGTGTATTTTAATTGTTGATAGAGACAGAATATCAATCATAAAAAAACCACATATGATAAAAATTAGAGACCCTTCATTTCTTTGTAAGTGGGCAAACTTATAAAATCTGCAGGGGATAAAATAATATATGTGTGTGTGTATATATATATATATATATATATATATATATATATATGTGTGTGTGTTTGTTTTATTTATTTATTTTATATATATATATATATATATATATCTCACACAGTTGTATTCAAAATAATAGCAGTGTGTTGAAAAAAGTAAATAAAGCTCAAAATCCTTCTAATAGCTTTTATTTCCATACACACAAATGCATTGGAAACACTACACATTCTATTCCAAATCAAAACATGAAGAAAAATAAATGAAATTTGTGTTGTTCCTCTAAAAAAAAATTGAAGAAAAGTGAATATTAGACTGTTCAAAAAAATAGCAGTGTTTGTTTTCTTTACAAACTCAAACATTCACTTTATAAACTGAAAAATGTTTGAAGACTTTGCTTTCCTTTGAATCACTTAATATTTAGTTGTATAAGAACTGTTTCTGAGAACTGCTGTACATCTGTGTTGCATGAAGTCAAC